>NC_041384.1:237329880-237391712 GCF_002162155.2 Triticum dicoccoides | reverse complement strand
CTGTGGGGAAATGAACGTATGTACCCACCCTAGTCCTCTTTCAATCGATCTCCGGACCCCGAGATGAAATTGAGAGAGAACGAGTGGGGGCATGTGTGATACCTAAGGCGGATTCAAAATTTTGAACAGGTGATCATAGCATCCGCAAATCATATATAAATGGTATTCAATGTTCGTTTCATTTTTGAACGTACAATATACTCCCTCATATCCTTTCTAGTTTACATATAAGTTTTATGTGTAGTCAAAGTATATCTACATTGATAAAAAAAGTATCAACATTCAACAACGCCCAATCAATATTATTAGATTTGTACTCGAGATGGTTTCCAATTTGTTTTCAACCACATGAATGTGCTTGTTCTCGTGCATGTTCTTCCTACTAGGATTTCGCCACGTATAGCCAGTCCAATAGTAACTTTTTTAAGCTCCCTGTCCAATAGTACTAGTGGAGTACTGACAACATCTGTACTAGAGTATGCAGTGCTCATAGTTGTACTCCCTCCTTCCATTTATATAGGGCCAATGTGGAGGAGAGAGATGTGAAAAAAATAAGGGGAGTGAGCTCTCATGCAAGAGCCTAGCTATATACACATTCCTAGTTAAATACGTACAATAAATATGAAGAAAGAGATGGAGAGGAGATGGAAAAAAGTACTAATACAATAGCCAACCTTATAATTTTTTTTGCAGAAAATAGCCAACCTTATAGCCCACACTACTGTATGAGTGCATATAATAGATGATGGCTGTAGATGACATGGCAGTTCCTTATATCCATCGGCTGGCTATATTATTAACCATGCTCTAATGCGTTTTTCAAAACCGCATTTGACTATTGACAACATTAATAGTACATGAGATGTATAATGTGAAAATTGTATCATTGGAAGCTCCTTTCACATACGTATCCCTGCCTTACCCTCCCTTTCGGTCACTTATTGGTGGACCCCATGCTTGCTAGGCCCTTCATGTCAGTTACTCAATGGGTTCGGCCACGTCAGGGGATCCTCATCCGTAGTATACTCCCTCTGTTTTTATTTACTCTGCATAAAATGACGCGGGCGGGGGAGGGGGAGGGATGTTGGTTTGCTCTCAACTGCGGTCCCACAAGCGAGCAAAAACGCAAGACGAAGCGTGTTCTATTCGGTGAGCGACATGGAGGGTCCAGCGTGCTGGGCTGCAAAGCAAACGCGACAAGAGCGATGTACAGTGAAAACCGATTGACCGATCGTCACCGGAACCACTATTCACACCAGAACCTTCGTTGCTCGTCCTACGCCAGCCACTGCCCTAAAACCACACCTAATCTCCAGCCCCTTCCCCCACCTTTAGATCCCCTAGCACGCATCAAGCGTCCCCTAGTTCGCCGGAAAGCCATGGTGCGCCACAAGGTCACGTACTACAAGATGCTGACGCCGGAGCGCCGCGTAGAATCGCGGCGGCGGTCGGCGCCAGAGACCTCCGTTCCTAAGCTCACTTTGCGGTGGGCTAATCCCCGAGTTCTCGGGAGCCAAGCTACGAGGAGGAGGAAGCCGATCCAATGTTCATGGCAGAGGTCGTGACGCAGAAGGCCCCCGATGGGTATGAGACGATGGACGTTGACTTCGTGCCGGCGTCCGACTCCCCCTTGGTGCAGGCGGACCAGTGCTTCAACCTAGCGATACTAAAGGAGGACCGGGAGGTAGAAGCTCAACTCGACACGGAGCACACGCATGCCGCTACCATCGAGGCTCTCCTGCAGGTGGAACCGGATGTCGTGGATGTGAACCGGGCGGCAGAAGCTCAACTTGATGCAGAGCGCACGGATGCCACTGCCATCGAGGCCCTCCTGTAGGGGGAACCGGATGTCCTGGACTTGAACTGGGCGGCAGAGGCTCAACTCGACGCGGAGCGCGCGGATGCCACTCTCATCGAGGCCCTCCTGCAGGCAGAACCAGACGTCCTGGACTTGAACCGGGCGGCGGAGGCTCGACTCAACGCAGAGCGCGCGGATGCCGCTGCCATCGAGGCCCTCCTACAGGAGGAACCAGACGTCCTCGACTTGAACTGGGCGGTGCTCTCGTCCATGCACAACGCCCGCACGCTCCACATGAACGAGGAGCTGGAGGCCGAGGACAACCACGATGCGGAGACACACGTCAGCAGCTACGACTGGTTCGCACCGACAGCCAAAGACGACGAGGCTGTCTCGTTCCGCGAGCAGTGATAGTTTTTCTTTATGTTGTTTTTATGGATCTTTTGCTATGTAAAACATATATTGTTATGAAAGTCGCCTGACTTGGGTCAGTCTACCATTTCAGGTGATTGCATAAATATCCTACGTCTCCTAACCCTTCTTCCTCACCTCTTCTACTTCCCCAACAGACCACCGCACAGGCCGTACAGATACTCCCCAACATGCGGTTGGATAAACATACTCTATAAATGAAAATTATGTGTCAGCGGTAGGATGGCTGAGTTTGGTTTGTTCACATGCGATAGCACGTGTCAGTGAGGGTGCGTTCCCTTGGTTTGGTTTGCGGCGTGTAGGAGCGACTGTGCATGTGAGGGTGCGGTGCCACCGCGGCATGCAGGAGCGACCGTGTGAGGGTGCGGTGCGACCACGACAGTCGTGCGCAAGTGTACCTCCTTTTCATTTTGAAAACTTTAGGCAAGCTTGGCAAAAATGTGTGGCTAAGTATGGAAATGCAAGGCCTAGACCCAAACAGGATAAGTATGTAGTACGTACTACGTACTAGGAGTACTAGTGTTAAAAAAGAAAGGCAGGGTTTTCCTTCACGGGATTAATCGATACAAATCCTTGTTTCAGGTGTCAATTAATGCGTATTTTTTTCTCCAAAGCCCAAAGAGCTAACCATCTCACTCCTCATCACTTGATTAATGCAGCGCCATGCAAACCAACCTTCTCACTTCCGCATGCATGCAGGGGATATTAATGTCCTTGGTTGCTAGTACGAGGCAAACCCCATCAATTTTGCCTTGATTAGTGTTAGTGGCCTTTTGCAAATTGTAATTTTGATATACTGGCCTTGTGTACAAAAAATGGAGGTAGTAACTATATTTGACTTCCTTCCCCATTGAGGTGATGTCGATGATATCTCGAACGTTGTGGTTTGGCGAAGTGCGTTCGATGGAGCACACCATTGAGGGAGACCATGGTAAGTCGTTTGCAAGTGCTACCTGCAAGCCGAGACAACCGCCTTATTTGCATCCAGGAAGTCCGTTGAACCAAAGGACGCGTAAATGTACTAGTACTACTCATACACAATAGCGTCATCCGTCCAGCTTAGTGCGGTGAAATGGTTTCTTGAAGAAGACGATGAAGAAGCGGAGTTAGCGAATAGTGAAATGATGGTTGCTTCGTCCGTGCTTTGTGATTTGACGCCTCACTGCTTTGTGATTTGTGATAGAAGGGATAGGGGAGTAGACTCTGTCCTCTATAATGTATATGCGTCCAAGCACGGGAGAAAGAGGAGAGACGTTGCATTTTTCTATTCCTTCAATCAATCAATCACGGAGCTTCGATTCCATCCTTTTGGCTTTGGCAACACCGTCCACAATGGTTCCCACGATGCCAAAAGCTATTTTCACATTTGGCTACACATTGTGGATGCCCTTAACCATACCACTTGGTTTTGCTCCTATGTGCTATCTATACAAATCTCAATTATATTGATCTAAAAAATTATAGAATCAAGATTAGTAAAAAGGAGGTGATTTTGCCGCGCGGATGGCGGGGGAGGTTTCATATTTTTAGAGGACGTTGTCCTGGCGGTTTGCTAACATGCGGTCCCACGTGTCAGTGCTTTACCAAGCCGATCCGATTCCCACATGAGGCAGAACAACGGCAGAAGCAACACGTGGTTAACTTGAAGAAGATGAGGGAGAAGAGGATTTAACAACGAGTGAAATGATGGTTGCTTCATCCCTCCAACTTCTTTTTTTAGCATTATTACTTCATCCCTCCAACTTAACTGCGGGAAAGGTGCAACTTTGTGATTTGACGCCTCATTGCTCATTACTACACCGACGCCATGACTGGGTGCTTCACCCCGGCTGCTCTGCACTATATTCCGGTATCGCACGTGGACCCGATAGCTTGATGCCCCACATGTCGGCGAAAGGGACTAGAAGATTTATGAAAGCGAGTGCTCCACTCTTACGACGAAGGAGTACATGACACGACGGTCCAGTGAACTGTCACTTGTACTGTATATAGTACTATAGTTTTGCTGTTTCGCACGATTCATCGATACAAACCCGATGAAACAGGAAAGGGCGGGATTTTTCTCACGCGGTATATGATACTGGCCATACATTTCAAAGGAAATTTTAATGTATGCAAACTGAATAATTAAGTAACAATATGATATCTAGTAAAACTAAAAACACATAGTATGATTTATTGTGTTAGAGTGTAGTAGTAGTGCTGTATTGCATAGTTGTTAGATGTAACATGCGAGAATGTGTAGAGATGTAGTTTTGGAGGGCCTACAGAGAGAAAAGCCTAATACGTTCACCGAACTTCAGAATAAGCTGATTACGGTCACTATATACGTTTTGCGGTGATTATACGGTCACTTGCTCACGGTTCAGCATCGGATTGCACTCTGTTGACCGGCCAAATAGTCTGTGTGGCACCATGTTGACTAGTTAAATTGACCATGTTCCTTGTGGGTCCCACCTGTCAGTTCACACAGGGAAAAGGTCAGATAAACACAAATTTACGTAGGCGCGACAAGACTCCACCCTGTGCGCGGGAATCACATGGTTGTGTATGTGTCTGTCAGGGCCTGATGTGTGCACATGCACGTGTAGGTTGAGCACTTGAGCGTGAGAGTGTGTGTTGGTCGTGTGGTGTACTGGTGTGTGTATGCATGTGTGCGTGTGTGCGTGTGAGTGTTGCGTGCGTGTGTGGCTGCGTGTGTACGTGTGAGTGTAGCATGCGTGCGTGGGTGCATGTGTTCGTGTGAGTGTTGCATGCATGTAGTTCGTGTGCATGCGTGTGTGTGTATAATCACCACACCAGCTCATGTGTGTTAAAACAGACGGCTCAGCATACCAATACAAGGCCACCTTGTCCGCTGTGCCCGCGGTCATGACTTCGAACCACCGTCCAATATTTTTTTGTCATTTGTTTTCATTCTTACTAGCAAGATGCCCATGCATTGCATGTAACATCAAGATGCATTTGTATGACTAGTTTATCTTGTGAGAGACAAGGATGAATGAGGGAAGGCCTTATTTGCAAATGTCGAGAGGTGTGTGGGTACCTTTCTGCAAAATTGTCATAGTTTCTTTCCTATCCGTCAGATATAAATCGGACGGCCTATATTGCAGGATGGCAGGCACACCATCATCACCAACTATGTTTTTCATAAGAGTGTATTTTATCCCTACTCTTATAAAAAAAGCATAGTCGGTGATGATCGTGTGTTTGCCATCCTGCAATATAGGCCGTCCGATCTATATCTGACGGATAGGAATGAAACTATGGCAATTTTGCAAAAAGATACCCACACCCCTCTCCACAGTTGCAAATAAGGCCTTCCCTTGTTCACCCTTTTCTCCCACAAGATAAACTACTCATACAAATGCATCTTGATGTTCCGTGCAATGCATGGGCATCTTGCTAGTATTTTATAAGAGTGTAGATGTAGAATAGATACAAGATGATAGGTGGGCCCGATGGTAGTGAGATAATGCGATGCAACACTAGAGGTTCCACGTGGAGCGTTTAACTGGTCAACTAGTCGTGTCTTGCGCAAATATAGAGTTGTACGGTGAGCCCGTGACTGTATAATAACCACAAAACGTAAATGGTGACCGTAATGAGTGGATTCTGAAGTCCAATGTACGTATAGTGCTTTCGCTTCAAATACAATGATCGTCACTGTATATATCGCGAAAAAAGATGAAACATGCGTGAATGTGCTGGGGGATTACTTTTAGAGGGCCTGGAGATATTTGTGTGCGTACGTGAAAGGGGCGTAGAGGGGGGTATGCGATGGAGAGAGAGATGCTCTTCGTTTCTCTTTATTATGACTAACTTTATATAGTATAAAAATATAAAAATTCACAGTGCGGAATAAATATCATTGTGGGCACCATGCAATGCAAGCGTTCATACTCCTCCATATAACTTTGTATTGTTGTATATATGTAGAAATTCTAAAATATTTTTTTGGCCACACTTTATTCAAAAGGAATGTTGTATGCAAAATAAACATGAAGAGAGGGCTTTTTAGATCAATGGGGTACGTGATGTAACATGTGTGAATGTGTAGTTGATGCATTTGGAAGGGCCTAGAGAGGTATGTGTGTGTATTACGTATTCGATAGAGGCATGGATAGAGGGGCCGACAGGGGGCGTGGGAGAGACAGCACAAGAAATGAGAGTGTTCTAGAGAGAGATGAATATGACGTCACGGTGAGATATTCCCTTGAGTGTGTATATGCAAGGGGGGAGTGGGTAGAGGCACCAGGAGAATATTTTTTTTGTGTGTGGTGTCTGTGTTGGTATGTGTGGGTGTGAAAAGATAACGAGACGTGGGGGCAGAGGGTGTGTCACTGCGTGAGGTCCGGTAGGTCGAGGTGAGGCTCTTCGTTCGGTTCTGTCCTGCGCCACATTGGTCGGCCCATGACGCATTTAGGGAGACCCATGGATGAATAGTCATACAAGACAAAGATAGCATAATTTTGAAGGACTCTATGTCCACTGACAAAGCAGGCTAGGATTTGTAACCCTAGGTTCTCGGACTAAGGTAACCCCTTTATCTCTAATATTACTATTCATCCAACCTAACTTTAAGGGGCATCCTACAGAATGCTCTCCTAGAATCATACTCGTCAATTAGGAAGAGAGGTGTGAGACAATGCGTGAGAGACAGGCCTAAAGATAATGTGCATACAGGAGACATGTAGGTAGGTCTATGTATATAGAAAGGGTCGATGGGGATTGTGCATGTGTATGCTTGCGAGAGGAAGAGTGCTTGTGATAAAGGTTAGTGAAAATAGTCGTAAATGGTTAAAAGAGGGAGGGAGGGTTATATCGAGAGCATGTGTGCGAGAAAAGCACCTCGGGAGAGAGTGTGTGAGCATGTGTGAGAGACCACCAATGGAGAGTGAAACTACACGTACAAGACTGCTGTACATATTGATTAAAGATATAAATTGTATCCAAATATTAGGATGGGATCATGATATTTGCAGTTCACATAAGGAAAAGTCATTGATCCATCAGACATCTAGATTCTATCGAATTTGAGCATGTCTATGTTATTATTCGACACAATTGATCCACATAGTTAGTATTTTGAACTCCAGACAATGCATTGCTTTAGCAATCGAATATAAACGTGAGTATAGTTCATGTTGTGTGTGTAAAGCACATTATACATACGAAAGTTACACAATGAACATTATAAATAGCTACCTATGAACTAGCATACTTTTGAATTCAACTTAAGGTGGTTTAAAAAATCGAATTCAACATGAAGTCCATTCAATTATTTGAATTTGATATCATGGCATTTGTAAATCATACCTAAATTATAGGGGCACCAATCTTTGCTCTAATTTTGTACATAATAGCATATGTAGTCATGTACAAAATAGATTCTAATTTAGCTCCTCCATTCCAAAATAATCGTAGTTATAGGATTTTCAAGTGTCAAAATTTCAAAAAGAAGCGGATAATTTAATGAGGATTTCAAACATACAAGGTCAAATTTAACGTTGTCTATTTAGGTCAATCCTCAAAGTTCAAGAGTACTCTAAACGTGAATGCTTGTGTTTCAAAATTTCGAATGAAGCGCCAAAAGAGCCTCTAGTCGCCCGAAACCGCGTGAGACCAATGTTTGGTTGTACAAGGAAATTACTTTTCTAATAACTCCGACCCGTGAAACCTACCGGCCCGACATCCAAAGGTCTAAACCAGGGTAGGTTTGTAGCTTCATCTAGACGCCATGCAACCGCCTCCTAAAAACATTCATACACAATTGACTAGCCTGGCCTGGGCTTACATAACATACCAGAGGCCTAGGATAACAAGAGTCCTAGTCGAATACGTTGGTGGAGAGTGATACGTCTCCAACGTTTCTATAATTTTTGATTGTTCCATCCTATATTATATCCTATTTTGGACATTATTGGGCTTTATTATACACTTTTATATTATTTTTGGGACTAACCTATTAACCGGAGGCCCAGCCCAAAATTGCTATTTTTGCCTATTTTAGGGTTTCGCAGAAAAAGAATATCAAACGGAGTCCAAACGGAATGAAACCTTCGGGAACGTGATTTTCGGAACGAACATGATCCAGAGGACTTGGACCCTACGTCAAGCAACCAACGAGGAAGGCACGAGGTAGGGGGCGCGTTTAACACCCACGATGCGGCTATAAGAGAGGGATAAAGAGTTGGCTTACAAACGCCACTTCACACAATACATAAGTATAGCATTACAACATCCAGATACATACAAGGTCCAACTACGGAACCAAATAAAGAAAGACAACCCCTAATGCGATAGATCCCCGATCGCCCCGACTGGGCTCCACTACTGATCGACTGGAAACGAAACAACACAACAAACAAGATCTTCATAGAGCTCCTCCTTGAGCTGGGTTGCATCACCTGCACGGTTATCATCGGCACCTACAACTGGTTTTGGAAGTAATCTGTGAGTCACGAGGACTCAGCAATCTCACACCCTCGCGATCAATACTATTTAAGATTATGGGTAGGAAAAGTTACTGAGGTGGAGCTGCAGCAAGTACTAAGCATATATGGTGGCTAACTTACGCAAATAAGAGCGAGAAGAGAAGCAAAGCACGGTCGTGAACTAGAAGTGATCAAGAAGTGATCCTGAAACTACTTACGGTCAAACATAACTCAAGAACCGTGTTCACTTCCCGGACCCCGCCGAGAAGAGACCATCACGGCTACACACGCGGTTGATGCATTTTAATTAAGTTAAGTTTCAAGTTCTCTACAACCGGACATTAACAAATTCCCATCTGCCCATAACCGTGGGCACGGCTTTTGAAAGTTCAAAACCCTGCAGGGCTGTCCCAACTTAGCCCATCACAAGCTCTCACGGTCAACGAAGGATGTTCCTTCTCCCAGGAAGACCTGATCAGACTCGGAATCCTGGTTACAAGACATTTCGACAATGGTAAAACAAGACGAGCAAAGCCGCCCAATGTGCCGACAAATCCCGATAGGAGCTGCACATATCTCGTTCTCAGGGCACACCGTATGAGCAAGACGTCGGGTTGGCATAGACCCTTGTTGCCCAGGGGGCACCGGACATCGCTCGGGTTGGACCAACACTTAGAGAAGCACTGGCCCGGGGGGTTAAAATAAAGATGACCCTCGGGCTCCGGAAACCCAAGGGAAAAAAGGCTAGGTGGCGCAAATGTAAAACCAAGGTTGGGCCTTGCTGCAGGAGTTTTATTCAAAGCAAGCTGTCAAGGGGTTCCCATTATAACCCAACCGCGTAAGGAACACAAAATCAAGGAACATAACACCGGTATGACGGAAACTAGGGCGGCAAGAGTGGAACAAAACACCAGGCATAAGGCCGAGCCTTCCACCCTTTACCAAGTATATAGGTGCGCTAATTAAATAAGAGATATTGTCATATGACAACAATAATCATGTTCCAACAAGGAACAAACTCCGTCTTCACCTACAACTAACAACACTATAAGAGGGGTTGAGTAAAGCGGTAATATAGCCAATCAATGGTTTGCTAGGACAAGGTGGGTTAGAGGCTTGACACGACAATATGGGAGGCATGATATAGCAAGTGGTAGGTAACGCGGCATAGCAATAGAGCGAGAAACTGGCAAGCAAAGATAGAAGTGATCTCGAGGGTATGGTATCTTGCCTGAGATACCGCAAGGAAGAAGAACGAGTCCATGAAGAAGACAAGCGGACGTAGTCGAACGAATCCTCACAAACGCGACGTTAACGAAACTAACCCGAAGAAGCAACGCCGGAAAGAAGCAAACAACATAGTAAACAACCACCACATAAACATGGCATGCCGCACAACCAAGTATGATGCATGTCCGATTTAATTAGGCATGGCATGGCAAAGTGCACAAACAATACTACAAATTAAGTGGAGCTCAATACGCAACTCCGTTGCATATTGATGAAACACCACGTCAATTATTTAGTTCTCTGTCGTTTATGTACGCAACTATATTAAATGTTCTTAACATGGCAAGAGGTGGAGCATAAGTAAACTAAACATTTAGGCAAGTTTAAATGAGGCCAGAACAACAAGCAACAATTTTGGTAAAACCTCATATGCATTTATCAATTTGGCGCAACAACAATTTTAAACATTTAATGTTATTATCATGATGCGAATGACATGTGCAAGTCTTATGCAATATTTATGAAAATGTTGGCATGATAAGATATGAGGCATTTATCATCGTGGCGGAAACAAAAGGGGTGCCACGGCGATGATAACGAAACGGTGCCACGGCAACATTCCGGTTTCGACAACTCATTGAGACGTCGGTGCAAAAGAAAGTGTGGCGGGAGCATGCAAAAGATGGTGGGGTGATCCTGGTTACCGGGTTCCCACAGGTTGATGGCATGGACGCGAGAGACACTTCGGACACGGTGAAAACAAAAGGGTGCATCTCGTACAACACATGCAATCGCTCTCGGACGGTCGTCTCGGGGTTATACCTTCGAAGCATGCATCTTCGGAGTGGATCGAGTTCAAAGCGGTGTAGATGGAAGTAGACGTTCTCGTGACGGTTGTGGTATATGTCATCGGTAGTCGAACTTGGCGATGGTAGTTGTAAATGGGTCTTCGGCCACAGAACTAGTCGTACAACATTTTCGTATAGGTTCGGGGTCACGACACGGAACTTGACGTCCACGGGGTCTTCGCGGTTCGACTGTAGTGGTACACAGCGGCGTAGTGGAAGTAGTTGTTCAAGGTATCGACGGTAGCCGAACTTGGCGAACCGGAGGGATGCACTTAAGTTGTTGTGGGAAAATGATGAATCCGATGGCTCCGGGCGTCATGGTACTCCGAACAAATCCACGAAGGCAGTATTGGCGTTCCGGGTCTTGAAGTGTTGTCGAACTTGGCGTATCCGAAGGGGTACTTGTGGTCTTGAGGCTTGACGGTAATCGTGCATTTGATGTTGTGGCACTTGTCGATCTCTTGCCTCGGATGGTGGTCGTACAAAGTTCTGTGTTGTCAGTAGAGGTACTTGGCGAATCCACGGAAAATAGTAGCTGCAGTTTTTTGGCGGCTTGAGCAGGGGACGGCTGGTTGGCGAAGCAGGCACTTCGCTAGAGGTGCGCGGTGGCCGCTTGGTGCTCTAGTTGTTGTTGCAGACGAGCCAAAGCTTGGCAGGGTCGGGAACAGCACGGGATGCCCGTCGTCATCTCCTCGAACGAGGGCAAAGGCAGGAGGTCAATGCGAGGGGAGGCTCTCTATGAAGCAGGCGCGATGCGGCGCTGAACTTGATGAATTCCGGCAAGGCCGGCAGGGGCGCGCGGGGTCGGACGGGTCTGGATGGAGGCGGCACGGACATGCTTGAGGCCGCCGGCTGGCGAGATGGTGATGGTGCTGCAGCAGCGGAGGACCTACGAGGAGGGAGAAGGCGGAGGACGGAGCAGGTCCGGCGAGGATGATGCAGGGGAGGCCCGGCAGGCTGTGGTGCCCGGCGTCCCTGGCGACGCGACAGGGCGGCGAGCTCGACCCGCGCGTCCATGGAGGAAAGGAAGGAAGGCCATGGAGGAGGCGCATGGGCGGGGTAGAGCAGAGGGAGGCGACGACAGTGGGGATGCAGGGGCCCGCGGCTATGCAAGGCTTCATGCGGAGGAGGAGAAAGGACGCGCATGCTTCAGGCGGCACTGGGGAGGATCGGGCGCGATGCGTGGTTCCTGTGGGTGCAGCGCGAGGGAGAAGGTGAGGGAGAGACGAGGGTAATGAGCGATGGGATCGGGCAGCGCTCTCCCTATGGCGGCGCGAGGGGAGAAGCTCCCTGGCGCTGGGTTAAGGAGGAGGTGGGTTGGTTTAGTGGGCTGCGGGAAAAGATGGGCCAGCCTGGAGGACTGCTCTGGAATGTCTCTTCCTCTCTCTCTCTAAAATCTTTTTCCATTACTACAGACAGAAAAACGAAAGGGAAGAGGAGGGAAAAAGGAGAGGAACTAGAGAAATATAAAAATATTCTCATGATCCTGAAAATGTGCTCTATTTAACAAAATTGGTTTGGAGATTTTTAAAGGAAGTAAAAATAATTCAAGTTTGAATTAAATTCAAACTTGAACCATTTTAAACCCTAACCAAAACAATTTCAATTGAGATAAGAAGTTACACATAGGGTGTAGGCATCATTTAGGATTTATAGGGATAGGTTGAACATTTTTCTGAACAGGGAAAATGCCACAAGAAAAATAAATGGAATAAAGAAGAAAAGAGAAGTTTGGATGGGATAGAAACTTGGGTGAAACCAAGTTGAAGTTGATCAATAAGTAAAAAGGAAGGATCAAGGACAAGAAGAAGGAGTTGTAAAGCACATGAACAAGTAAAAGGAAACAAGCACAACAATCATATGGATATGAATGCATGATGCAAAATAATAATAATAATAATAATAATAATAATAATAATAATAATAATAATAATAATAATAATAATAATAATAATAATAATAATAATAATAAAAACATCACAAGCAAGCAAGCAATCATGAACATGATGGATGCAAATGCACATGGCAACGGCAAAATAAATGGAAGACATATGGAGCATCGGTCTCGGGCGTCACAACACTCGACCACTACAAAAGGATCTCGACCCGAGATCCTAGGGATGGCACCGGAGGGAAAAGGAAGAGTAAGAGGTGAGGTGAAACTAAGTTGCTTCTTGGACAAACGAGTGAAACCACGAACCTTGAGAGGTTGAACAAATTTGAAAGAAAGAATACAACGAAGATGAACAAACTTGAAAACCTCCGTTAGAAAAGAGGAAAAAGGAACATCACGAGAACCCTGTAGGTTGAAAGACATGAGAAAAGGGTTTCAATGGACAAGAAGTACATGCAAGCACTCCGGTAGAAACGAGATGTAGAAGGAACGATAAGGCTCAATTATGACAACACTCCGGTAGAAACAAGATAGAGGAGGAAAAAGAATGATATAATTTGGACCGCATTCCGACTGTAAATGAAAGGAATTAACAAGAACTTGACAAGATGAGAGTATGATTGATGAAATCAACAACACACTGCCTCCGGAACTATTGAAAGAATGGCACAAGGGGTAAGAAAGATTTCAGAAAGCACTCAGGTTGAGAAGGGATGCAAAAACTTGATAGAATGGGAAGAACTTGAAAAGAGGGCACGACATTCCGGTTAAATGGATAAGCATGAAAAGAACACATTCCTCACAAATGGAGATGATGAGTGAAGAGAGCAACATCACAAAACCTCCGGAAGAAAGAATAGAAGATAGATCATTGGAAAAGAAAGAGTTGGGAAGAAAATGACATCTTCTACCACAATAGAATTTGAATAGCATCCTTAAAAACAAGGATTGAACGGAGTTGTTGGATTATCAATAACGAAAGCATAGGCAGGCTTGACGTGGGCTAATGAAAAACATCTCAAAATTATGAGGTGACAACCTGCCACTCACGGGAAAAAGATGTGATTGAGAGCTAGCAAAGATAGAAAGCTTCTCCCACCGAGGTGATAAGAAAACTTGGATCATAGGTAATCATCACAAAGAGCAACATTCCCAATGGAAGTCTTTAGGTGAAATATAACCCAAGATAACTCCAAGGAATAGAGTGATGGGTTGAAAAGATGTCCTGAATGAACTGAAAATGATGGATTTAAGATATGTCATTTCGAACAACTTGTCGATCATGAAACATGAAGGAAACTGTCAAAATGACATAACACCACCTGAAAAGATAAGATAGGAAGAACTGCACTTAGAAATGCAAGATGAAGAATGTTTGAACTCCTCTGAAAAGAATCTCGATGAACACTTCGAGAAGGAATTAAATCCTTTATGAACCATCATGTAGAGCCTCCATGAAGAACTCCGGTAACAAAAGGATGATCAAACGAAAGGAAAGAGAAGTTGAAAACACAAGGTGAAGCCTTGCGATGATGTAGATGGAGCTTCGTGACGAGATAATACGGAAAAACTTGGAACTCCGGAAAAGAAAGATGAACAAAAGAAATCAAGAATTTTTTATGAACCTCTGGAATAAGGAATTAATCGCTTGGATGAAACAAGAATAAGAATTACATCATGCTTATCCTTCACCAATTCAAATTGATTATAAGCAATGAATTTTGCATACTACTTATTCTCGTAGAAAGGATTAAGATAGGTATAGCGCAAACTTGAGAAGGTCTTCAATGAACCACCGGTAGGATTTAACCAACAAATAAATTGATATGATAACGAAGGAAGAGATATCTTGAACGAACCACCATAAGAATTGAAAATGAACAAATAAAATATGAAGAAACATCGGGCAGGATTATCAAATAAACGAAGATGCTTGAGAGAGTTTAGATACACTAGAACGAAGAGATCATGAACTGATTAGAGGATATTTGAATGATGCACCGGCAAGTTTAGGAGAACGATAACTGGAAGCTAGGAATGAATAAACCCAAAATGATGGCCTTCAGAGATTAAAAATGAAAAGAATCTTGAATTGCTCTGGATAGGTGAAAAGAATTCTCACAATCAAAAACAATTATGAGAGGATGGCAACAAGCTAGAATGACGAATCTTTGAGAGAACGGATAAGATTTGAGAGAAACTCTTCTTCGGTATTCAAGTGTTGAGAATGATAATGAGAAACACCACCATGAATAGTTGAGATACTCTGGGATGACGAATAGAAAGGTTGGGCCAACGACAAAAAGAATTTGACAGATCTTGGATAAAGACATTTGACTGATGACAAAGCATTCTTACGTCAAACTTGGGAAAGAATTTGAGAGTAACTCCGGGAAAATTAGAAGAGTCAGGTAAGATCCTGGAAAAAGACCTGTTGGTTAGGGGCCACTCAAAAGAAACAACGTTAAATGATTTACTTGAGAAGGAGATTGCACCGGTTGATTTAAATGGCTTGAACAAGATATCCCCCTCGAAATAACTTGAACGGATTGAGAATGGAAAACATGAATCTTCTGAGGCATCTTCAACACTCTGGGACAATTGAATAGCAAGTGGGGAATGATTATGAGGTGCACCGGCATGAGAAGACATTTGAAACGAGGAAAGGATATGATCGACAAAGCTTGACTTGAAACCACCGGAGAAGAAAAGAAAGAAGAATGACGAACTTGAAGCCCCGTTAGTATCTTCCTGAGAATCACCGGATAAGAACATTGAGGAAAGAATGAAGAAACTTCACATCCATAAGATGGATACTTGATTAAGAAATCTGAGTCCTTGAGGAAAAAGGGTGGGAGGGTGGGAAGAACAAAGGCAACTTGGGGACGGATGCAACGAACAACGTTGGGAAAAACGAGAGGTGATCTTGCGGATGTTAAAATGATCGGATCCACTTGAAGAGAAAACACACCGGTTGAAAAGGATTGACATGACAATCTCAATTATCATGAAGGATTGGTATTCACATAGGAGTATGAGAACACCATCTGGGGAAGGTATGGAATCAACACTTGACATTGAAGCAACTCGAATACCACAACTCAAAACAAAACAAAGGATTGGCTTGCAAAATAAACCGGAAACAAACATATGATAGACCCCTTATCGTATCATGTGTCTGTTGGAAAGATATCCTACGAGCTACTTGAATTCCCACTTATAAACTCCCGAAACTTTTTGGTTATGCAATCAGGTGTTGGGGATACAGGGGAAGCATAATATCTCACCCAAAACTAGCAAATCCTACATCCAGCTATATCCATCCTTCAACACATAACCAAGAAACCTTCGGAAATCATTTACCTCAACCTTCGAAAAGCATCCGTTATATGAGTTATGGCAATACTCCCGAACTCCCGCCCCAGTACTGGGTGGCGTCGAGGTTATCTCACCAACAACTGCATAAAAGAGATTTTCGATGTCGGCGAACTTAGGTATTCCAGAACTGCAACGATAAAATTGTGACGACAACACCTCAGAGCTCAACTCCCTAGGACACTGCCACAACCGCTAAATGTCAGGAGGCACCAAGAACAATGTTCTCGTCACAAAATCATCAGAACGATTCCAAGACACCCGCGTGATCCTAAATTTTTTAGTGAAATTTGAGAAGAGAAGAGTCAAAACTCTACGTCAGGAGGCCTCACCAGAGCGACGAAGGGACTAAGGAGTAAAAAGAATCCTACGTTCCGATATATATAATCCTATAAGACTCAAAACATTTTTCTAGACTCGACAACGCCAGCTATTCGGTCAAGAAGGGGGCTCCTAAGTCGGGGAAGGCTCTAATTACCAACTTGTAACACCCATGATGGGGCTATATCTCCCACGTGTTAGAGCATGACTTAGAGGCATAACCGCATAGTAGGCATGTCGCAAGAGGGGTAATCTTTACACATCCCATGTATTGAATAAGAGAAGGATAAAGATTTGGCTTACAAACGCCACTTCACACAATACATAAATATAGCATTACAACATTCAGATACATACAAGGTCCTACTACGGAACCAAATAAAGAAAGACAACCCCTAATGTGATACATGCCCGATCGCCCCGATTGGGCTCCACTACTGATCGACTGGAAACGAAACAACAAATGAACAAGATCTTCATCAAGCTCCTCCTTGAGCTGGGTTGTGTCACCTGCACGGTTATCATCAGCACTTGCAACTAGTTTTGGAAGTAATCTGTGAGTCACGGGGACTCAGTGATCTCACACCCTCGCGATCTAGACTATTTCAGCTTATGGGTAGGAAAAGGTAGTGAGGTGGAGCTGCAGCAAGTACTAACCATATATGGTGGCTAACTTACGCAAATAAGAGCGAGAAGAGAAACAAAGCACGGTCATGAACTCGAAGTGATCAAGAAGTGATCCTGAAACTACTTACGTTCAAACATAACTCAAGAACCATGTTCACTTCCCGGACCCCGCCGAGAAGAGACCATGATGGCTACACACGCGGTTGATGCATTTCAATTAAGTTAAGTTTCAAGTTCTCTACAATCGGACATTAACAAATTCCCATCTGCCCATAACCGCGGGCACGGCTTTCGAAAGTTCAAAACCCTACGCGGGTGTCCCAACTTAGCCCATCACAAGCTCTCACGGTCAACGAAGGATATTCCTTCTCCCAGGAAGACCCGACCAGACTCGGAATCCCGGTTACAAGACATTTCGACAATGGTAAAACAAGACCAGCAAAGCCACCCTATGTGCCGACAAATCCCGATAGGAGCTGCACATATCTCGTTCTCAGGGCACACCGGATGAGCAAGACGTCGGGTTGGCATAGACCCTGGTTGCCCAGGGGGCGCCGGACATCGCTCAGGTTAGACCAACACTTAGAGAACCTGTCAGGACCCCGACTCAATGCCACATCGATCTAGCATGTAACACCTCCTATCACTTTGCGGCCTCACGCACGGTATTCCCACGGGTGTCGCCTTACCTTTGCCCGGGACCGTTTGCGCCTTTCGGCACACGTATATGACAGTGTCGCTAGCATCCATATGATAAGGAGCCCGGGCTGACATGGCTAGTCGTAAACCCAAAGTGGCACAAACTTACAGGGACAGGCATCCATGACCCAACATCGAACGTGTCGGTCATCAGCAAGTGAATCCAGGCTGTAGCACTGGGCTAGCAGGACTCCGGTGAACTGGGCTGTAGCGGGCTAACAGGACTCCGGTATTCATCGCGTGACATTTCCCCGAAGGGACAGACACATGAACGAAGAAGGACACATGCCGGCCAGCCTAAGTGTTCCGGAGCAGTAGCAAGCTACCATGGCTCGGTGGAAACACTAGGAGACATTTCCCCGTAAGAGAGGCTACTAAAGATAAACAACTAGATGGTCAGATCCCACACATACCAAGCATTTCAATAACATACACACAATATGCTCGATATGTGCAAATACAACATGGCATCACAACATGACTCTACGACTCAAGTAATTTATTCAATAGGCTCCGAGGAGCGAGATATTACAAACATGGGTCTCATGACCCAACAATCAGAGCATACAAATCAAAGCACAAGCGGAAGCTATCATGTCTGAGTACAGACATCTATAAATGAAAAAGGCTGAGAAGCCTGACTATCTACCAGATCCTGCCGAGGGCACAAGATCGTAGCTGAGGTAACAAGCTAAACGTCGAAGTCCACGCGAAACTACTAGTGAGACCGAAGTCTCTCTGCAAAAACATAAAATAGGCAAACGTGAGTACAAATGTACCCAGCAAGACTTACATCAGAACTATCTACATATGCATCATTATCAACAAAGGGGATGGTGGGGTTTAACTGCAGCAAGCCAGCTTTGACTCGGTGGCTATCCTGAACTACGACTGCAAGTAACTCTTTTGAGGTGGCGCACACGAGTCCACATATTCACCATATCAATACACCACTATGGATTCGCTCCCGTCTCCCTACGAGAACGCCATCCATAGCACTCACGCTTATCTTGCGTATTTTAGAGTATCCACTTTCACTTGTCTATGAACTGATATAAGCAACCCAGAAGTCCTTTTCCGCGGACACGGCTATTCGAATAGATGATGTTAACCCTGCAGGGGTGTACTTCTTCACACACGCTCTCACCACTTACCGCCGTTTACACGACATGTACTCGGCAACCTTCAAGCGGAAGCCCAACGTGGGTGTCGGCCACGGCCTGCCTAAACACTCAAGTCTCTAGTCCAGGTTTATCGCCTATTCGGGTTCCATCCATGAGGAGATCCGGCCGGAGTTTCGCTCACAGCCCCAAACGATGTGAACAGGGTTCCGTGACACCAAACGGGCGCCCGGTATACCCGGCCACGTGCCTACCGCATTACAGCCCACCCCTACGGTCAGCACTACGCACGGCCTCCACCATACTACAAACACCAGAAACTACTTGCAACTCCTGGGTAGAGGACAAGGGTGATCAAGAAGCTGAGAGGGTCCATTGGTTTCGGGCCCAATGTGTGGTAGTAGCTGAATCATGGATCACAAACACAGAACTCAGTTCCTGAGGACGGCTGCAATGAGACAACCCACCATGTACTCCTACATGGCCTCTCACCGCTACCTTTAACAAATCGTATTCACACACTTAGCTCACACACAGTAGGACATGTTCACACACCTCTGATTCATCCCCGATGAATCAGACCTGACTCAACTCTAAGCAGTAGCAGGCATGACAAATAAGCATGGATGAGTAGGCACAACAGGGCTCAAACAAGTCCTACTCATGCTAGTGGGTTTCATCTATTTACTGTGGCAATGACAGGTCATGCAAAGGATAAAGGGGTTCAGCTACCGCAGCAAGTAACAAATATGTCGTTGTTGTCCTAATGCAGTAAAAGAGAGCAGGAGCGAGAGAGTGGGATTTTATCGGAATGAACAAGGGGGTTTTGATTGCCTGGCACTTCTGAAGATAACATTGAGTCTTCATCAGTGTCAACGATCACATCGCCGGTACACGTCTATCGAGAGGGGCAATTACCGGCAAACAAGGAAGAACACAATCAATGTGATGCAACAATATGATGCATGATAATGACATGGCAATATGAATGTGTTTTGAGCTAATGCAACTAGCAACAGATTAAATGAAGTTGGTTTGAATACAAGATTCAAATTCAAACTCCATATGTGATTATTCAAATGCCATTTAATTGATTTGTGCTAAACAGCAGCTATAAGTTGTTCTAACATGCATGAAAATGGTACAGATGGATTCCTTGAATTTTTCTGATAATTTTTCATATATAAATTATTTAATTTGGAGTTACGGTTGAATTTCTATGATTTATTGAAGTTTTAGCTATTTTCTGAAATTTCCTGAATAATAATAAATCCAGAAATGATTTATGGCGTCAGCACCACGTCACTGTGACGTCAGCAGAGTCAACTGGGCGCCCCAGGTCAAACCTGACCAGTGGGGTCCACTGGTCAGTGACTGGGGCTGGTTAGTGCCACTGACGTGTGGGCCCAGTCAACGGCCACGTCAGCATGGTCAAAACTGACGCGTGGGGCCACTGCAATTAGACTAAACTAAACAGAAAAATATACTAATCCTAATTAAGCGCAGGGGCCCACAGTCAGCGAGTCAGTGGGTTAGCTAAAATTCAATTAGTATCTAAACTAAATTAGCAGGGCCTCGGGCCCACATGTTAATGACCCAGGGGAGGTCAAACCCCTGGTCAAACGAGTCAATCCCGCCGGCGTTGAGTCGCCGGCGAGGCCGAGGCGGCGGAGGCCTTCGGATTTCTTGCTCCGGCGACCAAACGGACGGAGGAGGGGCTCTACGGATAGCTGGAAGAGCGCCGCGTCTTCCTGTGTGAGCGGAAGAGGCTGAGACGGCCCGAGCTCGCCGGAACGGAGCTCACGGCGGTGGCCGGAGTTCGGATGTGGACGGGGTCGACGCTACGGGGCACTAGGGAGTAAACTAACAGGTGCTATGTGCTCCTGGGGGTTCACCGAGCACGGTGACGTGCTCAGGCGCGGGCTGCGGTGGCCCTGGCCACGGCGGCGCCATGGCCGGCGGAGCCGAGCTCTCGGCTGTGATGGCCAATGGGGTTTGGGGGCAGCTCGAGCAACATGACTAGGGGGAGAAGGAAGAGGAGCTCACGGGGAGTTGGCCTGTGCAGACGACGGGGTCGGGGAAGCGTCGATGGTGGCGAATCGACGGTGAAGATCCTCGGCGGCCGGCGAGGGGGAAAACGTCGGGGGCGGCGTTCCGGGGCTCTTCTGGTTGCATGAGACGACGAGGAGGACGAGGGAGGACCGGCGGAGCTCGAGGGCGTGTCTGAGAGGCTTCGGGACGGCTGCGGCCGCGCGAGCGCTGGTCGGCGGCGACGGGCTCCGTTCGGTCGCGGGAGGGAGAGGGAGCAGAGGGGGATAGGGACGGAGGGAGAGACACGGGAGAGTGAGAGAGGGTCGAGGGGGCCGCGTGGCGTCTCCAGGGAGTAGCGGAGGCAAGCAGGCAGGGAGGAGGTGGCCGGGGCGCGTGGCCGCGCGCGCCGGGCGCGTGCCCGTCCTCCTGGCAGGGAGGAAGACGACACGGGGAGGTGGCGGTGGTGGGCTGGGCCGGTTCTGCTGGGCCACCAGGTAGGCGCCAGGTAGGGTTTCTCTCTCTCTCTCTTATTTCTATTTAATTCTGTTTTCTATTTTCTGTAGTTTGTTTTGATTTAGTTTTAGACACTAAATCATTTTTATTGCTTCTGATAATTATGGTAGGGACTAGTAGGATTATTCCAAAGCCCTTCATCAAAGATCAGAATTATTGGACATATATTAATTAATTAAGAAATATATATCCAATGCAAATAGTTATTTATTTAATTCAAAGGCCCAAAATAATTAACTCTGAGATACCAAAATATTGATTTGAGTTTTACCTCTTTGCAATATTTTCAGAGACTAAGAGGAACATTTTCTTGGACACATTTGAAGCAATTTTTAATGTTGATCATCATTTTTTTAAATGACTTTTGAGGCTCTCCAATTCCCCAATTCAAATTTAAAGAAATTTAGACATGATGCATGACTGCAATGCCACTAGTTACAAGCAAGCTCTAGGGCTGTGACAACTCACCCCCACTAAACAAAAATCTCGTCCCGAGATTCAAGCGTAGGGTAAGGTGAAGGGGGAACGCAAACTAGCACAATCTTCACGATCCAGGTTGCACTTCATAGGAATGTTGTTTCGATCACCATCTTTGTCTCGACGTCTTGTTCTGAGAACTCCAGTTATTATGACAATGAGAGGAGAAGGAGACTCTAGAAGGATCGGTCTTCTTGAAGGTCGAATAACTCAGGATTAACTCACAGAATGAGACATAGCAACATCTCTCGAGCTGAGAGACGAAGCACACCTCTAGAGGAGTGGAGAGAGACAGATGACGAGGGTTCACTAGGTAGACAACAATTTCACGCTTAAGAAGGTGGTATCGGTTGTCAGCGCAGCGAGGAGTTGAGTTGCCATGATACCACAACAAGGCATCTTAGGGATGGAGACTCGTGGATATATCCCCTTAAGTGGCAAAAAGAATTACCTTTGATTCAGAGATCAATGAAACTCTTTAAACCAGCCTAAGGCAATTCTCGAGCGATCGTTTGGAGGGGGTCGGTAGAATGGCATACTCGGACTTGGATGATGTGGATTACCTTGTTGAAGACAACGTAATGGATGAATTTGTTTACCACCGGAAATGGAAGGGACCCATGGTAGAATGGCACATTGGCGGTGCAAGCTGGGAACAAAATGCAAATGCTGGGAATGATTCTGGTAACTGGGGAAGAACCCAACAATAGAGAGTGAATTCACTGTTTGAAAGGTCATAGCATAACCGAGGAAACTGAGAGCATCCCAATTAGTGTCGATGATAACACCTAGCGCTTGTGCGTGCTCTCAAGAACTTGAGCATTTCCACAATCATCAAGGTTTTACCAACATCCGTGTCAAGGGTGCTGACAACACAACATACTACCATGATGAATAGCGATGGACGATGCAGATGCAAAGGAAGATAACACCTTCTCAGATTTCACCCTTGGCGGGGCCAAGGAAATAAAATCTGGATGATCGACCGAGAGACATTTAGCACTCCGCTTCTAATGTTCTCCTTGATGTGCTAGTGTAACCCATTCATAGATATGGTTTGATATCTAGAACATCAAGTAAAAAGGTCGGACTTCGGAACACAGAAATCCATAGGGGCAACTAGGGAGTAAATCCTACGAAATCCCTATGGGGAGGTGGCCAACTTCCTCAATCAAGATATTGTAATAACAGGTCTTCCGGTTGGGTGTGTTGGCCACGACATCCACTTTACCGGTTTCCGAGGGACCGATATTATAGTTCTTGGGAAATGTTCCAAACCATCATATCTGCCTGAGATTCAGATCTGGTTGGTGTCAGGATATTCCAGACTCATCGAGTCTAGAAAGAAAAACGAAAGTTTGCAACACAAATCGACGAGATGACGTTGCGAGATTCTCGGGAAATGAACTATGATAGCAAGTTCCAAAAACACGAGCCGGTTCTGCTACAACATGTGAACATGTTGTCCAAGACAAACATGACCACAAAGTAGTCTTATAATAAGACACTACCGAGTTCAGGAGGGGGAACCATCAACGAGGGTATCGAAGTTTTGTACAAATCCGTCTGGTACCTTCGGGACTAACACTTAGAACTTATTAACCTTGAACAAATCAATCAGTGGCTTGGTGTGCTAGGGACACATATAGAATGGAGGTTGCAAGTCTCCGAACCACAAAATACTTCGCACGTATGCATGACTGATTTGGGATGATTCCAAAGGAAACAACATTGACTTTCTCGAATCCACGGCGGCAACTTGCATCAAATGCACATGAACTAGAGGAAGTCACTTCTTACATCCGAACATATGCTTCATGAACTAGGATGAAGAAAATGCTTTCAAAAGTTTGCAACACTAGGTTAATGTTCAACATGATTCATGAGGGGGAGACAAAATGCTACTGATGGGCTCAACAACAACTCATCGGAATTTCCATATCACTGGACTTCCACCATCATGCGAACACGATGATAGCCTTGGTCAGACCAAAGATGTAATGGTGTATGCTCGAGGGATCAACCACGAGTAAGACAACATTACGAGCATCGTTGGTACTGATTTGACTTGACGATGGCCCACACTCAAATCAAAGGATTGATATGACAATAGGTCCAACAACTGATCATAGGGACCAATCGATGAAGATATCATCTTTCTTCAACACACACTACACAAGAATATCCCTTTGGAATGAACTAAGTCAGGCAAGCTTTTATCTTCCAACTCTCCAAGTTGTTGTCTAGCTTAACCAACTAGCTCAGGGATATCTAACACCGATTCTTGGAGAGAAGGTGGTTCACAAGAAACCAACTTGATCATGAGCTCAACACAGCGGTCAGGTGACAACCTGGTAATACTTCCGAGAAGATCATCGGAAAATCACGAACCACCGGTATGTTACTAAGCTCGAGAACAATCTTGCTTTCCAGGGCAAGACGATATGATCAAATAAGCAAGGATTGGCACTATCCTAACTCACTGATCGGAGAGTGCACCAGAAATAAGGACTAGGTAGCACAATCAACCTTAGGGTGACGATTCAATAATCAACACGCTAAGAATGAGGTTATCGTCCATTTAACTACCAAGCAATGGAGTTGCTAGCAGTATTGATTTCACACACCACGACTCACTTGTCGGCATTCCGGTTACAATAACACAAGAACCGAGGAATGAACGATGATGGCAAGAAGTATCACTGTACCAAGAGTTCATAGGATGGTGTGCAATTCCTATAACAATCCCGATATAAAGATGGTAATACTCCAAGGTAGAGCAGAACAAAAGCTGGATTAGCAATTTGATCTGCGAAGCACAACTTCTTTGACCCAACCCTGGATATGGGTCAGGTTCTGGAGTTTGTTTCTCCTAGTCATTCTGGAATAGAATGGCTTGACGGACCACAAGAGTAATAGGCATCGATGAATGAATGCACACATAATCTTGACTATCAATTGATAGACGAGGGTCAGAGGACAACTAAAGAGGGACAACTCAAAGGAACATACGATTTTCTAAGTTGTGGATGCATGGATTAGCATGTCGAACCAAGTTCAATCATAATTCTTCCGGATAACCCATGCAGAAACGTTGAGCTGGCAGAGTCACAATATAGCATGGAGAACTCATCGGGAGCACTCTTGTTGTCATCTTTTGATCCAATAATATCTGCCATAAAGGGGTTCATAGTATTTGGAAGAAGGAAATACCACGAACTTCGAGGACTATCGCAAAGTTACTAATATCCTAAAGGAACGAGCAAAACTATCAACATGAAGCAAGTAGGGTGAATCTCGGGTTCAAAACCCAGGAATAGAATACCTACTACTAAGTGGCATCACGGGATGCTTTCGAGAATAAAAGCCAGAATCATCACACTGGGACACAAAACATGGCTAGACTACTAGATGATCCCCTGAGACACCTAGGGTCATAATAATAACTCCAGCATAAATGTCAAGGCAATAGAATACCTCAACTCAACAATTAGTGTGATTGAGCTGGCATAAAGGAACGTCGAAACCAGAGGGAAAGGATTTTGCAAATGCATCAGACTATTTAGAAACCTGGGATGACTCGGACAGCATAACGGCTGTAAATGCTCAGAAAAGATTTGAGACATTCACAAAAATGGTGGCACAACCACTCATAAGCACAATATCAAGGGTTCGAGAACAACAATTAACATATGGAAGTAATAGGAACTGAAACGAGGCTTAAGTCCCACAATCTATAAGTCTACGGATTAGTAACACGTGATCCTGATAGAAAGAAGAGATAGCCTAGTTCTTAATCCCCGTAGAAGAGAAGATGATGACTCAGATCAGAAGGCCATGAGGTATAAGGAGTAAAAAGAGCCTTACGTTCCGTCCCACAATCAATTCCCTTATATAACTAAAGAATTTCTAGACTCAACTTCGACCAGTTTGGCTTGGTAATCCTACAGGTAGTCAAGCTCTGATACCAACGCTGTCAGGACCCCGACTCAATGCCACATCGATCTAGCATGTAACACCTCATATCACTTTGCGGCCTCACGCACGGTATTCCCACCGGTGTCGCCTTACCTTTGCCCGGGACCGTTTGCGCCTTTCGGCACACGTATATGACAGTGTCGCTAGCATCCATATGATAAGGAGCCCGGGCTGACATGGCTAGTCGTAAACCCAAAGTGGCACAAACTTACAGGGACAGGCATCCATGACCCAACATCGAACGTGTCGGTCATCAGCGAGTGAATCCAGGCTGTAGCACTGGGCTAGCAGGACTCCGGTGAACCGGGCTGTAGCGGGCTAACAGGACTCCGGTATTCATCGCGTGACATTTCCCCGAAGGGACAGACACAGGAACGAAGAAGGACACATGCCGGCCAGCCTAAGTGTTCCGGAGCAGTAGCAAGCTACCATGGCTCGGTGGAAACACTAGGAGACATTTCCCCGTAAGAGAGGCTACTAAAGATAAACAACTAGATGGTCAGATCCCACACATACCAAGCATTTCAATAACATACACACAATATGCTCGATATGTGCAAATACAACATGGCATCACAACATGACTCTACGACTCAAGTAATTTATTCAATAGGCTCCGAGGAGCGAGATATTACAAACATGGGTCTCATGACCCAACAATCAGAGCATACAAATCAAAGCACAAGCGGAAGCTATCATGTCTGAGTACAGACATCTATAACTGAAAAAGGTTGAGAAGCCTGACTATCTACCAGATCCTGCCGGGGCACAAGATCGTAGCTGAGGTAACAAGCTAAACATCGAAGTCCACGTGGAACTACTAGTGAGACCGAAGTCTCTCTGCAAAAACATAAAATAGGAAAACATGAGTACAAATGTACCCAGCAAGACTTACATCAGAACTAACTACATATGCATCATTATCAACAAAGGCATGGTGGGGTTTAACTGCAGCAAGCCAGCTTTGACTCGGTGGCTATCCTACACTACGACTGCAAGTAACTCTTTTGAGGTGGCGCACACGAGTCCACATATTCACCATATCAATACACCACTATGGATCCGCTCCCGTCTCCCTACGAGAACGCCATCCATAGCACTCACGCTTATCTTGCGTATTTTAGAGTATCCACTTTCACTTGTCTATGAACTGATATAAGCAACCCAGAAGTCCTTTTCCGCGGACACGGCTATTCGAATAGATGATGTTAACCCTGCAGGGGTGTACTTCTTCACACACGCTCTCACCACTTACCGTCGTTTACACGACATGTACTCGGCAACCTTCAAGCGGAAGCCCAACATGGGTGTCGGCCACGGCCTGCCAAAACACTCAAGTCTCTAGTCCAGGTTTATCGCCTATTCGGGTTCCATCCATGAGGAGATCCGGTCGGAGTTTCGCTCACAGCCCCAAACGATGTGAACAGGGTTCCGTGACACCAAACGGGCGCCCGGTATACCCGGCCACGTGCCTACCGCATCACAGCCCACCCCTACGGTCAGCGCTGCGCACGGCCTCCAGCATACTACAAACACCAGAAACTACTTGCAACTCCTGGACAGAGGACAAGGGTGATCAAGAAGCCGAGAGGGTCCATTGGTTTCGGGCCCAATGCGTGGTAGTAGCTGAATCATGGATCACAAACACAGAACTCAGTTCCTGAGGACGGCTGCAATGAGACAACCCACCATGTACTCCTACATGGCCTCTCACCGCTACCTTTACCAAATCGTATTCACACACTTAGCTCACACACAGTAGGACATGTTCACACACCTCTGATTCATCCCCGATGAATCAGACCTAACTCAACTCTAAGCAGTAGCAGGCATGACAAACAAGCATGGATGAGTAGGCACAACAGGGCTCAAACAACTCCTACTCATGCTAGTGGGTTTCATCTATTTACTGTGGCAATGACAGGTCATGCAAAGGATAAAGGGGTTCAGCTACCGCAGCAAGTAACAAATATGTCGTTGTTGTCCTAATGCAGTAAAAGAGAGCAGGAGCGAGAGAGTGGGATTTTATCGGAATGAATAAGGGGGTTTTGCTTGCCTGGCACTTCTGAAGATAACATTGAGTCTTCATCAGTGTCAATGATCACATCGCCGGTACACGTCTATCGAGAGGGGACAATTACCGGCAAACAAGGAAGAACACAATCAATGCGATGCAACAATATGATGCATGATAATGACATGGCAATATGAATGTGTTTTGAGCTAATGCAACTAGCAACAGATTAAATGAAGTTGGTTTGAATACAAGATTCAAATTCAAACTCCATATGTGATTATTCAAATGCCATTTAATTGATTTGTGCTAAACAGCAGCTATAAGTTGTTCTAACATGCATGAAAATGGTACAGATGGATTCCTTGAATTTTTCTGATAATTTTTCATATATAAATTATTTAATTTGGAGTTACGGTTGAATTTCTATGATTTATTGAAGTTTTAGCTATTTTCTGAAATTTCCTGAATAATAATAAATCCAGAAATGATTTATGGCGTCAGCACCACGTCACTGTGACGTCAGCAGAGTCAACTGGGCGCCCCAGGTCAAACCTGACCAGTGGGGTCCACTGGTCAGTGACTGGGGCTGGTTAGTGCCACTGACGTGTGGGCCCAGTCAACGGCCACGTCAGCATGGTCAAAACTGACGCGTGGGGCCACTGCAATTAGACTAAACTAAACAGAAAAATATACTAATCCTAATTAAGCGCAGGGGCCCATAGTCAGCGAGTCAGTGGGTTAGCTAAAATTCAATTAGTATCTAAACTAAATTAGCAGGGCCTCGGGCCCACATGTTAATGACCCAGGGGAGGTCAAACCCCTGGTCAAACGAGTCAATCCCGCCGGCGTTGAGTCGCCGGCGAGGCCGAGGCGGCGGAGGCCTTCGGATTTCTTGCTCCGGCGACCAAACGGACGGAGGAGGGGCTCTACGGATAGCTGGAAGAGCGCCGCGTCTTCCTGTGTGAGCGGAAGAGGCTCAGACGGCCCGAGCTCGCCGGAGGTCGGATGTGGACGGGGTCGACGCTATGGGGCACTAGGGAGTAAACTGACAGGTGCTACGTTCTCCTGGGGGTTCACCGAGCACGGTGACGTGCTCAGGCGCGGGCTGCGGTGGCCCTGGCCACGGCGGCGCCATGGCCGGCGGAGCCGAGCTCTCGGCTGTGATGGCCAACAGGGTTTGGGGGCAGCTCGAGCAACGTGACTAGGGGGAGAAGGAAGAGGAGCTCACGGGGAGTTGGCCGGTGCAGACGACGGGGCCGGGGAAGCGTCGATGGTGGCGAATCGACGGTGAAGATCCTCGGCGGCCGGCGAGGGGGAAAACGTCGGGGGCGGCGTTCCAGGGCTCTTCTGGTCGCATGAGACGACGAGGAGGACGAGGGAGGACCGGCGGAGCTCGAGGGCGTGTCAGAGAGGCTTCGGGACGGCTGCGGCCGCGCGAGCGCTGGTCGGCGGCGACGGGCTCCGTTCGGTCGCGGGAGGGAGAGGGAGCAGAGGGGGATAGGGACGGAGGGAGAGACACGGGAGAGTGAGAGAGGGTCGAGGGGGCCGCGTGGCGTCTCCAGGGAGTAGCGGAGGCAAGCAGGCAGGGAGGAGGTGGCCGGGGCGCGTGGCCGCGCGCGCCGGGCGCGTGCCCGTCCTCCTGGCAGGGAGGAAGACGACACGGGGAGGTGGCGGTGGTGGGCTGGGCCGGTTCTGCTGGGCCACCAGGTAGGCGCCAGGTAGGGTTTCTCTCTCTCTCTCTCTCTTATTTCTATTTAATTCTGTTTTCTATTTTTTGTAGTTTGTGTTTATTTAGTTTTAGACACTAAATCATTTTTATTGCTTCTGATAATTATGGTAGGGACTAGTAGGATTATTCCAAAGCCCTTCATCAAAGATCAGAATTATTGGACATATATTAATTAATTAAAAAATATATATCCAATGCAAATAGTTATTTATTTAATTCAAAGGCCCAAAATAATTAACTCTGAGATACCAAAATATTGATTTGAGTTTTACCTCTTTGCAATATTTTCAGAGACTAAGAGGAACATTTTCTTGGACACATTTGAAGCAATTTTTAATGTTGATCATCATTTTTTTAAATGACTTTTGAGGCTCTCCAATTCCCCAATTCAAATTTAAAGAAATTTAGACATGATGCATGACTGCAATGCCACTAGTTACAAGCAAGCTCTAGGGCTGTGACAGAAGCACTAGCCCGGGGGGTTAAAATAAAGATGACCCTCAGGCTCCGGAAACCCAAGGGAAAAAGGCTAGGTGAGGTAAATGTAAAACCAAGGTTGGGCCTTGCTGGAGGAGTTTTATTCAAAGCGAACTGTCAAGGGGTTCCCATTATAACCCAACCGCGTAAGGAATGCAAAATCAAGGAACATAACACCGGTATGACGGAAACTAGGGCGGCAAGAGTTGAACAAAACACCAGGCAGAAGGCCGAGCCTTCCACCCTTTACCAAGTATATAGGTGCGTTAATTAAATAAGAGATATTGTGATATCACAACAATAATCATGTTCCAGCAAGGAACAAACTCCATCTTCACCTGCAACTAACAATGCTATAAGAGGGGTTGAGCAAAGTGGTAACATAGCCAAATAACGGTTTGCTAGGCCAAGGTGGCTTAGAGGCTTGACACGACAATATGGGAGGCATGATATAGCAAGTGGTAGGTATCGTGACATAGCAATAGAGCGAGCAACTAGCAAGCAAGGATAGAAGTGATCTCTAGGGAATGGTCATCTTGCCCGAGATCCCGCTAGGAAGAAGAACGAGTCCATGAAAAAGACAAGCGGACGTAGTCGAACGAATCCTCACAAACACGACGTTAATGAAACTAACCCGAAGAAGCAACACCGGAAAGAAGCAAACAACATAGTAAACAACCACCACATAAACATGGCATGACGCACAACCAAGTGTGATGCATGTCCGGTTTAATTAGGCATGGCATGGAAAAGTGCACAAACAATAATACAAATTAAGTGGAGCTCAATATGCAACTCCGTTGCATATTGGTGAAACACCACGTCAATTATTTAGTTCTCTGTCGTTTATATACCCAACTATATTAAATGTTCTTAACATGGCAAGAGGTGGAGCATAAGTAAACTAAACATTTAGGCAAGTTTAAATGAGGCCGGAACAACTAGCAACAATTCCGGTAAAACCTCATATGCATTTATCAATTTGGTGCAACAACAGTTTTAAACATTTAAATGTTATTATCATGATGTGAATGACATGTGCAAGTCTTATGCAATATTTATGAAAATGTTGGCATGATAAGATATGAGGCATTTGTCATCGTGGCGGAAACAAAAGGGGTGCCACGGCGACGATAACGAAACGGTGCCACGGCAATGTTCCGGTTCCGACAACTCATTGAGACGTCGGTGCAAAAGAAAGTGTGGCGGGAGCGTGCAAAAGATGGTGGGGTGATCCCGGTTACCGGGTTCCCACGGGTTGATGACATGGACGTGAGAGACATTTCAGACACGGTGCAAACAAAAGGGTGCATCTCGTACAACACATGCAATCGCTCTCGGACGGTCGTCTCGGGGTTATACCTTCGAAGCGTGCATCTTCGGAGTGGATCGAGTTCAAAGCGGTGTAGATGGAAGTAGACGTTCTCGCGACGGTTGTGGTATATGTCATCGGTAGTCGAACCTTGGTGACGGTAGTTGTACACGGGTCTTCGGCCACGGAAGTAGTCGTACAAAATTTTCATATAGGTTCGGGGTCACGACACGGAACTTGACGTCCACGGGGTCTTCGCGGTTCGAAAGTAGTGGTACACGGCGACGTAATGGAAGTAGTTGTTCAAGGCATCGATGGTAGCCGAACTTGGCGAACCAGAGAGATACACTTAAGTCGTTGTGGAAACTTGATGAATCCGAGGGCTCCGGGCATCGTGGTACTCCGAACAAATCCACGAAGGCAGTATTGGTGTTCCGGGTCTTGCAGTGTTGTCGAACTTGGCGTATCCGAAGGGGTACTTGTGGTCTTGAGGGTTGACGGTAATCGTGCATTCGATGTTGTGGCACTTGTCGATCTCTTGCCTCGGATGGTGGTCATACAAGGTTCTGTGTCGTCAGTAGAGGTACTTGGCGAATCCACAGAAAATGGTAGCTGCAGTTTTTTGGTGGCTTGAGCAGGGGACGGCCGGTTGGCGAAGCAGGCACTTCGCTAGAGGTGCGCGATGGCCGCTTGGTGCTCTGGTTGTTGTTGCAGACGAGGCAGAGCTTGGCAGGGTCGGGAACGGCACGGGATGCCCGTCGTCATCTCCTCGAACGAGGGCAGAGGCAGGAGGTCAACACGAGGGGAGGCTCGCTGCGAAGCAGGCGCGATGCGGCGCTGAACTTGACGAATTCCGGCGAGGCCGGCAGGGGCGCGCAGGGTCGGACGGGTCTGGATGGAGGTGGCACAGACATGCTTGAGGCCGCCGGCTGGCGAGATGGTGATGGTGCTGCAGCAGCGGAGGGCCTGCGAGGAGGGAGAAGGCGGAGGACGGAGCAGGTCCGGCGAGGACTATGCAGGGGAGGCCCGGCAGGCTGCGGTGCCCGGCGTCCCTGGCGACGCGGTAGGGCGGCGAGCTCGACCCTCGCGTCCATGGAGGCAAGGTAGGAAGGCCATGGAGGAGGCACAGGGATGGGGTAGAGCGGAGGGAGGTGACGGCAGGGGCGCGCATGCTGCGCAGGGCTTCATGCGGAGGAGGAGAAAGGACGCGCATGCTTCAGCCGGCACTGGGAAGGATCGGGCGCGATGCGTGGTTCCTGTGGGTGCAGCGCGAGGGAGAAGGTGAGGGAGAGACGAGGGTAACGAGCGATGGGATCGGGCAGCGCTCTCCCAGTGGCCGCGCGAGGGGAGAAGCTCCCTGGCGCTAGGTTAAGCAGGAGGTGGGCCGGTCTAGTGGGCTGCGGGAAAAGATGGGCCGGCCTGGAGGACTGCTCTGGAATCTTTTTCCATTACTACAGACAGAAAAACAAAAGGGAAGAGCAGGGAAAAAAGGAGAGGGACTAGAGAAATATAAAAATATTCTCATGATCCTGAAAATGTGCTCTATTTAACAAAATTGTTTTGGAGATTTTTAAAGGAAGTAAAAATAATTCAAGTTTGAATTAAATTCAAACTTGAACCATTTTAAACCCTAACCAAAACAATTTCAATTGAGATAAGAAGTTACAGAGAGGGTGTAGGCATCATTTAGGATTTATAGGGATAGGTTGAACATTTTTCGGAACAGGAAAAATGCCACAAGAAAAATAAATGGAATAAAGAAGAAAAGAGAAGTTTGGATGGGATAGAAACTTGGGTGAAACCAAGTTAAAGTTGATCAATAAGTAAAAAGGAAGGATCAAGGACAAGAAGAAGGAGTTGTAATGCACATGAACAAGTAAAAGGAAACAAGCACAACAATCATATGGAGACGAATGCATGATGTAAAATAATAATAATAATAATAATAATAATAATAATAATAAAAACATCACAAGCAAGCAAGCAATCATGAACATGATGGATGCAAATGCACATGGCAACGACAAAATAAGTGGAAGACATCTGGAGCATCGGTCTCGGGCGTCACAGCGCGCCTATCCCCCCTCCCCCCAGGCGCGCCCTCCACCCTCATGGGGCCCACGTTGCTCCACCGACGTACTCCTTCCTCCTATATATACCTACGTACCCCCAAACTACCAGATATAAGCCAAAACCCTAATTCCACCACCGTAACTTTCTGTATCCACGAGATCCCATCTTGGGGCCTTTTCCGGAGCTCCGCCGGTGGGGGTATCGATCACGGAGGGATTCTACATCAACACCATAGCCTCTCCAATGAAGTGTGAGTAGTTTACTTCAGACCTACGGGTCCATAGTTATTATCTAGATGGCTTCTTCTCTCTTTTTAGATATCAATACAAAGTTCTCCCCTCTCTTGTGGAGATTCGACGTAATCTTCTTTTGCGGTGTGTTTGTTGAGACCGATGAATTGTGGGTTTATGATCAAGTTTATCTATGAACAATATTTGAATCTTCTCTGAATTCTTTTATGTATGATTGGTTATCTTTGCAAGTCTCTTCGAATTATCAGTTTGGTTTGGCCTACTAGATTGATCTTTCTTGCAATGGGAGGCGTGCTTAGCTTTGGGTTCAATCTTGAGGTGTCCTTTCCCAGTGACAGTAGGGGCAGCAAGGCACATATTGTATTGTTGCCATCGAGGATAACAAGATGGGGTTTATATCATATTGCATGAGTTTATCCCTCTACATCATGTCATCTTGCTTAAAGCGTTACTCTGTTCTCTTGAACTTAATACTCTAGATGCATGTTGGATAGCGGTCGATTTGTGGAGTAATAGTAGTAGATGCAGGAAGGAGTCGGTCTACTTGTCTCGGACATGATGCCTTTATACATGATCATACCTAGATATTCTCATAACTATGCTCAATTCTGTCAATTGCTCAACAGTAATTTGTTCACCCACCGTAATACTTATGCTCTCGAGAGAAGCCTCTAGTGAAACCTATGGCCCCCGGGTCTATTTTCCATCATATTAATCTTCCAATACTTAGTTATTTCCTTTTCTATTTATTTTACTTGCATCTATATTTCTCTTTATCATGAAAATACCAAAAATATTATCTTATCATATCTATCAGATCCCACTCTCGTAGGTGACCGTGAAGGGATTGACAACCCTTTTTCATGTTGGTTGCGAGGAGTTTATTTGTTTGTGTAGGTGCGAGGGACTCGTGCGTGTCCTCCTACTGGATTGATACCTTGGTTCTCAAAAACTGAGGTAAATACTTACGCTGCTCTACTGCATCACCCTTTCCTCTTCAAGGGAAAACCAACGCAGTGCTCAAGAGGTAGCAAGAAGGATTTCTAGCGCCATTGCCAGGGAGGCTTACGAAAGGTCAAGTCAGGATTTGGAATCCCGACAACGAGCCATTTCTGGCACCGTTGTCGGGGAGTCTACGCAAAAGTCATCATACCAAGTACCCATCACAAACCCTCATCTACCGCATTACATTATTTGCCATTTGCCTCTCGTTTTCCTCTCCCCCACTTCACCCTTGCCGTTTTATTTGCCCTCTCTCTCCATCCTCCTTCTCTTTCCCTTTTTGCCTCTTCTTTTGTTTGCCTTCTTCCCATATGTATCCTTGTTTGTGTTTCCATGTGCCTTCTATTTTCTTGCATCTTTGCTTGCTAAAAATCTATTGATATCACTACAAAAAATACACTTCCGTGATGATACGTGTTTGTCACAGTAGGTCGCTTTTTTGTCATGCATGTACATCCATGACAAATTTATGACAGAATCAAGACAGTCATACCTGTGCTGTTGTAGAAGTGTTCCATGACATTACCAAAATTATCATCACGGAAGTGTCCACTTCCATGACGATAAATCGCGCGTCACAGAAGTGCTTTCGTCAAGGGTGACCGACACGTGGCATCCACCGTAATGGAACGCTGTTAAGCTATCGGGTCGGGTTTTGGATCCGATAACCCGTTAATAGCCCCGACCAATGGGGATTTTCCACGTGTAAAATCATCATTGGCTAGAGGAAACACGTGTTGGCTCATCGTCGGGACAGATGTCATCCACTCACTGGGCAGAATGCGCCTATGATACGTTGACATGTTGCGCGGCCCAACAAGTTTAAATGGATCGGCCCACCTAAAGGCCCACAAGATTTTGCGGACCATAATGGGTCGGCCCAGCTAAAGGCCCACGAGATTTTGCGAACCATAATGGGCTGGCCCAGCTAAAGGCCCACAATATTTCGCGGGCCATAATGGGCCGGCCCAGGTAAAGGCCCACAAGATTTTCGTGTGCCATAATAGGCCGGCCCAGGTAAAGGCCCACAAAATTCTTGTGGATCATAATGGGCCAGCCCAGCTAAAGGCCCACGAGATTTCGCCAACATTAATGGGCCGGCCCAGCTGTAGGCCCACAAGATTTTGTGGACCCTAGTAGGCCGGCCCGTTAACTGGCTGTCATGTTTTGGGCCAAATGTCGGCCCATATTTGATCCGGTCTATTAATGGCCTGCCACGCTCCGAGCCTAATAGTGGCCCATATGAGATCCGGCCCGTTAAAAGCATATCATGTTCTAGGACAAATTACGGCCCAGATCAGGTCCGGCCCTTTAAGAGGTTTTGGGCCTAATTATGGCCCATATCGGATTCGGCCCGTCAACTGGACACTATGCTTTTGGGCCCACTTAAAGGCCCACTTAGTAATTCGGCCTGATATTAGTTTTGGCCTGTTAAGGGCCCATTTAACATTTCGGCCCTATATTAATTTCAGCATGTTAAAAGCCCGTCATATAGTTGGGCCTAACTACGGCCCGGTTTGCACCCGGCCTGCTTGCAGCCGATATCTGATTGGGCCAAACAAGGACCGAGACAATTTTTCGGCATGTTAAAAGTCCGTGATTTGATTCGCACAATCGTGGGCTGGGGTTCATTTCGGGCTGCTACCGGCCCGTGAGCTGATCGACACATTTCAGGCCCAACCTACATCGTGATTGCATGACGGCCCGATTATGTACCGTAATTTTACGGTTTGGCCAGTTTACTGCGAAGACAGGATATATATACTATAAAATAACTACAGCATCGTGAATAAGAAAAACCTATACTATACAATAAAGAAATTACGGCATATTACATCCACTAGGCATCAAAGTTCGCCACTATGATAATAAAGCACAAGCAGACAACATATTACATACACTGGGCATCAAAGATCGCCACCAGTGCAAATAAACATGCCAACAAAATAATATACAAAACCGAGAGCACTTGAATAGAGTTCAAGAAAGGTTAGCCCTGCTGGGGAGCTGCAGCGCAAGCAGCTGAGCAAGATGATGAGACTGCGCTTGTTCAACACTTATATCTTCCTCACTCTGAAAGATAAACAAGCAGACAGATGACAGGTTTTGCACATAAAAGTATCAGTGCTGACAATTCATCACATTTCTTACTGACGAATAAAGTGACACGGTTTAAATTTGCATTAACACTATATGGTATTGTTAAGGTCAACACATGGCAGGAAATGACATTGTGAAGGAGTTGGCAGCTTCACGACACCACTGGATTACAGATCAAGAACTCATAAGTATCAATGGTTAGTGTGCTGTCAATTTATACCATTTCAGATTGGCAAATAAAGAGACGGTTAAATAATAGTAGAATGATATGACATGGTTCATAGTTAAGACATTGCAGAATATGACATTGTGCTGTGGTGGGTAGGTTCACCACACCACTGGATTACGGATGAAGAACAGAAGCATACATGCAGTGCAAAAGAAGATCACTTGCTCTGTATAGTTTAATTTACATGGTATGAAGAAGGAAGTTGGTTGTACAACTGAAAACTTAAATTGAGAAAGGACAAACTTTTGTTTATGAACTACATAATAAACTTTAAACAAGCAATTTGATGAAAACATCAAAAATAAATAGTTGTTGCAGTCATGCCTAACCAAATATATACAACAAAGTTTGAAGGCTTGAGATGGAAAAACTTACATTATTGGTGAAGACAGGCTCTGTAAAGGCCTTGTCCATGCTGATGGGAGGGCAATTCAAGAAGTTTACCACAGAATCTTCTTCAAAAGCATTGCCTTTATTCTACATTTTGTTAAGAGTAAATATAGATGTGATAATATACGAAAAAATGGAGAATATTGAAGATAAGATGAAGAGTGATGCTACATAACCAAGTAGCTATAAATGTAAGTGCAGCGATACAGGCAAAAGGTACAGCCAAGAGCAATGCACAGCTAAACTTCTTCAGTACCAACCTTATGGTAAGAGTAAATATAGATCTGATGTGTAGAAAATGGAGGGCAAAGGAAAATAAGCTGCAGAGTGATGGTACATGAACAACTACCTGTCATTATAAGTACACTAATAAAGGACAGCATGTACTTACAAGAACAATGCAGAGCTAAAAAACATTGGCATTGGATATATTCTACACTAATGTAACCATTCATACAGATCAGATAATTTGGAGCGAACAATTGATAAGCAAGCTATCATGCATACAGCTGTCACATAATGAACCAGGTATGTATGCAAGTACAGTGATACAGGACAACAGGTACTAACAAGATCAAAGCAGCAGGCAACATATTTGCGATATCATGTCGTTCTTGTCAAACCGGAATTCTTCTTCGAGCAGATTTCCTGCAAAAAAGATCCGTAAGGCACATGCGGAAAAGTAGAAGTTCAAATTGTCATGTGATTTCATAGACATTACCTCATCCTGGGAACGAGACCAGTGCATAAAAAGGTTTTTCCTTTCAATGTCTTCTAAATTTAGCACATGAGACTTCACCGGAAATTCGTTTATAGACTTGCCATCAAAGTGTGATTTCCTCATGTAACACCGATACTGCTGCAATGCTTCCTTGAAAAGCACAAGCAAGCTTTGCTCGTCATGACTATCCAGATTGACCCTCGCCTAGTTACAGCAATGTAATGTAAATCATTCATGTGTTCAATCAGCAGAAAACAGGAAAATAATAACCATGAATAATAGCACTTACACATAAGTTGGACAGGAAGATGTGAAAATGGTGTTTGTCTTCACAATAACCTTCCCATGATGGGAATATATGCACGTAGTCCCTAACAACATTGAAAGCATTGTCTTTTAAACTGGGAATAAATGGAATGGGGTTCCAATCTGCAGGAATTGGCCGTCTCTGCAGTTGGGATATGTCTTCGGCCAGTGGACTTGCTGTACTTTTTGCTGGAGTGGGATTTTTCTATGGTACAGCTAGTGCTATGGCAAATGAAATCGGTATACCTTTTGCTGGAGTGCAGGTCCTGTGTGGTGGGGCTAGTGGTGTGGCTAGTGAGGTATGGGTACAATCTGCTGGAGTCGGTCCTACGTTTTGTGTCACTGGTTGTACATCCAATATAAGTGGGGTGTTGTCTGATTTCTCCAGCACCACCACGTTTTTCAAGGACTTTGCTAGTGCTCCTTCAGGTTCGGCAATCACCCTCTTCCTTTTTGATGTCTGATGCACAAGAATAGCATTTGAGTGGAAAACATGGTATGATGACAGATGGAATATGTATCGATAATGGATGGGCATGGCATCTCGACATATATGATGAGTAAACTAAGCAGATGGCAGTGCAACAAAGTAGAAGAAATGCAAGACAACATATGCAAGATACCCACAATCAATAAACATTTCCAAATTAGAACATGCACCTTGATGGGTGAATAGGACATGCCATCTGCCTTTGACTCCTCAAGGTTAGAATAGTCATTAGGATGATATTCTGAACAAGAATCAACAGGTGGGGAGCGTATGAGTTTCATTGCATCCAGAATGGCACTCAATGCCTTGGTGCCAATTTTGTAAGTCATTGCAGTGTTTAGCTTCAAGAGTGGACTGCTCCTAGTGCGACACAAAGCAGCTACATGGATCATAGTGTAGATATAACGGGAAAACCTTAAGCATCAGAGTAAAATCAGCAAAGTGGAACTTGCTGGAATATATGTGCTAGCATTGCCGGTACGGCTAGAAAGGCTTCGGATACCAGCTCTCTTCAAGTAAAGGTGCGATACTGTTAATATCAATGTAACTCTCAAAGGCGACACAACTCCCCGCATTTCCTTGCTATTCTTATAGGATTCAAGTGGGCAGGCCACTACAAATCCTATTCCTATGTTTACAAGATCCTACGAATCAAAGAGGCTCAAAGTGTCCACCACAACCGACCGTATAGACCTCTACACTGCAAATGTCCCTGCTCATCTTCAGTACAAGGAACATAATGTACTACTATTATACTCCCTCTGTTCCAAAATATAAGTCTTGGTAGAGATTTCCACTATGGATCACATACAGATGTATCCAGGTGTTGGGGAACGTAGCAGAAATTCAAAAAATTTCCTACGTATCACCAAGATCTATCTATGGAGAGACCAGCAACGAGTAGAAAGGAGAGTGCATCTACATACCCTTGTAGATCGCTAAGCGGAAGCGTTCAAGTGAACGGGGTTGATGGAGTCATACTCGTCGTGATTCAGATCACCGATGATCAAGTGCCGAACGCACGGCACCTCCGCGTTCAACACACGTACAGCCCGGTGACGTCTCCCACGCCTTGATCCAGCAAGGAGAGAGGGAGAGGTTGAGGAAGACTCCATCCAGCAGCAGCACAACGGCGTGGTGGTGATGGAGGAGCGTGGCAATCCCGCAGGGCTTCGCCAAGCACCATGGGAGAAGAGGAGGAGGGAGAGGGGCAGGGCTGCACCAACGAGAGATCAAATCGCGTGTTATGGGCAGCCCCTAGGCCTCATATATATAGGGGAAGGGGAGGGCTGCGCCCCCTTTAGGGTTTCCCACCCCAAGGGGCGGCGGCCAGCCTCCAGATGGCATCTGGTGCGGCGGCCAAGAGGGGGGGAGGAGTCCATCCTCCCCAAGGCACCTCGGAGGTGCCTTCCCCCTTGAGGACTCTTCCCTCTAGGGTTTCCTAGGCGCATGGGCCTCTTGGGGCTGGTGCCCTTGGCCCATGTAGGCCAAGGCGCACCCCCTACAGCCCATGTGGCCCCCCGGGGCAGGTGGCCCCACCCGGTGGGCCCCGGGACCCTTCCGGTGGTCCCGGTACAATACCGATGACCCCGAAACTTGTCCCGATGGCCGAAACAGGACTTCCTATATATAAATCTTTACCTCCGGACCATTCCGGAACTCCTCGTGACGTCCGGGATCTCATCCGGGACTCCGAACAACATTCGGTAACCACATACAAGCTTCCTTTATAACCCTAGCGTCATCGAACCTTAAGTGTGTAGACCCTACGGGTTCGGGAGACATGCAGACATGACCGAGACGTTCTCCGGTCAATAACAAACAGCGGGATCTGGATACCCATGTTGGCTCCCACATGTTCCACGATGATCTCATCGGATGAACCACGATGTCAAGGACTCAATCGATCCCGTATACAATTCCCTTTGTCTAGCGGTATTTTACTTGCCCGAGATTCGATCGTCGGTATACCGATACCTTGTTCAATCTCGTTACCGGCAAGTCACTTTACTCGTTCCGTAACACATCATCCCGTGATCAACTCCTTGGTCACATTGCGCATATGATGATGTCCTACCGAGTGGGCCCAGAGATACCTCTCCGTTTACACGGAGTGACAAATCCCAGTCTCGATCCGCATAAAACAATAGATACTTTCGGAGATACCTGTAGTGCACCTTTATAGTCACCCAGTTACGTTGTGACGTTTGATACACCCAAAGCACTCCTACGGTATCCAGGAGTTACACGATCTCATGGTTAAAGGAAGAGATACTTGACATTGGCAAAGCTCTAGCAAACGAACTACACGATCTTTGTGCTATGCTTAGGATTGGGTCTTGTCCATCACATCATTCTCCTAATGATGTGATCCCGTTATCAACGACATCCAATGTCCATAGCCAGGAAACCATGACTATCTGTTGATCACAACGAGCTAGTCAACTAGAGGCTCACTAGGGACATATTGTGGTCTATGTATTCACACGTGTATTACGATTTCCGGATAATACAGTTATAGCATGAATAAAAGACATTTATCATGAACATTGAAATATAATAATACTTTTATTATTGCCTCTAGGGCATATTTCCAACAGTCTCCCACTTGCACTAGAGTCAATAATCTAGTTCACATCGCCATGTGATTAACACTCACAGGTCACATCGCCATGTGACTAATACCCAAGAGTTTACTAGAGTCAGTAGTCTAGTTCACATCACTATGTGATTAACACTCAATGAGTTTTATGTTTGATCATGTTGCTTGTGAGAGAGGTTTTAGTCAACGGGTCTGAACCTTTCAGATCCGTGTGTGCTTTACAAATCTCCATGTCGTCTCCTAGATGCAGCTACCACGCTCTATTTGGAGCTATTCCAAACAACTGTTCTACTTGGAGCTATTCTAAATTATTGCTCCATTATATGTATCCGGTCTCTCTACTCAGAGCTATCCGGATAGGTGTCAAGCTTGCATCATCGTAACCTTTACGACGAACTCTTTTACCACCTCCATAATCGAGAAAATTCCTTAGTCCACTAGTTACTAAGGATAACTTTGACCGCTGTCCTGTGAGCCATTCTTGGATCACTCTTGTACCCCTTGACAGACTCATGGCAAGGCACACTTCAGGTGCGGTACACAGCATAGCATACTGAAGAGCCTACGTCTTAAGCATAGGTGACGACCTTCGTCCTTTCTCTCTATTCTGCCGTGGTCGAGCTTTAAGTCTTAACTTCTTACCTTACAACTCAGGCAAGAACTCCTTCTTTGACTGGTCCATCTTGAACACCTTCAAGATCATGTCAAGGTATGTGCTCATTTGAAAGTATTATTAAGCATTTTGATCTATCCTTATAGATCTTGATGCTCAATGTTCAAGTAGCTTAATCCAGGCTTTCTATTGAAAAACACTTTCAAAATAACCCTATATGCTTTCCAGAAATTCTACATCATTTCTGATCAACATGTATTCATCAGAAATTCTATAGTGCTCCCACTCACTTCTTTGGAAATACAAGTTTCTCATAAACTTTGTACAAACCCAAAATCTTTGATCATCATCAAAGAATACATTCCAACTCCGAGATGCTCACTCCAGTCCTTAGAAGGATCGCTGGAGCTAGCATACCTTTTAGCATCCTTAGGATCGACAAAAACTTTCTGATTGTATTACATACAACCTTTCCTCACGAAAACTGGTAAGGAAACTCGTCTTGACATCCATCTGCCAGATTTCATAAATGCAGCTAATGCTAACATGATTCCGACGGACTTTAAGCATCGCTACGAGTGAGAAAATCTCATCGTAGTCAACTCCTTGAACTTGTCGGAAAACACTTCGCCACAAGTCGAGCTTCATAGATGGTGACATTACCATCCACGTCCGTCTTCTTCTTAAAGATCCATTTATCTTAATGGCTTGCCGATCATCGGGCAAGTCCACCAAAATCCATGGATCTGTTCTCGGATTTTATGGCCTCGAGCCATTTATCGGAATCCGGGCCCACCATCGCTTCTCCATAGCTCGTAGGTTCATTGTTGTCTAGCAACATGACTTTCAAGACAGGATCACCTTACCACTCCGAAGTAGTACGTGTCCTTGTCGTCCTACGAGGTTTGGTAGTGACTTGATCCGAAGTTTCATGATCAATATCATAAGTTTCCACTTCAATTGGTGTAGGTGCCACAGGAACAACTTCCTGTGCCCTGCCACACACTAGTTGAAGAGACGGTTCAATAACCTCATCAAGTCTCCACCATCCTCCCACTCAACTCTTCCGAGAGAAACCTTTCCTCGAGAAAGGACCTGATTCAAGAAACAATCCTTTATTGCTTTTGGATCTGAGACAGGAGGTATACCCAACTGTTTTGGGTGTCCTATGAAGATGCATTTATCCGCTTTGGGTTCTAGCTTATCAGCCTGAAACTTTTTCACATAAGCGTTGTAGCCCAAAACATTTAAGAAACGACAACTTAGGTTTCTCTAAACCATAATTCATACGGTGTCATCTCAACGGAATTACGTGGTGCCCTATTTAAAGTGAATGTGGTTGTCTCTAATGCCTAACCCATGAACGATAGTGGTAATTCGATAAGAGACATCATGGTACGCACCATATCCAATAGGGTGCAACTATGATGTTCGTACACACCATCACATTATGGTGTTCCAGGCGGTATTAATTGCGAAAAAATTTCCACAATGTCTTAATTGTGTGCCAAAACTCGTAACTCAGATATTCATCTCTATGATCATATCATAGACATTTTATCCTCTTGTCACAATGATCTTCTACTTCACTCTGAAATTACTTGAACCATTCAATAATTCAGACTTGTGTTTCATCAAGTAAATATTCTCAACATGTACTCGAATCATCTGTGAAGTAAGATCATAACGATATTCACTGCATGCCTCAGCACTCATTGGATTGGACACATCAAAATGTGTTACTTCCAACAAGTTGCTATCTCGTTCCATCTTACTGAAAACGAGGCTTTTCAGTCATCTTGCCCATGTGGTATGATTTGCATATCTCAAGTGATTCAAAATCAAGTGAGCCCAAACGGTCCATTTGCATGGAGTTTCTTCATGCATATACACCAATAGACATGGTTCGCATGTCTCAAACTTTTCAAAAACGAGTGAGTCCAAAGATCCATCAACATGGAGCTTCTTCATGCGTTTTATACCATTATGACTTACGTGGCAGTGCCACAAATAGGTGGTACTATCATTACTATCTTTTGGCATGAACATGTGTATCACTACGATCGAGATTTCAATGAACCATTCATTTTAGGTGCAAGACCATTGAAGGTATTATTCAAATAAATAGAGTAACCATTATTCTCTTTAAATGAATAACCGTATTGCGATAGACATAATCCAATCATGTCTATGCTCAACGCAAACACCAAATCTCGATGGTAGAGGGAGCGTGCGATGCTTGATCATATCAACATTGGAAACACTTCCAACACATATTGTCAGCTCACCTTTAGCTAGTCTCCGTTTATGCCGTAGCTTTTATTTCGAGTTACTAACACTTAGCAACCGAACCGGTATCTTATACCCTGGTGCTACTAGGAGTACTAGTAAAGTACACATTAACATAATGTATATCCAATATACTTCTATCGACCTTGCCAGCCTTCTCATCTACCAAGTATCTAGGGTAATTCTGCTCTAGTGACTGTTCCCCTTATTACAGAAGCACTTAGTCTCGGGTTTGGGTTCAACCTTGGGTTTCTTCACTGGAGCAGCAGCTGATTTGCCGTTTCATGAAGTATCCCTTCTTGCCCTTGCCCTTCTTGAAACTAGTGGTTTCATCAACCATCAACAATTGATGCTCCTTCTTGATTTCTACTTTCGCGGTGTCAAACAACGCGAATATTTCAAGGATCATCATATCTATCCCTGATATGTTATAGTTCATCACGAAGCTCTAGCAGCTTGGTGGTAATGACTTCGGAGAAACTATCACTATTTCATCTGGAAGATCAACTCCCACTTGATTCAAGTGATTGTTGTACTCAGACAATCTGAGCACAAGCTCAACGATTGAGCTTTTCTCCCTTAGTTTGCAGGCTAAGAAAATCGTCGGAGGTCTTATACCTCTTGACATGGGCACGAGCCTGAAATCCCAATTTCAGCCCTCGAAACATCTCATATGTTCCGCGATGTTTCGAAAAACGTCTTTGGTGCCTCTACTTAAACCATTTAACTGAACTATCACGTAGTTATCAAAACGTGTATGTCCGATGTTCGCAACATCCACAAACGACGTTTGGGGTTCAGCACACTAAGCGGTGCATTAAGGACATAAGCTTTCTACTGTCCGCATAATTGCTACTTTCAACTTTCAACTATATTTTCTCTAGGAACATATCTAAAACAGTAGAACTATAGCGTGAGCTACGACATAATTTGCAAAAGGTCTTTTGACTATGTTCAGGATAATTAAGTTCATCTTATGAACTCCCACTCAGATAGACATCCCTCTAGTCATCTAAGTGATTACATGATCCGAGTCAACTAGGCCGTGTCCGATCATCACGTGAGACGGACTAGTTAACGTCGGTGAACATCTTCATGTTGATCGTATCTACTATACGACTCATGCTCGACCTTTCGGTCTCCGTGTTCCGAGGCCATGTCTGCACATGCTAGGCTCGTCAAGTTAACCCTAAGTGTTTTCGCTGTGTAAAACTGTCTTACACCCGTTGTATGTGAACATAAGAATCCATCACACCCGATCATCACGTGGTGCTTAGAAGCGACGAACTGTAGCAACGGTGCACAGTTAGGGGAGAACACTTCTTGAAATTTTGTAAGGGATCATCTTATTTACTACCGTCGTCCTAAGTAAACAAGATGCATAAACATGATAAACATCACATGCAATCAAATAGTGACATGATATGGCCAATATCATTTTGCTCCTTTTGATCTTCATCTTCGGGGCTCCATGATCATCATCGTCACCGGCATGACACCATGATCTCCATCATCATGATCTCCATCATCGTGTCTTCATGAAGTTGTCACACCAACGACTACTTCTACTTCTATGGCTAACGCGTTTAGCAATAAAGTAAAGTAAGTTACATGGCGTTCTTCAATGACACGCAGGTCATACAAAAAATAAAGACAACTCCTATGGCTCCTGCCGGTTGTCATACTCATCGACATGCAAGTCGTGAATCCTATTACAAGAACATGATCAATCTCATACATCACATATCATTCATCACATTCTTCTTGGCCATATCACATCACAAAGCATACCCTGCAAAAACAAGTTAGACGTCCTCTAATTGTTGTTTGCATGTTTTACGTGGCTGCTATGGGTTTCTAGCAAGAACGTTTCTTACCTACGCAAGACCACAACGTGATATGCCAATTGCTATTTACCCTTCATAAGGACCCTTTTCATCGAATCCGTTCCGACTAAAGTGGGAGAGACTGGCACCCGCTAGCCACCTTATGCACCAAGTGCATGTCAATCGGTGGAACCTTGTGTTCTACTCGTGCAAAGAATCTACGCAATAGACCTAGCTCATGATGCCACTGTTGGGGAACGTAGCAGAAATTCAAAAAAATTCCTACGTATCACCAAGATCTATCTATGGAGAGACCAGCAACGAGTAGAAAGGAGAGTGCATCTACATACCCTTGTAGATCGCTAAGCGGAAGCGTTCAAGTGAACGGGGTTGATGGAGTCGTACTCGTCGTGATTCAGATCACCGATGATCAAGTGCCGAACGCACGGCACCTCCGCGTTCAACACACGTACAGCCCGGTGACGTCTCCCACGCCTTGATCCAGCAAGGAGAGAGGGAGAGGTTGAGGAAGACTCCATCCAGCAGAAGCACAACGGCGTGGTGGTGATGGAGGAGCGTGGCAATCCCGCAGATCTTCGCCAAGCACCATGGGAGAAGAGGAGGAGGGAGAGGGGCAGGGCTGCACCAACGAGAGATCAAATCGGGTGTTATGGGCAGCCCCTAGGCCTCATATATATAGGGGAAGGGGAGGGCTGCGCCCCCTTTAGGGTTTCCCACCCCAAGGGGCGGCGGCCAGCCTCCAGATGGCATCTGGTGCGGCGGCCAAGAGGGGGGGAGGAGTCCATCCTCCCCAAGGCACCTCGGAGGTGCCTTCCCCCTTGAGGACTCTTCCCTCTAGGGTTCCCTAGGCGCATGGGCCTCTTGGGGCTGGTACCCTTGGCCCATGTAGGCCAAGGCGCACCCCCTACAGCCCATGTGGCCCCCTGGGGCAGGTGGCCCCACCCGGTGGGCCCCCGGGACCCTTCCGGTGGTCCCGGTACAATACCGATGACCCCAAAACTTGTCCCGATGGCCGAAACAGGACTTCCTATATATAAATATTTACCTCCGGACCATTCCGGAACTCCTCGTGACGTCCGGGATCTCACCCGGGACTCCGAACAACATTCGGTAACCACATACAAGCTTCCTTTATAACCCTAGCGTCATCGAACCTTAAGTGTGTAGACCCTACGGGTTCGGGAGACATGCAGACATGACTGAGACGTTCTCCGGTCAATAACCAACAGCGGGATCTGGATACCCATGTTGGCTCCCACATGTTCCACGATGATCTCATCGGATGAACCACGATGTCAAGGACTCAATCGATCCCGTATACAATTCCCTTTGTCTAGCGGTATTTTACTTGCCCGAGATTCGATCGTCGGTATACCGATACCTTGTTCAATCTCGTTACCGGCAAGTCACTTTACTCGTTCCGTAACACATCATCCCATGATCAACTCCTTGGTCACATTGCGCATATGATGATGTCCTACCGAGTGGGCCCAGAGATACCTCTCCGTTTACACGGAGTGACAAATCCCAGTCTCGATCCGCATAAAACAATAGATACTTTCGGAGATACCTGTAGTGCACCTTTATAGTCACCCAGTTACGTTGTGACGTTTGATACACCCAAAGCACTCCTACGGTATCCAGGAGTTACACGATCTCATGGTCAAAGGAAGAGATACTTGACATTGGCAAAGCTCTAGCAAACGAACTACACGATCTTTGTGCTATGCTTAGGATTGGGTCTTGTCCATCACATCATTCTCCTAATGATGTGATCCCGTTATCAACGACATCCAATGTCCATAGCCAGGAAACCATGACTATCTGTTGATCACAACGAGCTAGTCAACTAGAGGCTCACTAGGGACATATTGTGGTCTATGTATTCACACGTGTATTACGATTTCCGGATAATACAGTTATAGCATGAATAAAAGACATTTATCATGAACATTGAAATATAATAATACTTTTATTATTGCCTCTAGGGCATATTTCCAACACCAGGTACATTTTAGAGTGTAGATTCACTCATTTTGCTCGATATGTAGTCCATGGTGGAATCTATACAAAGAATTGTATTTAGGAACGGAGAGAGTACATATTAAAGAAGAACGGAAGAGGAACATGGTAAAGAAGAGCAAGCGGATTTTGGATAATAAAATGTTGGTTGCGCAGTGCCCACACATGATGAACCAGAGCGCATTAAGAATGCAACTCCTAGCTGTCTCTCGACCATTTCAAGCGGTTGGATGAAGATCCTATGTCTCCTAACCCTTCTTCTTCCTCGTCTCTGATTCTTCCCATACAGAACACCGCACGGGCCGCCGGTCGGACCACCGGCCCCCACCGCATGTGTTCCTCCGCCACCCCCACCCCAACCCCCACCTGCTCGAGTTTTCTTCGTTCGGTGAGGCCCCACAACCACCCGAGCCCCTTCGATCGCACCGGCGAACTCCGGCGAGCTCTGAAAAATCGACTGACCCAATTTTGAAATTTAGTCTACTGTGATTTAACTAGTGTGGAATATAAAAGGGGAAAACCATAAGCATTGCGAGTATGGTGTTGAGCGTGCCATGGCGGATCTGAAGGTGCAAACCGAACAAAGGCAACTTCGCAACCAAGACAAGAAATCAGAGTAAAGCAGTGGCGATCTATTTTCTTGCTACGATAAATAAGTTGAGCAGATACGAAAGAGTACCGCCTCTGGTGCGGCGCCGTGTAGGCATATGCTGAGAATTTGACAGTGATGCGGTAATGATGGCTATCAGCGGCGTGGAAGCAGATCTAGGAGGGCAGACGGTGGCGGCGGGGCGCGGTGGACGAGACGGTCGTAGGAGCGGCGCCGGTAATGTGGACGACGGCAGGGATGAAGCGAGAGGACGGGATGCAAGGATCTCGGTCCGAAGCCATGGATGAGAGAGGTCGATCTCTTGTAATGGACAGCGGCTTCGGGGTATCAGCTCCGGCATCGTGGAGGAGGACGGCGGTGGATGGGGTGGTGGACGGCGGCGGACGGAGGAGGGTGGGGTGGAGAGGGTGTTTTGGCGCCCACGGAGTATGAATGGGGAAAAGGGAGGTAGAGAGGAAGGGGGGAACCATGTATTCAGGGCGCGCTTGTCTCAAATGCGAGGAAATTTACAAACTTAGCCCCTGTTTCAAATTTCTACTACATCACAGCAACACTAGTCGGTCGGGGATAGGACGGTAATCTCGCATACACCGAATATTTGCCGACGAGAGTTTGTTTTTGGCGCCCACCGTGTATGAATATGAATCGGGGAGGGAGTTGATTTCGGCCGAGGACACACTGTGTTTTGGCACCCATTGTGTATGAATCGGGGTGAGAGGCGGTTACGTCACGTTTGGGTGAAATTACAAACCTACCCCTATCGAAACCTATAGAAATCCAACATATAGGCTTTGCTTGGCAGGGATAGGCAGCAGTGATTTCCATCTCACAGATTTTGGTTCCGGGCGGTTACTATGACTTTCTCCGCTTCATTCAAATTTTGCAGAGTGCACGTTTACTGTGCCAACTCAATTCGAATCCCATTTGTATTCTATTTTTTTCGGGCGGGATCCATTTTCAGTTGGAATTACATTCTATATACATCATTTTTTTATATATACTTTCAAAAGCACAACACCATTTATACATAAATATGGTTTACAAATGGCATGATCTCAGATTCATAAGGTTGTATCCATCAATTTGTATTTTCAAATATTTGAAACCACTTTATGTTGAAATCCAATGTATGCATTCCTCGCTAACTGTCTCCAATTGTGTGTTTCATGCGGGTTTTTTTACTTCTCAAACATGTATAATGTGTTTCACACACGCAACATATAGTGTAATCCCGTTTAGACATTAATTGCATATAAACCATGCATTGTTTGTAATTGAAGAATCTATGGATCACCAATATTGATAAACTATATAACATTACACGTGTGCCCAAATTCAAATGAATATGCATGTTTGATACACCAATTTGCGTTATGATATTATCGATGTCGTGATACCCTTTAATCCAGATATTCGTCTCATATTGCTATCACTCATGCTTATATAGGACTATCTCTCTAGAACTATACGCGTTCATCGTCTCTCAGGTATCTCTTGTGCTACCTGTATGTCAACAATGATCTTTCATCTTCGTAACACACTGACGGTACTCTCTCCCTCGACCTTCATCACTCTATCTCTCTCTATGTATATCTCGCTCCCTGCTATGTGTCTCTAACTACGATTCTCCATGTGGAATCTCTTTCTCTCACACAAACACAAAACTTTGTCTCCCGGGGTCTCATTTCTCTCTACTATTCCCATGTGTGCCACTCGCACACCCCTCATACAGAGATGTCTTTCGCTCCTTAGATATGAGAACCTACGATCTTCCTCATCAATATCTCTTTCTCACACACAAACACAAACGCTGTCTCCCAGGGTCTCATATTTCTCCATTGTTCTCTTGTATGTCACTCACACACACCCTCTCTCCCTAGAGATATCTTGCGTTCCCTCGTATGTCTCTCTAGCTATCACTCTTGTTGTGAAATATCGTTCTCTCTCGCAGACACAAAACTCCGTCTCTCTGGATCTCATTTCTCTCTGATATCTATTTGTATGTGACTCACACGCACCCTCTCTCTATCTCTATCACACCCACACACATAACCCAGCCTTCTGATCCACTCGACTCTTATCTCTAACGCACACTAGCTAGCATCTTTAACTTTCTATTTATCTGTTTCTCCATCAACCTTCTTTCTTGCCCTCACTCTTGATTCCTATCACGCACACTACATATGTTTCTCTCTACATGCAGTCAAGTGCCCTCTCACACACATATATAACTTCACCCTTTGAACCACCCGACGGTCATCTCCAACACCCAAACTAGCAGATGTCCCTCTAGCTAGCATCTCCATCTCTGTATCTATATGTAGTTTCTCCATCAACATTTCTTTCTCGCACGGAGTCTTGCTTCCTATCACCCACACTATATATGTCTCTCCATACATATGCATTTATAGGTTGGTCTCTTTTGCACAATCGTTGCGCCTCACTCCCTCTGCTCGCCATAGATGCATGCTCCAGCCCACGCCACTATCTCTTAAATACAAAAACACATGCTCAATTGTCGGGACTTCTTACATGCATTCTCACATGCATGCATATTGTCATACCGATCCGTCTCTCCCATGTCGTTGATCTTATGACTTATGTCTTCTTTCTTTTATCTCGATCATGCGCGTGCACACACACACACATCCCACGTATACATGTATACCTCTCACACATGCACGTTCAAGGTCTCTATGTCTCCATACGCAGTTAATTACCCTCAATCCTAACGCCACATCGAATCGTTCTCCTCTTTTGTGCACATAACTTCCGCCTAGATGGGTAAAACACACACTCACACTTAACAATCTCCTTCTAGCTACCCCCCGCCTCTCACTCTTCCCCTATATCCCCGAAACCAATAAGACCATCCCTTAGTTTAATTCCCGTCTACATGCACCATCGATATATAGTAGTCTTCCTCGGTGTCTCTCGAACGAACACGTTCTTTCGAAGTCGACTCCTCTCATGCATATAGGTCCTAATGCGTTTTTCGAGGCTAACTTTGACCAAACGTTAGAGCAATAATATATGACATGCAACTTACACAAAGCATACCTTCAATTTTGTATGTCAAAGGAGCATCCAATAATATAATTTGCATAGTATACATCTCATGTGCTATTAATCTTGTCAATAGTCAAAGGCTGTCTTGAAAAACACATTAGGCCCTATATAGATGGAAGGAGGGAGTAGGTCCCGTGCAAAAAATGAGAATAAAATTCAAACATATGGGCATCGTGGCTCGGTCGATAACATTGAGCAACTTGGTTTTAAAATCATGAAACTTGGCATGGTGTCATGTCATGGTAGTACCATGCCCTGGTAAAAAAATTGGCCGAATAGGAACAAATTTTGGTATAAGCTTCTTGCAAATCGGAGCTTCTCTCGAGAAGGCTCGTGGTTCTGGGAGGGAACGTGTCACATTTGTGTGCATAATTCAAATTTGAAATACAAGCACATGTTCCAGTGCACCAAAGTTGGTTGAAAAATCACATGTGTGTCCTCGGGTAAATTTCTAGGTTCCGTGCAAGAAATGGGAATGAAATTCAAAATTCTAGGCGTCGTGGCTGGGTTGGAAACATTGAGAAACTTAGTTTTTTAATTCCTGTAAATCCAAAACACGCATGAAAATAATGAAACCTGGCTTGGTGCCATGACATGGCACCAACATGCTGTGGTAAATTTGCAGTCTGATTTGTGAAGGCGCACACATTAACAATCAACAAAGTCATTTGGGAAGAAGTGTTGTCACGTTACAATCGGAAACACAAGTATTATTGAAACCGTGGGCGTTCTACTTACTAGTACCATTTACGTGCTGCCACGCGTCCCCTTTTTTATTAGCTAGGAGGCGACATGCAGGGTAGCTATTTGAGTACGAGAGGCGTGCGATCAGACCCCCGCGTGTGCTTATCGGGAGGAGAGCCCTTTGACCTCCATCTGCTGTCCACCTCTCTCCCAAGGTCTCCATTAATGGTGCCCGAGCCTCTGTTTAATGGCGTGGCTATGTCTCACTCGACTGAGATTTAAGAGAGAAAAAAGAAAATCTGAAAGCACGGATCTTGATGTAAGATCTGACGGACCTATATAGCATCTACTGCGACTTATAGCAAGACTGATGAATATATAAGGACGATTAAATTTTTTTGATCAAAGAAGGGCTTGCCCCTTCCGATTTTCATTACTGAAAACCACCATAATTCACAAGAAGTTCAGCATAACTCCAGCCTAACACGAAGGACTAAAAGCTACCAGATTGAAATCGCAACATCCCAAGAGGCCAATAAAGGCCAAACACCCGCGCTAGAACCCAACATTTCACAACCGACGACACAATCCACATCCCAAACTGATTATTACATCAAAAGAAACCAGGAAACTAGTCTCCACGGCGAGCGGCAATGAGCTCTTTCGTGTCCTCAAGATGCTTCTTGAGAACATCCACGGATTCCTCCACCAGCCGTTGGCGCTCGTTGCGGAGCATGTCATTCTCGTCCATAAGTTTCTTCAACAAGGCACTAGTCTCCTCCTGTAGGTCTGCACTTCGGACAATCTTCTCCCTTAGCAGGTCACGCTCGGCCCGGAGCCTCTCATTACCCTCCCTTAGTTGCCGGATGACGCCGGTAGCCTGTTCAAACGAGGCTATCATGTCGTCCTGCAACCTCGCCGAGCGGGAGATCTGACCCGTCTGGCTATGGACGATCGCATGCATGCGCCTGTAACAGTCATCGCGTGCCCGCGAGAAATTTTCCCAGGCCGCCACGGCGCGGCGGGACATCTCTACTGCATTCATGGCGCAGCGGGACATCTCTGCTGCTTCCGCGGCGTGGCCGGACCAGTCTGCTGCATCGACGGCGCGGCGGGACCTCCGTGCTGCTTCAGCGGCACGGCGGGACCTCTGTGCTGCTACTTCCGCGCGGCGGGACATGTCGGCTGCTCTCGCAGCGAGGCGGGACATCTCTCGTGCTTCCGCTTCCATGCTCGCCTCTCCCTGGTGGCAATCTCTCGACCCAGAACTCACGCTGGCCATGGCAGACGCAAGGGAAGGATGCTGAATGACTTGTTTGTTTTTGTGGATGAGGAGTTGAGGAGGAATGTGCAGTCATCTTGGCATACTAGTATTTATAACCGAGTACTAATACGCTCCTAAGTGGGAAACCGTTTAGGTTGTGATCGGTGTGAACAGGTTTGCAATTCAATATAGTGTGGAGTAATTTGGAATGTGACGAGACGCAAGCTCAAAATTTATTGACGGTTCTAGTTTCTAAGTGCGGCACTATTCTCGAATGGAGTACTTCTTTTTCTACTCCCTCCTTTCCGGTTTTATAGGGCTTATCTCAAAATTTTAGTTTTTCCATTTTATAAGGCTCAATTTGGTTGTCCCCAACACATGTTCAGATTCCAAGGTGCATTAAATCATTGCATGCAAGTATTAAGAGAAAATTGACCAATGCATGTACTTTATGCATGCATGCATTGCAATTAATGCATTAAACCTATCTCTCGGGACTTCTCACGCACCATCGTGCCACCCACAAAAACTTGTACTCTGAGTTTAGTAGTACATTATACAGGAAGAGAAGAGGTGCATGCACGCACTCGTCCTCTCGCACACGCGTCTATTTTTTCTCGAAAAGGAGGATGATGACCCCCGGCCTCTGCATCTGGGAGTCACACACGCAAATTATTGTAATATATCGACTGCAGTGCTTTGATGTGCCGCGTCAACTCATACATCAACAAGAAGTTTGATTATCCTCTCCCTCGCGGACTTAACTGCACATGCCTTTGGGTGTATGACAGGTTGGCCACACACCTGTAGGGCCCACCTGTCATACATGCAAAGGCAGGAGCGTCCCTCCCTCGCCCATGAGCGTGGTGGCTGGCAAGGCTAGGAGAAGCTTTTGCTACACGCTCTCCCTCCCGCACGCGGTGGACATGCAGCTGTTCAATCGGTGTCAGATGGCCAGAAGCATACTATAGTACTCCTCCAGTGCAGTAGTATTCCATCAATGTTCGACTTCCCGAAAGAGGCGAAGAGCCAAGCGCAACCCGGACGCTCGTGTGGCAGTTTCATGTGTATAGTAGTCTAGGATAGTGTGTATCGTGCCTGTAAGCTTAAAATCGTTGGGGTCAGCTCCATGCTATGTGGCCGTCTCGAAGTTTAAAAAAAATTAAAATAGTCTTCTGGCCCTACCCGAAAACTGCCACGCGTACTGCCCGGGAAAAGCCCCGCCCTCAACTTTTAACTACGTGAAAACAGTTCGAGCTTGTTCCTTCTATATAAATACAATACTTACTGTATGTTTATTCATCCGTGGGGTTGTTCAATGAATGGAGGGGCGGGGAGAACAAGTGAAAAATATTGTAGTACTACTAGTAGTAAGTAGGAGTCGTACAGTAGTCACCTTAAAGAGAGAGATTCTTTTCTTTAATGCCACGTACACAAATTGAAACACTTGTTGTGGAGAGAAAAAAGATAATCACTCCACTATATATGGACGCAGGGGCCTGAGCGCTTGCTTTACTAGGGTTGCTCTCTTCATTCTCTCATCCTCTCCAGATATAAACAAGACAGCGGTAGCGACATTTTCTCTCTGCTCACCGCTGGTCATAGATCTGGTCAGATCCCTTCAGTCGGTGTGTGTAGAGGACTAAAAGGAGCATCGTTCACGCGGTCATCGCCGCCGAGGGAGGAAACCCACAGCTGCCGGAGGGGCCCGATCCTCTACCCGTGCCGTTCTCTCCGACACATGGCCGGCTCGGGAGGTCCTCCGACCCTTCTTCCTCCCTGCCGTATTGTCCGCAGATCCGACCTGCCGCCGCCGACATCCCGGTGACCCTCAGGTATAAGTTCTTCGAAAGAGGCCTTGCTCCACTGCCCCATCTCCCCATGTGTCTGCATGTGCATCTTTTTCTACTCCCATCAGCTCTTCCAAAGCCACCTAAATTTTTAGTATTATTAGAGGTAAAGCTACTTCATGCATTCGAATCTAGGGCTTTGTTCAAACAATGAAGAAAGGGGGGAAAGTTGAAGCATGAATCTAGGACTTGATTCAAAGAGGAAATAATATGGTGAAAGTAGTAGAGACCGGATACCCAACCGGTCTCTTGGTTGAAAAGGGAAATAATGAGAAAACGCAGTACAAACTGGATAAGGAACAAATCTATTATTGGTTGAAAAAAGGATAGAAAGTGGCGGCTGGTGGACAAGTCAACAAAGTATGTCCAGGATTAGATTTGCTGCCATCACATAGTAAAAGGTCTCCAGGATTAGATTTGTTGCCCTCACATAGTAAAAGGTCTCATGATTCGATTTGCTGGCCTCACATAGTAAAAGGTCTCCAGGATTAGATTTGTTGCCCTCACATAGTAAAAGGTCTCCAGGATTAGATTTGCTGCCCTCACATAGTACAATGGCACTCCTGTTGTTTTCTCCAGTATGATAAGTAAGTTGCTCCTTTACGCTGCTGAGTGTCCTGGTGTCCCCACGGTCCCATGCCCTTAAACCAACTCTTTAGCTGTTGTTGATTTACTGTGTCTGGTAAACAAGCAATGCCACCATTAAAGTAATCCCATATTTGAGGAATCTCATTGTTGATCGTAATGCTTCTGGTAACATGAAGCATCACTGACGTTTTAAAATTTCTATTGTCCTTGCATGATTGCCATGAACATAATTAAGATGCTTCTTTTCATTTTGTATATGTTTCGTATATTCTTATTGACCAGCAACTGTTTACTTTCTATCTTTTTGTGCAGATAGGGATATCCATTTCACCTTGTTGCCATTGTGACCTTTTGGTGAACTGCATAAAACACTTTTTTGGAATGAGTGTCTTGTGCAGTTCAACTAAAATGTCACATGGGCAACGTCTCTCAATTTTGGTGGAACTGCACAAAATGGTGATTGGAGTTTCCAAAATCTCTGTCAAGTTCTGTTGGTAATCTCGTGCAACATTTTATTAGCCTTTGCAAGATGGAGCCGTCACTGTCACCACAATGGCACTTTATTTTAGTGGAACTGCACAAAAGGATAAGAAAATTATAGTTGCACCTTACATGAGCCGGACAACCAACCTTAATGTTCCTCAATTTTAGTGCAACTACTAAAGAAGAACCTGCTAGCTCACAAGATCAAGTACTTCTTGCTAGCTGAATGATGCAATCTTTGCTTCATTTCAGGTGAACTGCAGAAAAAGGCGCATGAATTGAATCATGGAACTCCAGGCAGACCTCATCCAAGTAGAGCTGGAGGTTGAGTTCAAGGAGGCCGCTATTAAAGCAAAATCATGCTCTCCTGTCTATGCAAACATGTTGTGCAAACAGGAATACTCAACTACATATGTTGTGACGGTCAAGAGCATTCGCCAAGTTCTTCGATTGTATGACATGGCTAGCCAAGATGGATTTAGTCTTGATATTCACTTTATCAAAAGGCTCTAATGGGTTGGTTCTGAATCTTGCAAGCTGGGAATCAGTGAGATGTGTAGGCATCTTTGTTGTACTTATTATTTGGATCTTATTTGTTGGTTTTGAATCTTGCAAGCTGGGAATCAATGAGATGTGTAGGCATCTTTGTTGTACTTATTATTTGGATCTTATTTGTTGGTTCTGAATCTTGCAAGCTGGGAAACACGACATGATGATGCAGAGGACAACAACCATAACAAACAGTTCAAACTCGGTAGTATTATCATTTGTGAAAGTGCAACAAATGTGATGATCATGTGCGCCCTGAGAATAATAATTCTAATTGTTGTGCATGTTGATCCTATGGCACTGATAGAACGAGCGAATGCATTGCTTGTTTTAAGTACAAATTTCTATTAAAGCTAATTAAATTTAAGTGAAGTGACCACTAACTCCTGTTATTACAGTACCAATACAGACCCGCTCGTGAACCGACGTGTGGTCGAGGGTGCATCTTCTGCCGGGCGTGCAGCGGACGAGGGAGGGGTAGTAACTGTTGTCGCCTGTACACACTTAGCTTACTGTTGAATCCAGTTCCCCAAGAGCTGAAAAACGAACTGTTGCCGCCGCCTACACACTCGTTCACTCGAAGAGACTCCAATGGCGATCCGAGGGGTGAGCCTGCTGGATACGGACTTCAGCAAGGAGTTCCCCTTTGAGTTCGCCGTTCAGTCCTTTGGCTGCACCAAGTTGAATGTGATGTACACCAACGATACGGACTCGGTGAAGCTCTGCCTCGCCTCAGTCCTATGGCTGCACCAGGTTCTGGAGCATTCACCCGTTTCATCGGTAGCGCCGACTGCACCTTCGCTACGGTGGAGAGAAGGAAGAACGCGACGATTCGGCCATCTAGTGCAACAATCTTGTCGACATCCAGAAGCAATACAAGATCATCAGCAACGGGCAGGAGAAGGACTCCGTGGTTGACCTCGCTGAGACCATCATCGACCCCTGATACGCCAACATGAAAGAAGACGACCTGAACACATGGGAGGTACCTCTGAATCTATCCTACATAACCTACGCGGCCAAGGGCGCATACGCATGCTATGACATGTACATGCAGATCTTGGACATCAGGGCGTGTCTGCTTCCCGTAACCGACGAGTACACGGATAGTCGCAGCGTCATGATCAAGCGTGCTAGGAGATGTTGTACTTTATCTGTTTATAACCACCTTTATCATGTGAGTGTTTCATGCATTAGCCTATGTGTCGTAATTATCTTTTTTGTCCGGAATATTTCTTTTAAGAACCCATTACCCTGATTGCATTTTTAGTGGCAATTTGCTTATGTATGTAAACTAGTTCACTTGTCCGTAAAAAAAACTAGTTCACTCGGCTGCCGTGCTTTGAATCTCCTTCCTCCCAACATATTCCCCTCCTCAGGTGGACCCAGTAGGTCTCTGAATTTTCTCCCACTTTCTTTTTCGATGTAAACTAAGTTTTCTCCCAGTACTTTCCCCTAGAACATACTCAACTGTCCCACGTCTAGCCTAAAAAATAATAATACCCCACGTACTATTAACTCATCAAATTAAAATGATATTTTATTTCATAAGTTGAAAGTTCTTACAAAATAATAATAATAATTGTTTATATATAACTTGGCAAGTTAACTCCTAGTGATTGCGTACATAAGCTTGCAAAGATTTTACTGACGTGCAATCATGTGTTTATGTTTTTATAACATTTCTCCGTCTAGCCCAACATGATATTTTCACCCAGCCCAGCAAGTCTGTGACTTTCGAGAAAAATGCAAATGGGATTTAAATGGGTTGCATAGATGCTACATCATTGTTTCACCCAGCCCACCAAATGGACTTAGAAACAAATGGACTGACAGCTCGGTCCATGGCCATAGCCCAGTTTTTTTGAGATTTGCCAAGTAAGTCGCTTTGTCAGGCCTGTTGGGCTGCAAAGCTTTCAAGACGAGGAGAGCTTTCATTCGGCTGGCCAAGAAAATGGCCCATCAGTAAGGAGAAATGGGATGTACATTTTTAAAACACATCAAACTGGCAATTAGTTTCAATATCTTTTTTTCATTTCGAGATTTTAAATTACATTAATTTTTATGCGTGGAGAATTTGTTGGATTTTATATTGATATACATTTATTTCGGGATTAAAAATAGTTCGGAACGCACCGAAATATGCAAAATTTCATATAATTTTTTAACCATGGACACAATATGGGCTGTAATGCTAACAAAAAGAATATGGGCTCCAAAGAAAACCTTAAGAATTAGCAAATTGGCTGTATGCTGTTTTCCACAGATTTGAGGCTTTCCTAAAAAAAGGTTGACACACAAGCAGTGACTATTGGATGGCCATCCAACGGCCGTCGTGCTTCTTCAATCTCTGCTCTTCCTGCTCCAGCCGCTCAAACAGGCGCCGGCGGGACTGCCTGCTCCCTCCTCCCCGTGGCCGGCTCTGCTACCGCGCAGGCCTCACCGCCCCATGGTACTCCCATCGCTGGCCTAGCCATCCCTCTACTCACCCACACCTGCTGTTATTCTCCGGCGACGGCAGACGAACCAGTAAACCCTTGTACAGTCGTACTCCCATCCGCATGGGAAACAACTGCCGAGTCTTCCCTGCCTCCGTGTCGTTCCCTTCCTAGGCCTCGCCGCCGTCCACTGCCCTGGTGCTCTCGGCGCAGCCTGGTCAACGACCGACATGCATCTGAAGTGGACTTTACGTGGAGAGGCCGACAGCTGGGTCCATGGCCGCACGCAAGGAAATGCCTCCTTATTACACGCAAAATAATGATTCCTCCACCTGACATCAGGGACCCACTGAAAGGGCCTCTGTATTTTGCGAAAAAACATTACCGCCGCTGACAGCTCGGACCCACCAGCTATATCTTCGCACACAAGGAAGTGCCTCCTTATTACGCACAAAAAAATGAATACTCCCCCTGTTAGCTGGGACCCAATATAGTGGCAGGCTGACTTGTGGGCCTACTAAGTTGACGGGGACGGAGGGCTTTGTCAACTTAGTCAATATGCACGATTCTAGCTCCAGTGACCGTACGATGTCCATCCAACGGCCGTAGTGCTTCTTCAACCTCTGGTCTTCTTGCTCCAGCCGCCCAAACCAGCGCCGGCCGTGCCTCATGCTCCTGCCTCCCGTGGCCGGCTGCGATGCGGCGGAGGCTTCACCGCCCCCTACTACTCCCACCGCTGGCCAGGCCATCCCTCTACTCACCCACACCCCCTGTTATTCTGCGGCGACGGCAGCCTCACACCGCAGTAAACCAGTGAACCCTCATACTCCTCTACGTGTGGGCATCCATTGCCGCGTCGTCCCCTTCCTAGGCCTCGCAGTCGTCCACCGCCCTGGTGCTCTTGGCGCGGCGTGGTCAACATGGTCAAGGAACGGCTTCCATTGGACGTGGATTGTACGTGGAGAGGCTGACAGCTGGGTCCACGGCCACAGCAAGGAAGTGCCTCCTTATTACATGCAAAATAATTATTCCTCCACCTGACAGCGGGACCCACTAGATGGGCCACCGTATTTCACGAAACAAACAATTCCCCCTGATTGTTGGGACCCACCAGCTACATCTTCGCACGCAAGGAAGTGCGTCCGGGCAAAAAAACCAAACGATTCGCCCCCTGACTGCTGGGACCGACCAGCTACATCTTCGCAGGCAAGGAAGTGCCTGACAGTCGGGACCCACCTGGTCGAAGCATACGTAGCGTTGTCACTCTGGTCGCGAATGTGTATGTACATATTGGTCGATGTAGAGGCGCGCACGTGTCGTAGTAGAGGCGCGCACGTAGCATTTACACTTACATACAGCGGCCAGGGTGCAAGAAAGAAAATACGGCCACGTATGTGTACATACGGGCGAGGTCTCGAACGCCTACTCGCGCATACGTATGGCGACGGCGCGTGTACATGGCTGGACCGGAACGGAGAAACAACATCGTCGTCGTGTTCATGGGGAGGCAACGGAACGGTCGTGTTCATGGGGAGGGAACGGAATGCGTCGTGTTCATCGGGAGGGCTTGGACGGAACAGGCGATGGAAACGAGGCCTAGCGTATCGCAGAATGGAGGAAACGGCCTTGTGTTCGATCGGCCATGTTCGAAACGGGATCTTGTTCATCGGGAGGGGTCTGGCGTACCGCAAAACGGAGGAAACGGACCTCCTACGGTCGAAACGGGGGTCCTGTTGATCGGGAGGGGTGTGGCGTACCACAAAATGGACGAAACGGACTTGTGTTGGAGCGCTACGGTCGAAACGGGGGCCCTGTTCATCGGGAGGGGTGTGGCGTACCGCAAAACGGGACTCCACGGGATACTGTTCATCTCCACCGTCGACCTCCTCCAGCCTCCACGGGCTCCTGTTCATCCAGCCTCCACGGGCTCCTATTCATCCAGCCTCCACCGCGTGCTACTCCACCGGCTACTGTTCAACCACCCCTCCACCGTCTACTGTTCATTCAGCCCTCCACACCACGGGGTCCTGTTCAACCACCCCTCCA
>NC_041384.1:237322412-237329606 GCF_002162155.2 Triticum dicoccoides | reverse complement strand
CACTCACTGTTCATCCCATCGATCAGCTTCAGTTAGCAGCAGTAGAAAAGGAATCGCTCGATCAGGTTCAGTTAACAGCCATCGATCGATCACTCGGGTTCAGTAACGCGTAGCCTGCAGTGCAATCGCTCGGGTTCAGTTAGAGGCCAACGCCTCTCTCGGGTTCAGTTAGAGCCAACGCCTCGCACACACGCGCGTATGTGTACGAGAGAAATGCGCATCGCTCGGCCCCGACCTCACACCGTAACCGGGAACTCCCCAAAATTTTCCTCCCCCTTGCTTCTACCACGGGTTTTTCCGTCATGGACGGCCCAAAGAATGTCATGCAGCTACGTCTCCGGCCCGCCCAGGACGAAAAGCCCATTTTCTATCATGATTTTTTGTCATGGAAGTAGGAGCCCACCACATCTATGATGATACCGGGTTTTGTCACAATTATCGTCATAGAAGTGTCATATGTATGACAGAAAAAAAATTCGTTCAGCCCAAAATGTCATGGATGTGTCTTTTTTTGTAGTGTATGGATCCACTTAAAGTGTTCTACTTAGATCATCTGCGATCCTTATGTGCTCGTGCTGATACCCCAACTAGCCTAGTTGATGGTAAATCTTTAGACGAGCATGCTCATTTTGTGCGTCACCGTTTGTCTTAAAAAGGGAGACTCTTATGGAATCAAATAAACATATTGCTGTGTTATGCTTGGAATCTTTGTGAAATTTGTGATTTTACTTGTTGCTCTAAGAACCATAAAAAATACCTCCCCTACCTATGTGAGTTTAATGATATTGAAATCTTATCTTCTTATGCAAAGGGTGTTTATAGTTACTATGATATCAAACGAATTGAAGAATTTGTTGCTTTTAAGGATGCTTATGAAGTTGCTTCTTTGATTAAAAAATATGATATTACTCTCTAGGAATCTGAAAATTTTGACATACTTAAATATTGCTATGAAAACTTTGCTCATAATGTCTATGTCAAAGAATTTATTGAAAGAATGACCGTTGCTTCGGAAGAAAATAATGATATGCATGAATCTATAGATAATTTTTATTCTGATGATTTGATTGAAATATCCGTTGATGAACATGATGCTTTCTATTCTTGTGGCCATGATGCCAATATTTATGAAGATGAATTTGCTATAGTTCCTTATGTTAAACATGAGATCGTTTCTATTGCACCCATACTTAATAGTTCCTTCGATGAAAAGCATGATTGCAATGATGTTATTATAAATTCTCTTAATGTCAATTGTGTTAATGATATGCAAAACCCTAAGCTTGGGGATGCTAGTTTTTCTATGACTACTATTTGTTGCAATGATCATGATTGGGGTGATTCTTCTTTTGATCTTGAAAATTTATTTAAGCCCCATGATGAATATGAGATTGATAATAGTGTTTGCAATATTATTGAAAGTGGGTTTGGAAGACTGTCAACTTCAGATCCCACATATTTGGAGAATGTTCAATCTTATGAAGTTTTTGATAAAAGTGCTTTTGGAGAGGTCATGACTTTAGTTAATGTTAATCCCACTATTTTGGAAGAGTGTCAACTTTGCATACACATGGATCTTGTTAAGAATATGTTTTTTGATAGCTATATTTTTGAATTTGCTTATGATCCTACATTTAATTATTATGAGAGAGGAAAATATGGTTGTAGAAATTTTCATGTTACTAGATTACCTCTCATTATGTTGAGTTTGCTATTGTTTCTTTCCGCTTTCTTGCATATGCTAGTTTTTGCTTTCCTTGATAATTTGTTTTCCTATAGGATGCCTAAACATAGGAAGTATGTTAGACTTAGATGTGTTTCTCACGTGTTCTATGATGCTCTCTTTGTGCTTCAATTCTTGTCTTTCATATGAGCATCATTGAAATTTTATGCCTAGCTAGAGGCGTTAAACGATAACGCTTGTTGGGAGGAAACCCAATTTTATTTTGATTCCTTGCTCTTTTTCTCCTGTCTAGTAATAAATAATTTATCTAGCCTCTGTTTTGGTTGTGTTTTTGTGTTTAATTAGTGTTTGTGCCAAGTAGAACCGTTGGGAAGACTTGGGGAAAGTCTTTTTAATCTTGCTGTAAAAAACAGAAACTTTAGCGCTCACGAGAACTGCTGGCATTTTTATTTGGAAAGTGCTATTTAGTTCATTCTTTTTGCAGATGATTAATAGATAAATTCCTCACGTCCAGAAATTTATTAGAATTTTTGGGGTTCCAGATCTTGCGTTAGCTACAGATTACTACAGATTGTTTTGTTTTTGACAGATTCTGTTTTTCGTGTGTTGTTTGCTTATTTTGATGAATCTATGGTTAGTGAAATAGTTTATAAACCATAGATAAGTTGGAATACAGTAGGTTTAACACCAATATAAATAAATAATGGGTTCATTACAGTACCTTGAAGTGGTGTTTTGTTTTCTTTTGCTAACGGAGCTCACGAGATTTTCTACTTTAAGTTTTGTGTTGCGAAGTTTTCAAGTTTTCGGTAAAGATTTGATGGATTATGGAACAAGGAGTGGCAAGAGCCTAAGCTTGGGGATGCCCATGGCACCCCCAAGATAATATAAGGACACCTAAAAGCCAAAGCTTGGGGATGCCCCGGAAGGCATCCCCTCTTTCGTCTACTTCTATCGGTAACTTTACTTGGAGCTATATTTTTATTTACCACATGATATGTGTTTTGCTTGGAGCGTCTTGTATTATTTGAGTCTTTATTTGTTAGTTTTCCACAATCATCCTTGCTGCACACACCTTTTTGAGAGAGACACTCATGATTCAGAAATTGTTAGAATACTCTATGTGCTTCACTTATGTAACGCCCCGAGACCGTTGCGCCAGGTATCTTCCCGTTATTCACTGTTGTTGCCTTGTCATTTGTTTTCATGTCATGCATTTCATATCATATCATCATGTGCATCGCATTTGCATACGTGTTCGTCTCATGCATCCGAGCATTTCCCCGTTGTCTGTTTTGCAATCCGGCGCTCCTACGTCCTGCGGCGCCCCCTTTTGCCTCTTTTCGTATGCGAGTGTTAAACATTCTCGGATTGGACCGCCTGTCAAGCGGTCTTGGTTTACTACTGGTAGACCGCCTGTCAAGTTTCATGCCATTTGGAGTTTGTTTGATACTCCAACGGTTAAACGGGGAACCGTAAAGGCCTCATGTGTGTTGCAGCCCAACACCCCTCCAAAGTGGCCTAAAACCCATCTAAACCCCCTCCATCCTCTCGGTCGTTCGATCACGATCGCTTGGCCGAAAACCGCACCTCATTTGGACTCTCCTAGCTCCCTCTACCTATATATATGTGTCCCTCCCAGAATTTTTTGTGCAGAGGAAACCCTAGATCCAACTCCCTCCGCGCCGCCGGACGCGTCCACGCCGCGCCGGACATGTCCACCGGAGCCGGCCACCTCACTCCGACCAATGGCAGCATGCCACGCCGCCATCCGTCACCCCGCAGCCACTCCGGGTGCGCCACGTCGCCGCTGCTCGCGCCCACTTCGTCGGGTCCCGCAGGAGCCCAGATCCGGCCCTCCCCGGGCCCGAGTCAGGCCGCCGCCCGCATGTCGCTTCTCCGCGGCTCCACCGCCGCCTCGTCGGCGTGCGTCCGCAGGCGCCGCCCTGCGTGCCGCCGCTTCGCCTCAGCCAGTCACCGGCTCCGCCCCGCCGCCGCACAGCGCGCCCCCCGCGCCTCCCCGCCCAGCGCCGCCTCGCCGCCCGGCTCCTCCCCGCACTCACCTCGGCATCCGCGCCAGCGCCGCCCGGTCGTCCCTCGTTGTCCGCGCCCTTCGGCAAACCCCGGCGCCCCTGCTCCTCCGCCTCCGCCGCCGTACGCCATCGCCCTCGCTGGAGTTCCACCCACCTCGCCGGATCCGGATCGGGACTAGATCCACCGGTCCCCGAACCAAACGCGTGCCCTCGTCCCAGATCCACTCCATCCCAGAACCGCTCCATCCCGCGTTGAATTTTTGCGGAGGTGATATTTTGGCCAAGTCCCAGATCTGTGACATTTTCTAGCCCTGTTCATCATGTCATAACTTCTCATCCGTAGCTTCGTTTTGTGCGTGTGAGATGTTGAAATGTTCATCAGGTTGTCCTCTTCATTTCATTCCATTGCACCATGCTTTTTTGAGTCCATCTTGATGCCCTAATTACTATTGCAAGAGTGCTTCATAATGTTAGGTGCCGATTCTTATCAGTTTATGAGCATTTGTCATTTTTGCCATGATTATTGTGTGCTGCATATGAGCATGAGCTCTACATGTGTTTTGTTATATGCCATGCCATATTTACAGGGGTGTATGCCATGTATTTTTGTGATCAATGTGGTGACTAGCACAAGCATGCAAAGTAGCTCTCGTGATGTTGCTGATTTCAGGGACTTAGAATTCTTCTAAGTCATTTCCCTGATGTTATTTTTATGCCATGTATTCATGTTGCTACAGAGTGATCCATGCCTCTTTTGAGCATGTTTAGTAAGGATGATTTTGAGATATTGTTATGCTCTATCCATCCATGCCTTTGTTTGCATTTATGGAGTGCCCTAGCATGACTAAATCTTGCTCTACTTTTGCTATAAAATGTTCCTGGCAGATTGTTTACGTGTTAATCAATTTTTGCCAAGGTTGTTGTAGTTGATCCATGCATGCTATGAGATTGTTCTTGCCATGGTTAGCTTCATGAACATGTCTTCTTGCTGGGAGTATGCTTAGTTTGTCATGCAATGCCTTGTGTTGAGTGTATAGAGCTCACAAACATGCCTTCATAATTCTGTTTATGCCATGTCCAGTTTTCTGCTAAGTCTTAATCTGTTAACGAAACTTGCTATGTTTACATGGGTGCCATCATATCTTCTGATCCTTTTTGGCTTATGGTCAGTAAAGGACTTTTGTTATATGCTTTGAGTAGATTAATGCCATGCCTTGTATTGCTATTATCTGATCATGTAGGATGTTGTTATCTTGCTCTAAACATTGCTTCCTGGTGTTAATTCCTGACATGTTATTTTCTCTAAGTCTGTGATGCTGTTATCTTTTGCCCTTTTGCCATGCTTGTTTGAACTTGCTATTGTGTGATTTAGCTGTAGCTCAGTGTTCATCTTTTGTCAAGCATCTTGAGTAGATCACTGCCATGTGCTTTATTGATATATTGGAGTGCAGTAGCTTAGTCTCTTGTTGCATTCTAGATGGCATCGTGCTCTTAATCGCAGATTAGTGCCATTATTGTTTTGCTTGCCATTTGCAAACCATGCATCCGATTCCGGTGATCTTTATATCGATTTCAACTGAAATCAACTCATCTTTCCAGCGGCACTCTTGGTTTTCCAAGTTGAGGCCTGGTTCAATCTTTTCCTTCTGGAGCATGCATATGCATTGCATATTACATCCCGCATATCATGCCATGTTTTGCATCATGTTGCTTGCGCATTGCACCGTGGTTGATTGTTGTTTCCTTTGCTTGTGTGCTTGCCTTGGGTAGAGTCGGGAGACGAGTTCGTGTTCAAGGAACCCATTGAGTACGCTTACGAGGATCAAGCTTTCTCTACTCGGAGAACTTTGCTGGCAAGATGACCATACCCTCGAAATCACTTCTATCTTTGCTTGCTAGTTGCTCGCTCTTTTGCTATGCCGCGATACCTACCACTTGCTATATCATGCCTCCCATATTGCCATGTCAAGCCTCTAATCCACATTTCCTAGCAAACCATTGTTTTTCTATGTTACCGCTTTGTTCAACCCCTCTTATTTCGTTGTTAGTTGCAGGTGAAGATGGAGTTTGTTCCATGTTGGAATATGGATATTTGTTGGGATATCACAATATCTCTTATTTAATTAATGCATCTATATACTTGATAAAGGGTGGAAGTCTCGGCCTTATGCCTGGTGTTTTGTTCCACTCTTGCCGCCCTAGTTTTTGTCATACCGGTGTTATGTTCCTTGATTTTGCGTTCCTTACGCGGTTGGGTTATAATGGGAACCCCTTGACAGTTCACTTTGAATAAAACTCCTCCAGCAAGGCCCAACCTTGGTTTACCATTTGCCACCTAGCCTTTTTCCCATGGGTTCTGCAGACTCAAGGCCTGGGCCAGTGCTTGTCTAAGTGTTGGTCCGAACCTGTCAGCAGCCGGTGGCCACCAGGGGCAACTCTGGGCTGGCCTACCGTAATCTTGGACAATTTGGGGTTGCCCTGAGAATGAGATATGTGCAGCTCCTATCAGGATGTTGCCAAATCGGGTGGCTTTGCTGGTCTTGTTTTACCATTGTCGAAATGTCTTGTAACCAGGATCCCGAGTCTGATCGGGTCTTCCTGGGAGAAGGAATATCCTTCGTTGACCGTGAGAGCTTGTGATGGGCTAAGTTGGGACACCCCTGTAGGGTTTTGTACTTTCGAAAGCCGTGCCCGCGGTTATGGGCAGATGGGAATTTTTTAATGCCCGGTTGTAGAGAACTTGACACTTAACTTAATTAAATGCATCAACCGCGTGTGTAGCCGTGATGGTCCCTGATACGTCTCCAACGTATCTATAATTTTTGATTGCTCCATGCTATATTATCTACTGTTTTGGGTAATATTGGGCTTTATTTTCCACTTTTATATTATTTTTGGGACTAACCTATTAACCAGAGGCCCAGCCCAGATTTGCTGTTTTATGCCTATTCCAGTGTTTTGAAGAAAAGGAATATCAGACGGAGTCGAAACGGAACGAAATCAACTGGAGAAGTTATTTTTGGAAGGAAACACACCTGATGGACTTGGACCCCACGTCAAGGAAGAAACGAGGTGCTCACGAGGGTGGGGGTGCCCCCCCTAGGGCGCCCCCTGTCTCGTGGGACCCTCGTGGCTCCCCTGACGTACCTCCTGCACCCATATATACCCACGTGACCTAAACCTTCCAGAACAGAAGATAGATTGGGAGTTCCGCTGCCAGAAGCCTCCGTAGCCTCCAAAAACCAATCTAGACCCGTTTCGGCACCCTGCTAGAGGGGGCAATACCTCTCCGGTGGCCATCTTCATCATCCTGGTGCTCTCCATGACGAGGAGGGAGTAGTTCTCCCTCGGGGCTGACAGTATGTACCAGTTGTTATGTGTTTGATCTCTCTCTCTCTCTCTCTCTCTCTCTCTCTCGTGTTCTTGAGATGTTACGATCTTGATGTAACGCGAGCTTTGCTATTATATTTGGATCCT
>NC_041384.1:237319225-237322291 GCF_002162155.2 Triticum dicoccoides | reverse complement strand
AATACCGTTTACGCTCACTTTTATCATTAGTTACCTTGCTGTTTTTATAATTTCAGATTACAAATACTATTATCTACCATCCATATACCACTTGTATCACCATCTCTTCGCCGAACTAGTGCACCTATACAATTTACCATTGTATTGGGTGTGTTGGGGACACAAGAGACTCTTTGTTATTTGGTTGCAGGGTTGCTTGAGAGAGACCATCTTCATCCTACGCCTCCTACGGATTGATAAACCTTAGGTCATCCACTTGAGGGAAATTTGCTACTGTCCTACAAACCTCTGCACTTGGAGGCCCAACAACGTCTACAAGAAGAAGGTTGTGTAGTAGACATCAAGCTCTTTTCTGGCGGGGTCCGGGAAGTGAACACGGTCTCGTGTTATGCTTGAACGCAAGTATTTCTAGGATCACTTCTTGATCATAGATTCTCGAACGTGCTTTGCCTTCTCTTCTCGCTCTCATTTGCGTAAGTTATCCACCATATATGCTAGTGCTTACTGCAGCTCCACCTCACATACCTTTTACCTACCCATAAGCTTAAATATTCTTGATCGCGAGGGTGTGAGATTGCTGAGTCCCCGTGACTCACAAATTACTTCCAAAACCAGTTGCAGGTGCCGATGATACCGTGCAGGTGACGCAACCGAGCTCAAGGAGGAGCTCAATGAAGTTCGTCTTCATTGTGTTGTTTCGTTTCCAGTTGATCAGTAGTGGAGCCCAGTCGGGGCGATCGGGGATCTTATGCATTTGGGGTTGTCTTTATTTTGGTTCCGTAGTCGGACCTTGTTTGTATCTGGATGATGTAATGCTATATTTATGTATTGTGTGAAGTGGCGATTGTAAGCCATCTCTTTATCCCTCTCTTATTCAGTACATGGGATGTGTAAAGATTACCCCTCTTGCGACATGCCTACAATGCGGTTATGCCTCTAAGTCGTGCTCTGCCACGTGGGAGATATAGCCGCATCGTGGGTGTTACAACTTATATCTTTAGAGTTATATAGTTATTGGTCTAGTACTTCACTTATATCTTTTAGAGCACATTGGTGGATTTGTTTTATAGAAACCATTATTCTCTCATGCTTCACTTAGATTATTTTGAGAGTCCTACAAAATAGCATGGTAATTTGCTTTAATTATGTTAGGCATTCAAGATTAATAATAAAATTTTCTTATGAGTGTGTTGAATACTATGAGAAGTTTGAAACTTGATAATTGTTTTGAGATATGGAGATGGTGATATTAGAGTCGTGCTAGTTGAGTAGTTGTGAATTTGAGAAGTGCTTGTGTTGAAGTTTATGATTCCCGTAGCATGCACGCATGGTGAACCGTTATGTTAAGAAGTCGTAGCGTGATGTATTTATTGATTGTCCTCCTTATGAGTGGCGGTTGGGGACGAGCGATGGTCTTTTCCTACCAATCTATCCCCCTAGGAGCATGCGCGTAGTACTTTGCTTCGATAACTAATAGATTTTTGCAATAAGTATGTGAGTTCTTTATGACTAATGGTGAGTCCATGGATTATATGCACTCTCACCCTTCCACCATTGCTAGCCTCTCTAATACCGCGCACCTTTCGCCGGTATCATAAACCCACCATATACCTTCCTCAAAACAGCCACCATACCTACCTATCATGGCATTTCCATAGCCATTCCAAGATATATTGCCATGCAACTTTCCACCGTCCCGTTTACTATGACACGCTCCATCATTGTCATATTACTTTGCATGATCATGTAGTTTACATTTTAGTTGTGGCAAAGCCACCGTTCATAATTCTTTCATATAAGTCACTCATGCATCATTGCTATCCCGATACACCGCCGGAGGCATTCACATAGATTCATACTTTGTTCTAGTATCGACTTGTAATCATTGAGTTGTAAATAAATAGAAGTGTGATGATCATCATTAATAGAGTATTGTCCCAAAAAAGAGAAAGGCCAAATAAAAAAAGGGAAGGCCCAAAAAAAGAGAATAAAAAGGGGCAATACTACTATCCTTTTTTCCACACTTGTGCTTCAAAGTAGCACCATGATCTTCATGATAGAGAGTCTCTTATGCTATTGCTTTCATATACTAGTGGGAATTTTTCATTATAGAACTTGGCTTGTATATTCCAATGATGGGCTTCCTCAAAATGCCCTAGGTCTTCGTGAGCAAGCAAGTTGGATGCACACCCACTTAGTTTCTTTTTTGAGCTTTCATATACTTATAGCTCTAGTGCATCCGTTGCATGGCAATCCCTACTCACTCACATTGATATCTATTAATGGGCATCTCCATAGCCCATTGATACGCCTAGTTGATGTGAGACCATCTTCTCCCTTTTTGTCTTCTCCACAACCACCATTCTATTCCACCTATAGTGCTATGTCCCTGGCTCACGCTCATATATTGCGTGAAGATTGAAAAAGTTTGAGAACACCAAAAGTATGAAATAATTGCTTGGCTTGTCATCGGGGTTGTGCATGATTTGAATACTTTGTGTGGTGAAGATGGAGCATAGCCAGACTATATGATTTTGTAGGGATAACTTTCTTTGGCCATGTTATTTTGAAGAGACATAATTGCTTAGTTAGTATGCTTGAAGTATTATTATTTCTATGTCAATATTAAACTCTTGTCTTGAATCTTTCGGATCTGAATATTCATACCACAATTAAGAGAATTACATTGAAAATTATGCCAAGTAGCATTCCACATCAAAAATTCTGTTTTTCTCATTTACCGACTCGAGGACGAGCAGGAATTAATCTTGGGGATGCTTGGTACGTCTCCAACGTATCTATAATTTTTTATTGTTCCATGCTATATTATTCCTATTTTGGACATTATTGGGCTTTATTATACACTTTTATATTATTTTTGGGACTAACCTATTAATTGGAGGCCCAGCCCAGAATTGTTGTTATTTTTGCCTATTTTAGGGTTTCGCAGAAAAAGAATACCAAACGGTGTCCAAACGGAATGAAACCTTCGGGAACGTGATTTTCAGAATGAACATGATCCAGAGGACTTGGACCCTACGTCAAGCAACCAACGAGGAAGGCACG
>NC_041384.1:237181454-237318898 GCF_002162155.2 Triticum dicoccoides | reverse complement strand
CCCACATTGCTCCACCGACATACTCCTTCCTCCTATATATACCTGCGTACCGCCAAACTACCAGATACAGAGCCAAAACCCTAATTCTACCGCCGTAACTTTCTGTATACACGAGATCCCATCTTGGGGCCTTTTTGGAAGCTCCGCCAGAGGGGGTATCGATCACAGAGGGCTTCTACATAAACACCATAGCCTCTCCGATGAAGTGTGAGTAGTTTACTTCAGACCTACGAGTCCATAGTTATTAGCTAGATGGTTTCTTCTCGCTTTTTGGATCTCAATACAAAGTTCTCCCCCTCTCTTGTGGAGATCTATTCGATGTAATCTTATTTTGCGGTGTGTTTGTTGAGACCGATGCATTGTGGGTTTATGATCAAGTTTATCTATGAACAATATTTGAATCTTCTCTGAATTGTGGGTGTATGATTGGTTATCTTTGCAAGTCTCTTAGAATTATCAGTTTGGTTTGGCCTATTAGATTGATCTTTCTTGCAATGGGAGAAGTGCTTAGCTTTGGGTTCAATCTTGCGGTGTACTTTCCCAGTGACAGTAGGGGCAGCAAGGCACGTATTGTATTGTTGCCATCGAGGATAACAAGATGGGGTTTATATCATATTGCATGAGTTTATCCCTCTACATCACGTCATCTTGCTTAAAGCGTTACTCTGTTCTCTTGAACTTAATACTCTAGATGCATGTTGGATAGCGGTCGATGTGTGGAGTAATAGTAGTAGATGCAGGTAGGAGTCGGTCTACTTGTCCCAGACGTGATGCCTATATACCTAGATATTCTCATAACTATGCTCAATTCTATCAATTGCTCAACAGTAATTTGTTCACCCACCGTAATACTTATGCTCTCGAGAGAAGCCTCTAGTGAAACCTATGGCCCCCGGGTCTATTTTCCATCATATTAACCTTCCAATACTTAGTTATTTCCTTTGCTATTTATTTTACTTGCATATTTATTTCTCTTTATTAATAAAATACCAAAAATATTATCTTATCATATCTATCAGATCTCACTCTCGTAGGTGACAGTGAAGGGATTGACAACCCCTTTTTCGCGTTGGTTGCGAGGAGTTTATTTGTTTGTGTAGGTGCGAGGGACTCGTGCGTGGCCTCCTACTGGATTGATACCTTGGTTCTCAAAAACTGAGGGAAATACTTACGCTGCTCTACTGCATCACCCTTTCCTCTTCAAGGGAAAACCAATGCAGTGCTCAAGAGCTAGCAGAGAGGAGTCCTTGTCTTGATCACCAAGTCCTGTAGAATCTTCCTCATATATGTCATCGGTTGTCCGAACTGACCCATGAGTAAATGGCCATGGGGGTCCTCGGCCCATTCCAACTGATCAGGAGACGATGTGGTGAGTACGCCCTAGTCCAGGACACCGTCAGTAGCCCCCTGAACTAGTCTTCATGTTGGGGATGCTCCTCGGTTCTTCTGAACTATTCTTCGTCTTCGGTCGTTGGTCTTGAAAACTGGTTCAACAAATCTTCCCATCTTCTATCTTGAGGATTTCCGAGCTAAATCTGAAGATCTCACACGTCGGGTATCCGAGGAGCCCTTTAAGTCTTCGGCCTTTATCAATGCCTCGTTATTTTTATGCACACCTCGGGTTTGAAGTTGTTCCCGGACGGCAGTGTCCTCTTGCATCCGAGCTCCAACTCCGGACTATATTTGAGGTATCTTTTGCAGACGAGCACCAACGCCGGACCGCTTCCAAGCTCCAACGCCGGAATGTATCCGAGCTCCAATGCTAGACTATGTCCAAGATCCAACGCCGGGCTATGTCCAAGCTCCAACGCTGGGTATATCCGAGGTGTCATAGATCACCTTGGTTCAAAAAAGTTGAAGGACTTTAGCCGAGCTTAATGCCGGAAATGCCCTCTATGGAGCCAGCCACTGGCGCCTGAGCTTTATGCCGGACTGCTTCCGAGGTGGTTCACCACCCCGACTGTGGGCCGATCTTTGTCAATATTTTTGACTGGTGCAATTTATTCTGTGCCGAGATATATAGCCAGTAGCCCTCAAGGTGTGTATCGGTCTAAAACCCGAGATGCACCTGAAGGATGACATAAGACCGCTGATCCCAGTAGCCGCTGAGAGTCAGGTTGATTTGCAAAATCGTCCTGAGGATCAACTCCTAGCTCGGTAGAATACTTCAGGACACAAAAAGCGGTGTGAAAGTCCTCGAGACTCAGGTTGGGTCCGGACGACCAACCTGAGGATCATAATCTCCTTGAAAACTATATTGCACTTAAATTTTCTGCACTGGATTGCCAATGCAGTAGCCCTCGAGTCACTGGTCGGGTGGCAACACCAGATCAGGGGATAGATGTGCCCCTTTAATATTAGTAAATGATAAGCACGAAGCCCAGTAGCCCCCGAACCTTAATGCGGGCACGGGTGGCCGAATTAAGGATCAATATCTAGAGTAAAATCACAAATTATGTGTAATGATTCTATGTATCCGAATACTTTACATCATTAATGCCCGGATCCGCATTGCACAAAACTTTGTTGACCGACCATCGGCTTCCACCTCCTCGGCCAGTAGCCGAGGAGTGTTTGTCCTACTTTATAAAGCTGTTATAAGGGCAAAGATTTGTGGAAAACAAGGCAATCCGGCCATAGAGTTTTATAAACAAAGGTACGCGGAGAGATATGTTATATTACTTAATGTAAGAAACATCTTCCAAGGAAAATAGTCGTGCTATCGGTTCCTTTCTTTGGGTCGTCATGCATATCATGCTCATGAAACCTCACCTCCGATCAACGTGGGAAGAAAATATTTAGGATTTAGTTCAGGAAAAGTTCCCGAACTCTGTGGTATTAATGAACCAAAATTTTTACTTCCATCATTGACGACCAATGTGATCCTTTAAGATTGCTAGCTTTCGGCTTCACCCAGTCTGAGGTACTAACTCGGATGACCCGGTAGTAACAATCACAGAGGTGCTCCCTTTACCGCCTAGCCGAACAATCGGGAACGTAGCGGTAAGCACAGGAACCAGGCAACCTAGCTTGGCAAAAATCGTAAGTCAAATTGATGCATATTTATGGATTTATAACGATGATTACGGAAGGCAGCCCTTGTATACTAAATACAAATGATGATGATATGTTTATTTTGACTCCATTGCGATCATTTATCAGTTGAAAGTGGCCCATCGTCGGCTTCTACCCCTTTGTAGATACTACGCAGTGTGTCTCCGCGATAAGAAGACAACCCTTAGCCGATGTCTCGATGCCTGAAGACGGTTGTGTTAGCGGAAACAAGGCAATCAGATATGCGGGCTTTATAACTTTCACTTAGTCATAGGAGCTCTAAACTGGGGAAGCTAGTTATGAGCCCCCGGTTAGTGTTCGGCGACATCCGAGGTCAAGCCGTAAATACTTCGGCCAATGTTATGAACGGCCTGTCATTTAACACAGTCATCGGATCACTGACCAGTTTACGCTTATTGTGACAGTCAGCTTTCGGCTTTCTCCACTAAGGTGCTTAACCATGTGAGCTGGAAGAACAATCGCAGTGGTTCGCCCTTTGCACACCCAGCCGAACAAAGCGGAACGTAGGAGGCAAGTGCAGGAGCTGGGCAACCCAACTATTGACCGAAGACACAATTCAAAACCGATGCATATTTAGCAATACCCAAGAATGTTTTTGCCGAATCTCTAAAGGTGTCCGGCATTGCACTGCGAGACTTGTGTTGAAAACACGCAAAATAATTTAAAAGTGCCATAAGCTTGGAAAACCAAAAAATGTCAGTAAAAACTTGACGTCCGAACAAGATCAAGTGTTCGGTGCCAATTCAAAAATTGGAAAAAAAGAAAAAATTGTGCTTCTGGTGTGCTTTAACATGACACACCCAATCTCAACACTTTTTCAAGTGGGCCAGCCTACAGCTTCGAGCTCCTTATCCCAAAGGCGGAGTACTTCTTCGAGGCCAGTTTAGCGAACTAAACTCGAACGGCTTTTTAGAGAGAAGACAGGCTTTCCGGCTATTGACCATACACTCGAGTCGAAAAAGGAGCGGTAGAAAAAGACTTTGCAATGACCAATAAGAAAACACATTTACTATAAAACATCTCATATAAATTTTATGAGCCCCCAAGTGACTTGGGTAAAAGAATTTTATGTATAATGATTGTATGTACCAATGTACTTATATCATATATGTGTTCACCCGAACTTTAAACGCGTCTTAACCGACCGTTGGATTCTCCCTCTTTGGTCAAGGACCGAAAAGTGTCATGTACTCCACCTGTCGAAAGTATCGACGGTGTTTTCGATAACCAGGCAATCAGGCCATAAGGCTGTAATAGACAAAGCGCGCTCAGGGAACTTATGCTATATTACTAACGAAGTGTAAGAAGCATCTTCGAAGAAAATAGTACCTCCACCGATACCTTTCTTCGGTTGCTCATTGTTACTATGAGACTTGTGCAATAGATTTTTTGTACTCATGAGTTCCTTTGTGTGCCGACCATTGTTGAAAAAAATAAGAGCGCCAGCTTTCGGCTTCACCCAGTCTGAGGTACTAACTCGGATGACCCGGTAGTAACAATCGCAGAGATGCTCCCTTTACCGCCTAGCCGAGCAATCGGGAACGTAGGGGTAAGCATAGGAGCCAGGCAACCCAGCTTGTGAAACACTTAAGTCAACATGGTGCATATTGTGGCGAAATACATGAACAAGGAACAAAGTCGTACAAGCATAATCATATGCAAGAGGAAAGGCTTCACAAAGGAAGCCCCCAAGTAAACGGGGTATTTGAATTTGCTTGCAACAAACAAGGTTTTGACAAAGAAAGTTTTTCACAAATGATTTTTTGTCAAAAAAGCATAATGCTTGGTCGAACCGAACGAAGTTTAAAACTAAAGGTTTTTAAGCATGGAAGCGACTTAGCTAGTTACTGTGCTCGGTGTCGATACACGGCCCGCGCTTACGGCGGGACAAGGTCCCAGCCCCCAAGCCGGTCCCGAGGTGGCAGAGCGAAGAGCTCGGCACTCCGAAGTGGCGACATAGCACGACCAATGTAGGCCAGCAGTGTGACGCCGAAGTCCTTGGCGTGGCTTAATGAAGTAATGGCGAAGCCCTCGGTCCAGCCGAGGTGACGTGGTACGTCGGTACGCCGAGGTGACAACGCTGCCCGACCCGGATCCTTTACCTGTGCACAGAAAATAGTGCAAGCCGGAGATAATAGGAATAAAAAAATTGTTGCATAATTAATAATTTACGCAAAGTGAGTAATAAAAGAAATATGGCCCGTGTGCCGAACACTCGATGAGGTAGAGCTCTCTCAGCGATGCCGAAGTCCCCGAGGCAACCGAACATGTTGGTATGGCGATTCGACCAACAAGGTGATCACGCGAGCCGATTGGGACAACGACGTCGGCTTGCCAAAGTGACCGCGTGACGCAGTCAAAGTCGATCACCTACACACATAAAATAGCACGGTCCAAAAAGGATAATTGCTTTTTGCAAAAGTAATTTATTGAAAGAGATGTGGCCTGGAGCCGAGGTCATGTCGATGCAGGCTGTCGGCATGACGCGGTGAAGGCGTGGCCAAGCCTGAATTTGCAGGCCGGTCTGAGTTCCGGATGCGGTATTCACCGAACTGTATATGGAAACTGACCGAACCACCACACGACCGTTGTTAATGCGGCCACCATTTGATAGACCTGTGTACAGATGATGAAACAAACCAGAGTAATAATTCCTTGGGAAAAATAAACCCAAGTAATAAAAAATACTAGGATTAATAGCACCTGGTTTATCTGTTGTAGCAATCTGAAGAAAGGTCACTCCCAAAATTGGGACTCGATCCGCACACCCATTGCCTGATGGGCGACAAAGCGACAGCATGGCGATGCTGGCAAAGGTGGGCTCGCCGAGGCAAAGCCTCCGGTCCAGCTAATGTGACGAAGTTGGTCGGCTGGTGGCGCCAAAGTCTCTGAAGTAGGTTGAAGAAGGGATGGCGAAGCGCCCGGTCTAGCCGAGGTGACAGAGCAGTCGGTAAGGAGACATTGCAGCTGCCATGTCAGCCGAGGTGTTGAAGCAGTTCGGCGTGATGGACATTGGCTTGAAAAGGCAACAGTGCGGCCATGTCGGCGCAGGTCGTAACTTGTGACGCGGTCAATGCCGGCTTGATGAAGTGACCGTGCGGCGATGCCGGTGTGCCTACTCCGTGTAATCTGTGGGGTGGCGATGTTGGTGATGATTTATCGTTCGCAATGCCGAACTCTTGTGCGGCTTGCCAGATGATGATCCGAAGAAGTTGAGATCGGCTCAACAAAGCGACGATGTGTCTAGCGCAGGTCGGCAGCCGTGGAGCAATGTTGACGGGCTGGTTTGACACCGGTGCGATGGTGAAGATCATATTGTAAAAGACCTTAAAATTAGTGAGATGTGTTTTGGGAACAAAACACAATACCCCATACAAAACCTCCTTCAAAAAGGATGTCCAAAATCACGTTCATAAGAAAGATGAACTCGGGTCGGATTCGTTCTCGCGCAGAAAACATATCTCAAAAAGTGGTCCACTCATCAGAATGTTCCCGGAGTTTGAACCGTCGGATCGAGCTGAAATTTGTAGGGATGGTAGATATGGGAATTCCGCGGCAGATGAACGGTTGGATCTTCCAAATGACCTCCGATCTAGGATCCGGAGACCATGCCCTAAACTCATCCGGATTACCGTCCAGATTTGACACGGCTCCGGTATATCGTAGATCGCCGGGGATTCCTCCATCGGAACTCGACGAAATTTTGCATGGCTGTTGTAGACTTAATTCCGCACATTTCCACCGAACGAATCGTCAAAGCGATGCTCAAGGAGGTGGTGGCGGCGGATACAAGTTTGTTTTCCGGAAAAACAGCACGACCGCCCGAGGGCAATGTTGACGTTGAGCCCCCGAGCTCTATGGATGATTACTCTTTGATCATGATAGAGATCAGAGTCGATGTTGATGAAGGCCCCCATATGAACATGACGATCGGAGATGGAGCATGGTCCTTGGTCGAGCCAAGGTGACCAGTCGAGCCGGCGATGAAGAAGTCGGCATCGAAGTTAATCTGCGGGCGAGCCATTGATCCTTTGCCGATCACACAACAGAACTCTCAATGAAAGCACCATTGTCGGTGTCAAAACCGGCAGATCTCGGGTAGGGGGTCCCAAGCTATGTTTTATGGATTGATGGGTAACAGGAGACAGGGGACAGAATGTTTACCCAGGTTCGGGCCCTCTTGATTGAGGTAAAACCCTACATCCTACTCTTGTTTATATTGATGGAGTATCAAGTAGAGAGTTGATCTACCTCGAGATCATATGTTGTGGTCTAAAACCTAAGGGTATGATGAATCATATCATAATCATCCATTGACTAGCCTGGCCTCGGCTTATATAACATACAAGAGGCCTAGGATAACAAGAGTCCTAGTCGAATACGTCGGTGGAGAGCAGTCCTTGTCTTGATCACCAGGTCCTGTGGAATCTTCCTCGTATATGTCTTCAGCTGTCCGAACTGGCCCTTGAGTAAACGGCCATGGGGGTCCTCAGCCCAATCCAACTGATCTGGAGACGATGTGGTGAGTACCCCCTAGTCCAGGTCACCGTCAGCGACCACACCGACAACTGAAAATGGTACTCCTCTTCCCTTATTCGTGTAAATCTTACGTGTCTGCTTGCACGGTATTCATCCCACAAAAGACACTAGTTGACTGCCTCTTCTTGATACTAAATGTTCCTAGTAACTCGCGATGCACAAGGTTTCTCCTCATATACTATTTCACCTTAGCTAGAGGTCTGTCGCCCCCCTGAATTTCAATTCCTCGTCAGTTGATTCCCAATTAACGGAAGCATTCCCCGGCGTAATAGGCGCTAGCCCGCCTATTATGCCGGGGAAGTAGTGCCTTGGTGTTTATCTTATGGGCGTGTGGGGCAAGAGCTATTGGCGCCCGATCTGAAGGTCGGATGGGATTAAAGGGATGGCCTGGGGGTGCTGCCAAGCACGGCGGTGGTGTGAGGTCGAGGGGAGGACGGGGCGGCGGAGGCAGGGGTCTGGGCCAGTTGTCGCTAGTGGTTCAAGAAAGATCGTCAACAGTGACTGGCGGGAGGTAGAAGAAGGCCATCTGCCTGTTCCTTATAGATTGGACGGTTCATTAAAAAAATCGACTGACCTATTTGTTTTCAGTCGACTGTTATCTTTATATAACCAAATGTGGTGGTGTGCTTGAGGAGTACCTGCATTTCCTGTGCTCATATATTACAAAATCATACGGAGTAGAATCTAATTTTGTTTGCCATGCAATGTTGTAGAGCTATCATATGTCTCCTGTCATTTTTAGCCACCTGCTATCTGCTACTTTTGCAGTGCAGTAGTTTTGCACACACTTCACCCATACTCTCACTATTGCGTTTTATGCAAGGGTATTTCAGACTCTGTTGCTATGAGAGAAGCAAAAAAGAAAAGAGAGAAGTCGCTCCAGCATCGTACGCGGATAGGCCAGACACGTTTCAGCCTTATAATAGGTGCAGTGTCTGCAGATGGAGACGGTAAACGTAGCTCTGGAGTTGATGACCTCGCTCGCAATGAACCACCATCCTGCAGATTCTGCCAGTACTGATGGTGCAATAGAAGGTCAAAGTCCAGCGGAAAATTGTACCGACAGGGTATCCTGTGCTACACGAACTGCGGAACAAGCCAAACAAATACAAATAGCTGCCACCAAACAAGCAGAGACAACCCTAGTTGTTTCAACACCTTTCACAGTACCACCAGATGCACGATTTACTCGTTGGTCAACTAAGCTAGCAGCACGTTCCCAAGCTCCCTTATCACCTAACGCTACTTCCGAAGCACTCTTGACACAAGATGAGTTGGCAAGATCAGATGAACTTTGTGAGCTTCAACAGCAAGAAGGTAGTTGCTGGAGTCAAGTTACAGTTGCATGCTTCTTTATATGTAGTCTCACGGTTTGATGTACACTAACACTTCCTATGTTTGTTGTTGGACTAGCACCTAGGCGCAAGAGGAAACAAAAATTAGGGACAATGCTCGATAGGTTAACTATATCTAGAGGAGGAAGAATGGAGATCCGTTTTGAGGCAGGTTTGAAAAGGCCACGTGATGCTACAGAGTCAGCCAAGTTAGTATCAGAGGTAGCGCTTGTTGTTAGGTGTCATGTACGTATCCTCCCAACATGGATTCAGTAGAGGAATGACAAAGACGAAACCCAGTTCAACACCTTCCTCGACCATTTATCTTTAAGTATGGTTATGTATGGAAACTAGTAATATCGTCTTGCTCTGTCCAATACCTTCTAGGTTGCTGATAATGAGACTCCTATAATTTTCAACAGATGAGGTTCAAGTTGGATAGCCAAGATGATGCAACCAGACAAGCTTGCACCCATGTTTTCAAGTCTGCTCTGTGATAGTATCGGTATAACTTGAGGAAAACTCACTTTGAAGGCAAGGCTAACAGTGAAGTTGCCCAAACATATCCAGTGGAAAATATATCTGATGAAGACTAGAGAGGCCTCATTAAACACTGGTCTGATCCGAAGTATCAGCTACATTATATATATGTGATCAGATCACATGTTGAAGTGCTATTTACACATGTGCCACACAAATCTATCTTCTTGTAGGTGAACTGTTCAAAGAGCAAGGCCAACCGTACCAAAGTGAAATTCCAATAGACGACAGGATCTCGTAGCTATATTGCACACTGCGAGGCTCTTATAATTAGCTTTTGTTTCACTCTTTTCGCTGTACCATATTATCAGATCTATATTGACTTGTTCCAAATGCAGAGGAAATCCTGCAAGGACCAAAAAGTACCTGAACCAAATGTTGTGGAAATATTCAAGGACTGTCACACCAGCAAGAAGAATGGCATGACTACACCAGTCAAAGCCGCTGTTGTAAGTCCTTAATCGTCATGCCTTTTAACAACTACTTACTCTGACTTGTGCCTTGAACTTTATGGTTTGCAGCCAATGTCTATTCCTCTTTTCAATTTTATACACAATTGTCTTAGTGTATCATTGCACCTTACAAGGTTTAAAAGAGAGGAGTGATGTTCCTTTGATCTTGACCTGTAATCTAGTTCTGTGCTGGACTTGCCCACACAACGTTACAATTGCCTGTTTGTCTGTTCTCAGTTGTTTTGTGATATGAATGATGTCATACTATGCTTACCGTATTATAAACTTCATCTCTTTATCCTTAGCCCTCAATACAATGTGAAGAAATAGAAAATACATTAGCGATGGTAAATGGCCATATGTTTGGAACCTGGTTTTATTATGTACTTTGCAATAAAATACAACTATTATTTTACATGGGTTCACCAGAATAAGTTCTGTATATAGACCAAAGCTATTTTCTTTGGATTTGCTGCCTCCTTAATATCTTCTTTTCTGCTACTACTAATGTAAAACCACAACTTTCCAGCGAGCTATGGAAAAAATGGTGGAACCGCCACCTTCTGAAGGTGGCGAGGCAACTATAACCGCAATGTCAGCTCTTGCTGTAGTGGGTCAGTACCTGTCCACTAAAAGTGCCAAAAGCACGTTCCTGCGTAATACTGGCTTGGTTGTTAAGGCAATCTCGTCCAAACTGCCTCATGATCAAGATATGCAAGCTCAAAACAATGTTGTATCTGCGCTCCAGACACAAGTCCATTCCCTAACAGAGACCCTTTGTGCAACAAGGAGAGACATTGTTCGATGTTGTCAAGATATGCATGGTTTTGAAACCAGACTATCAGAGATATTCTATGTTGTTTAGGAGCCTAGGAGAACTGAAGGCGAAGGTTATGGTGCTCCATCGGACAATACAGCATAAAAACGTAACAGTCAGGTCAAATGAACTGAGCTTCTGAACTTCTGGCGGTGCATTTATCTGCTAGACTGTTAACTTTTATGCCAACCTTCCTTTTGTTTTATAGTTGTAATTTGTTTTGGTGCGATACAAAATTTGTTCTTAACGTGCAGCCACTGGCTGAAGAAAATAGCAAGCCATTTTTGTATAGTGTAGGGTGTTCCCTATATTTGCACTGGTGGCGAACTTTGATGCCCACTGGTTGTAGTTAACATGGGCCTTCTACAGGTCATAGAAACAATGGGCCTTCTAAGGGCCGTAGAAACAATGGGCCTTCTACGTGGCGTAGAAACAATGGGCCTTGTACGGGCCGTACACACAATGTGCCTTCTATGGGTCGTATCATCAATGGGCCTTCTACGGGCCGTATGATCGGTTGGCCAAACATGGGCCAATAACAGACCACATTATGGTCGTAAATGGGCTAGAGTTGAAATCGTTCATGGGCCGACCATAACGGGCGGTATTTTGATGACGCTATTAAATCGGCCCAACGTATTAACGAGCCACAAACGGGCCGATTGTAACCACGGGCTGAATTTGGCCCACAAGCAGAAAATGACAGTAACGGGCCGTAAGTAAACAAATGTGGAAATGAGCCCAAGAATAAATGGGCCCCAAGAAGGCCGAAAGATAACATGGGCTGGAAACGGCCCAACGGAATAATGGGCCGTTAATGGTCATAAAGTGATACACTGTTGATTACGGGCCAGTTTCACCACGTGTCATTAATGGGTATAAAGTGAAACACTGTTCATTACGGGCTAGTTTTACCACGGGCCGTTAATGGGCCGAGAGTAATAAGGGCCTCATATGGGCCATACATGGGCCGAAAGTTAAAACGGGCTGGAATTATATTGGACGGCCCAGATGATGCTACTGGGCCTAATTCGGATAGGCCGTAAACGGGCCCTGGGTTAGCGGGCTGTAAATGGGCTATATGCGAACATGCCGTTAACAGGCTTGCCGTGGGCCGGACCGCCACCTTTTGACCAAGTCAAACGGGCCGGCCTTTTCACGGGAATGGGCCTCTATTGGGTCGTGCCACGTGTCGACGTATCATAGGCGCTTTGGGTCCATTGAGTGGATGACATCTGTCCCAACGGTGAGCCAACACGTGTTTCCTCCAGCCAATGATGATTTTACACGTGGAAAATCCCCATTGGTCGGGGCTGTTAACGGGTTATCGGATCCAAAATCGGACCCGAGATCTTAATGGCGTTCCGTTACGGTGGATGCCACATGTCGAATACCCTTGACAAAAGCACTTCTGTGATGCGTGATTTATCGTCATGGAAGTGGACACTTCCGTGATGATAATTTTGGTAATGTCATGGAACACGTCTACGACAGCACATGTATGACTATCTTGATTCTGTCATAAATTTGCCATGGATGTACATGCATGACAGAAAATGTGACCTACTCTAACAAACACGTATCATCACGGAAGTGTTTTTTTTGTAGTGATAGCCTCTCCGATGATGTGTGAGTAGTTTACCACAGACCTTCGGGTCCATAGTTATTAGCTAGATGGCTTCTTCTCTCTCGTTGGATCTCAATACAAAGTTCTCCTCGATTCTCTTGGATATCTATTCGATGTAATTTTTTTCGCGGTGTGTTTGTCGAGATCCGATGAATTGTGGGTTTATGATATAGATTATCTATGAACAATATTTGGTTCTTCTCTGAATTCTTTTATGCATGATTTAAATATATTTGCAAGTCTCTTCGAATTATCAGTTTGGTTTGGCCTACTAGATTGATCTTTCTTACAATGGGAGAAGTGCTTAGCTTTGGGTTCAATCTTGCGGTGTCAGTGACAGCAGGGGCAGCAAGACACGTATTGTATTGTTGCCATCGAGGATAAAAAGATGGGGTTTATATCATATTGCTTGAGTTTATCCCTCTACATCATGTCATCTTGCCTAATGTGTTACTCTGTTCTTGTGAACTTAATACTCTAGATGCATGCTGGATAGAGGTCAATGTGTGGAGTAATAGTAGTAGATGCAGAAACGTATCGGTCTACTTGTCACGGACGTGATGCCTATATACATGATCATGCTTAGATATTCTCATAACTATTCGCTTTTCTATCAATTGCTCAACAGTAATTTGTTCACCCACCGTAGATTATGGTATCTTGAGAGAAGCCACTAGTGAAACCTATGGCACTGGGTCTATTCTCCATTATATTATTTTCCCATCAACTAGTTATTTCTGTCGCCATTTATTTTGCAATCTTTACTTTTCAATCTATACAACAAAAGTACCAAAAAATATTTATCTTATTATCTTTATCAGATCTCACTTTTGCAAGTGGCCGTGAAGGGACTGACAACCCCTTTATCGCATTGGTTGGAAGGTTCTTGATTGTTTGTGTAGGTACGAGGGACTTGCGTGTAGTATCCTACTGGATTGATACCTTGGTTCTCAAAAACTAAGCGAAATACTTATGCTACTTTGCTGCATCACCCTTTCCTCTTCAATGGAAAACCAACGCATGCTCAAGAGGTAGCAGCCTCGCAGGACTTCACCAGCTCAGTTGCGTCGTTGAGCGCCGTAGGCCAGTAGAACCCGTTGCAGAACGCCTTGCCGATGAGGGTTCGTGACGACGAGTGGTGCTCGCAGTCTCTGCCGTGTATGTCAGCTAGCAACTTGTTCCCCTGTTCCCTGGAGATGCATCATAAGGAAGCATCATTTGGCCACTTCCTATATAACTCATTGTCCTGGAAGTAGTATGTCGTAGCCTGTCGGGCCACGTGCTCTGTGTCCTCCTCTTTTTACGGCAGCGTCCCTTGCGTCAGGTATTCCTTGAACTCCTTGGTCCAGCAGCCCTCCTGAGGCTCGAGCGTCAGGAGTAGGTGTGCTCCCTAGTTTGGGCCGTAGGCTCGGGCTCCCGAGGCAGGTGGTTGGGGGAGCTCCTCCCGAGGCGGCGCCGGCCCCGAACGCGGAGGTGCTGCCGATGGCTTGAAAAGCCGCTCCTCAAAGATGCCAGGCTCTTGGGGTTGTCGCTTGGACGCCCTTTTGGCGATGTCGTCGGCCTCCTTGTTGGTGCCACGGGGCACGTGCTGCAACTCTAGACCCAGGAAATGCTTTTCCATTTTGCGTACCTCCGCGAGGTATGCCTCCACGTGCTCGTCCTTTGGCTCGTATACCTTGTTGGAGAAGTTGACGAGGAGAAGTGAGTCGCCCCTGATGGTGAGGCGCTTCACCCCCAGGGCCACTGCGGCTTTGATGCCAGCGATGAGGCCTTCATACTCCACGATGTTGTTGGAGACCTTATCGCCTTGCTGGAAGTAGAGCTGCACAGCGTATTAGAGCTTGTCCTGTGTGGGCGAGATGAGCACTGCTCCAGCCCCCGCACCCTGGTATGTGAACGCTACATCGAAATACATGACCCAACCATCTGGTGCTTCACTTCCTAGCGAGAAGGATCGGTCCTCGCCTGCTTCAAGCCCCGGGGCGTCAGTCCATTCTGCCACGAATTCGGCGAGCGTGGCCCCCTTGATGACCCTAGTTGTGCTGAACTCCAGCTGGAATGCTTGCAGCTCGATGTTCCATTTGGCGACTCTCCCAGCAGCGTTGGGGCTCCTGAGTACCCTCTCTAGCGGGTAGGCTAAGACGACCTTGATTGGGTGGCCTTGGAAGTAGTGCCACAGTTTACGCGTGGCCACCAAAAGCGCGAGCAAGAGCTTCTGGATCATGGGGTACCGTGCCCTTGCATCCCGCAGTACCGTGCTGACGAAATACAGTGGGTGCTCGATGAGGGAGGGAATGTCGACGGAGCTTGTGCCTGCCGGCAGTTAGGGCGTCTCCTGAGATGATAGGACCCGAAGAGCCTGATCACCTGTTGGGGCCCCCACTGGCCCGCGAACGCTGCCTTGTTGGGCCTGGTCACTTGTTGGCATTGCTGCAGCCTTTGTGGTGCCCACTGGGTCCTGTATCGCCTCGGCTGGTGGTGCGGCACGGCACGGCAGCCCCTTGGCCTGGCGCTCTTCCCGAACCGCCACTAGAGCTGCGCTAGCGGAGTAGGGAGTGGCAGCAAGGTAAAGCACCAGGGGCTCGAGAGGGCCAGGTGCCACCATCACCGGAGGGCTGGTCAGGTATCTCTTGAGGTCTTGAAATGCTTGGTCAGCTTCTGGGGTCCACTCGAACGGGCCCTTCTTCTTCATCAGCTTGAAGAATGGCAGGGCGCGCTTTCCCAGCTTTGGAGATGAAGCGCCCTAGCGAGGTCACGCAGCCTGCAAGCTTCTGCATCTCCTTGAGAGTTTGTGGTGGGCTCATGTCTTCTATCGCCTTGACCTTCTCCGGGTTAGCTTCGATCCCCCTGTGGGACACCAGGAAGCCCAACATCTTGCCAGAGGGGACGCTGAACACCCACTTTTCTGGGTTGAGCCGCAGGTCTACCTGGCGCAGGCTTGTGAAGGTCTCCTCCAGGTCTTGAATCAAAGTCCTTGCCTCCCAAGATTTTACCACAATGTCGTCGACATAGGCCTCTGCGTTCCTCTCGAGCTGCTGGCCCAGGGCAATGTGCATTAGCCGTTGGAAGGTCGCGCCTGCGTTGCGCATCTCGAACAACGTGCAAGTGTAGTAGTACATCCCTCACGGGGTCAGGAAGGCCCTCTTCTCCACATCCTCCACTGCCATCTTGATCTGGTGATAGCCTAATCAAGCTATCCAGGAAGCACAGCAGGTCGCATTCGGCGGTGGAGTCAATGATCTGGTCAATGTGCGGGAGCAGGAATAGGTCTTGGGGACAGGCCTTGTTAAGGTTGGTGAAGTCAACACACATGCGCTCCTTCCCTCCTTTCTTTGGTACGGCGACAGGGTTCTTCGGCCACTCGGGGTACCGAACCTCGTGAATGACACCCGCTGCCTCCAGCTTGCAGGTTTCCTGGACAATGAAGGACTGCTTCTTTGTGGATTGTCGTCGTGCCTTCTGCTTCATAGGGCGCACATTGGGGCACACCCTCAAGTGATGCTCGATCACTCCTCTTGGGACCCCTACTAGCTGCTTTGGTTCCCAGGTGAATACATCCTTGTTCGCGCGCAGGAACCTCACCAATGCCTCCTCTTGATTTGGGTCGAGGTTGGCGCCTATGGTGAAGGTGGATCCCGAGGACCCATCTTCCTCGACTCGCACCTGCTTGGTTTCGGCCCGATCTTGAGTGAACAACTGCTTCTTCTTTGCTGGCGCGGCCTCCTTAACCCCTGGGGTGGCCTTGTTGGCCAGTCGCGCTACCACGGCGGTTTTTGAGGGCACACTTGAGCGCCGCTAGAGCCTCCTTGGTATCGCCAACTATGGTGAGGGTGTCCTTGCTATGGGCATCTTCATGAGGTTGTAGGGCGGATGGGTCGCTACTATAAACTGAGCCAGAGCCGGGTATCCGAGGATGGCGTTGTATGGGAGGTTGATGCGGGCAATGTCGAAGTCGGTCATCTCGGTGTGGTAGTTATCACGGATCCCGAAGGTCCCAGGAAGGAGGATCTGCCCCAAGGGGCTGGTGGAGCCGCCGCCGACCCCGGAGAAGGGCTTTCTGGGTCGGAGCCATTGGAGTGGTACATAAAGAAGGCTGAAAGCCTCCACAGAGAGCATGTTGAAACCGGCGCCACCATCGATGAGGGTCTTGGTGATGGCTACGCTGTAGATGGTGGGTGTGCATAGCATTGGGAGCATACCCGAGCCGACTGTGGTGGCGGGGTGATCCCCTGAGTCAAAGGTGAGGACGGCCTTGGGCGCCGCCCAATCTGGGGGAGCTCCTTGCCGCGCGGAGGCGGTGCCAATCTGGGGAAAGAATGGCTTGGTGTGACGGTCTGAGGGTGGTGCTTGCGAGCCGCCGAGGAGGGTCGCGATGGCGAGGGGCGCCGGTGCCGTGAAGTGCTCGACGAAGAGACCGCGCAGCTCCTCCCAGGAGGTCACTGAAGATAATGGCAAGCTGAGCAGCCAGGCGCGTGGCACGCCGGCCAGGGCCAGGGGGAACTAGTTGGCCATGACCTGGTCATCGCCTCCGGCTTCGAGGACGGCCTTCTCATACGCCTGCAGGAAGGCCGCCGGATCTGCTTCGCCATCATAGCGGGGCGGCATCTCTGACTTGAACTTGCGCGGCCACCGCACCTGCCGCATGGTGTGGGTAAAGGCCCAGACGCCCGCAGCGCATCCGCAGGCGCCCGCCGGCCTAATTAGAGGGATGGCGTCTGCCATGGAGCTGGACAAAGCAAGCGGAGAGGCGGAGCTTCGGCGCACCCCTACCCGATGCGCCAAATGTCAGATTTCATGTTTCGGCAAAACCCTTGAGGTTCAGACTCTGGGGTGCGCACGAAGATCTCTCCCCCTAGCTCATGCCCTCACCACGATATCAGAGCTGAGGACACAGGGTTTATACTGGTTCGGGCCACCGTTGTGGTGTAATACCCTACTCCAGTGTAGTGTGGTGGATTGCCTCTTGGGCTGAGGATGAACGAGTACAAGGGAAGAACAGCCTCCTGAGGAGAGGTGTTCTTGAGCTCGATGAGCTTGTGTGTTTTAGGATGGCCTGAATGTCCCTCTTCGCTACGGTGGTGGCTAGCCCTATTTATAGAGGCCCTTGTCCTCTTCCCAAATGTAGGCGGGAAGGGATCCAACACCGGCCAAATTCGAAGGGAGACAACTAGTACAAGTTTTCCTAACAAAAAGTGGTCTTCGCCTGCCAAAGGCTCTAGTGGTGACGCTGTCCTTAGCTCCATGGTGACCTCCGTCCTACCGTCCTGCTCGTCTTGGTCTTGTTGCACTGATATGGAAACCTTTGCCTGCTGCCTCGAGACTCCTCGCCTGCGCCTGTCCCTTTAGCACCAAAGAGGAAACGAGGACACTGTGCACGCTGGCGCCCGCTTGGTATCCGCCTGGCCTTAGTCGTCATGGCTTGCATCACAGGGACCTCACGAGGTGGCCCCCGCCTTGATCTCTTCATGAACCACAAGTGTCGGGGATCTATCATAGCCTTTTCGATAAGTAAGAGTGTCGAACCCAACGAGGAGCAAAAGGAAATGATAAGCAGTTTTCAGCAAGGTATTTTCTGCAAGCACTAAAATTATCGATAACAGATTGTTTTGTGATAAGGTAATTGGTAACGGGTAACAAATAGTAAAAGTAAATAAGGTGCAGCAAGATGGCCCAATACTTTTTGTAGCAAACGACAATCCTGGACAAACTCTTATATAAAGCAAAGCGCTCCCGAGGACACATGGGAATTATCGTCAAGCGAGTTTTCATCACGTTCATATGATTCGCGTTCGGTACTTTGATAATTTGATATGTGGGTGGACCGGTGCTTGGGTACTGCCCTTACTTGGGCAAACATCCGCAACTACAACAGAAGTATTAAGGTAAACCTAACCATATCATGAAACATATGGATCCAAATCAGCCCCTTACGAAGCAACGCATAAACTAGGGTTTAAGCTTCTGTCACTCTAGCAACCCATCATCTTCTTATTACTTCCCAATGCCTCCCTCTAGGCCCAAACAATGGTGAAGTGTCATGTAGTCGACGTTCACATGATACCACTAGAGGGATGACAACATACATCTCATCAAAATATCGAGTGAATACCAAATTCACATGACTACTTATAGCAAGACTTCTCCCATGTCCTCAGGAACAAACGTAACTACTCACAAAGCATATTCATGTTCATAATCAGAGGGGTATTAATTTGCATAATGGATCTGAATATATGATCTTCCACCAAGTAAACCAACTAGCATCAACTACAAGGAGTAATCAACACTACTAGCAACCCACAGGTACCAATCTGAGGTTTGGATACAAAGATTGGATACAGGAGATGAACTAGGATTTGAGATGAGATGGTGCTGATGAAGATGTTGATGGAGATTGACCCCCTCCCGATGAGAGGATCGTTGGTGATGACGATGGTGATGATTTTCCCCTCCCGGAGGGATGTTTCCCTGGCAGAACAGCTCAGCCGGAGCCCTAGATTGGTTCCGCCTCGTGGCGGCGAAGTTCCGTCCCGTGAGCTTGCTTCTGATTTTTTTTCTGGACGAAAGACTCCATATAGCCAAAGATGGGCATCAGAGGGCCACCAGGGGGCCCACAAGATAGGGGGGCGCGCCCCACCCTCGTGGACGGTGGGTGGCCCCCCTCTGGTACTTCTTTCGCCCAATATTTTTTATATATTCTGAAAATAATTCCCGTGGAGTTTCAGGACTTTTGGAGATGTGCAGAATAGGTCTCTAATATTTGCTCCTTTTCCAGCCCAGAATTCTAGCTGCCGGCTTTCCCCCTCTTCATGTAAACCTTGTAAAATAAGAGAGAATAGGCATAAGTATTGTGACATAATGTGTAATAACAGCCCATAATGCAATAAATATCGATATAAAAGCATGATGCAAAATGGACGTATCAACTCCCCCAAGCTTAGACCTTGCTTATCCTCAAGCGAAAGCCGAAATCGAAAAATATGTCCACATGTTTAGAGATAGAGGTGTTGATAAAAATAAAATACGGACATGAGGGCATCATGATCATTCTTAGAACAGCAACATATATATATATATATATATATATATATATATATATATATATATATATATATATATATATATATATATATATTGGCATATGATCTCCTATGCTAAAGTAACAATTCATTCACATACTCAGGTATGAATCAGAAACTTCATTGAAATCCAACAAACTATAATATCAGTCATTGAAGCAATTGCAATTTATCGTAACATAGGAAAGAGTCAATATAAGAGCTTCTCAGTAAGTCCACATACTGAACCATCATTTCGTCTTTCACAATTGCTAACACTCGCGAGATATTTATGGTTATGAAGTTTTAATCGGACACAGAAAGATAGGGGCTTGTAGTTTTGCCTCCCAACTTTTTACCTCAAGGGTAATGTCAACAATAATAGTTCATGAAAACCCACATCCAATTAGCCATATATATCAGGATCTTTCCAATACATTGTGCTTGCCAAAGGATAAAATGTAAAAAGGAAAGGTGAAGATCACCGTGACTCTTACATGAAGTAAAAGACAAAAATAAAAGATAGGCCCTTTGCAGAGGGAAGCAGAGGCTGTCATGTGCTTTTATGGTTGGATGCACGAAATATTAATGCAAAAGAATGTCACTTTATATTGCCACTTGTGATATGGACCTTTATTATGCAGTTCGTCGCTTTTATTTCTTCCACATCAAAAGATCGTATAAAGCTTATTTTCTCCACACTAATAAATCGTACATATTTAGAGAGTAATTTTTATTGCTTGCAACGATGATAACTTACTTGAAGGATCTTACTCAATCCATAGGTAGATATGGTGGACTCTCATGGCAACACTAGGTTTAGGGATATTTGGAAGCACAAGTAGTATCTCTACTTGGTGCAAAGAATTTGGCTAGCATGAGACGGGAAGGCAAGCTCAACATGTTGGATGATCCATAACAATATAATTTATCTTTATTATATAATCAAGCCCTCGACTCAACACTAATCTTTATTATATATAGCTCACGGACTCGATTACATAGAAGGATCATAAAGCAAAACTCAAAACTAGATCATACTGAAACTTTATTCTACTAGATCAAGATATTACCAAAAGGATCAAACTAAGAAAAACGGTAAAGATAAAAGTGATGGTGATACAATACCGGGGCACTCCCCCAAGCTTGGCAGTTACCAAGGGGAGTGCCCATACCCATGTGTTTATGTTTCCTTCCTTGGAGGTGGTGATGATGGAGTTGTTGGTGATGTAGGCTTGTCGTCCATCTTCCAAGGCATAGGCTCACCATCATAGAAGGATGATTGAGTCTCCGGGATCCTCAAATCTGCAACCAAACTCATCCTCTTGAATCTATATTCATACTCACAGTTTTGGTTTTGCAGGTCATAGATCTCGGCTTGGAGGCGCTCGATTTTCTCGTGAAGCTTGAAGATGGCCTCCCCAATGTCCTTGTCATCCAGCTTGTAGTTGTTCATGAACTCCATGATCATTATATGATTGGATTCGAGTCCACCTTCCACCATCTCCTGGCACTTGAAAACTTGTTGCTCCATTGCCTCGAGCCTTGTCTCCATGCTTCCGGTCCTCCTTGGTCCCTGAACATCATGGATGTGTAGCAACTCCTCACGCATCTCAATGGTTTGAGGGTGTTGCAGCACCTCCACGAGGTAGGGGTTGATGACCTTCTCGAAGAACTTGTCCTTGGGGGCACTTGAAGATGCCATGGCGATCTAGATCTGTCAGAAAAACAGCTCGAAACAAAGACATAAGATATTTGCGTGATACGGTGGTCAAAACCTTCAGGAGATTATATAATGAATTTGTAGCGACCCGACCTGAATGGATCAAGTCTCTGTGCTTAAGTGTCATCCCTGGATCGGTATGCTGACACACATAATACTCGAGGATTTATAACAGAGGTAAATCACATGTATAAAATAACGTAAATACTATTACCTCAATCCAAATAGCGGAAGTAACAACAAGGTTGTGGATTCCCATCAACACCAACGGCAAAGTTGAGTGTAGAAATCGTAACCCTAACGTATCACTTACTCGTCGTAAGATTCCTGCAACATGAGACGTTGCAGCCACAAAGGGTCAGTACATTGAATGTACTGGCAAATTCACACCATAGGATAATGATGAACAAAGGCTATCACTACATGCATATTTGGTTATAATGTTTTTGCAAAAAGCCAATTTTTCCCTACTGCAAAGGAATATATTTTATTTAACTACAAAGTTCGTTAAAAGAATATTCAGAAGGTTCCTCCAACTCAATCCCAAAATAATAATCATTAACCCCATCAAATTAATTAAATAAAGTGTTGAGCTCAACCTGATAATTCAAGAACCAGATACTCAAGATGTCCATAACCAGGGACACGGCTAACCATGATTAGTTTGTACACTCTGCAGAGGTTTGCGCACTTTACCCCACAAGACCCGATCTCCTCCGTTGGATTTCTCGCACTACCGGGTGTTTGAGAAACGGATGACCGAGACACAGTCTTTCAGAAGCATTAACTCTCTAATCCGGATAGACTATACCACCTACAACCCACTACCTACTACCCTATCTCTTCAAGAGCTTCACACAACTTACTCAACTATGCTAGAGCCCATAATAGCTCGTGGCTGCACACGGAAGTTTCTAGCATGAAATAATCTTATGATCCCTTTGAGCCTGGGTGGCATTCCATAGGGTGATCACACGGGTACTCCGGGATCCCCTTGGGCAAACACTGGGTTCTCCAGGTGCCCGGGAAAACACTGGGTGCTCCAGGGTGCCCCAACCAATCCACCCAGATGTATATTAAAGTAGCCACCTTAAGTTAACCATTAAATAATAACGCTCACATCTGTCATGAATTCTCTCAAACCAATCCACGTCTACGAGCATAGCATAGCAATATGAGCATAACGTAAAAGTAACTCCCAGGGTTTGAATGCAGGGCAATAGGTTTCTACTTCATCAACTACTTCCCGATACCCACATATTATCAATTCCTAACCATGCAATGTTTGAGGATGAAACTAATGCATAAAAACTGGGTATGGAAGGGATATGATCAAATGTGAACTTGCCGACAATGTTGATGAAGATGATTCACACTCAAAACTCTTGATAGTTCTACTCCTCACACTCCGGTCAATCTATCGTAAGCAAGCAATAGTAACCACACATAAGCAATCACTCAAAAGATCAGAAAGAATGAAGAAGACAATTCGGAAACCATCAAAACCAAGCAAATAACTCTTGCAACATAAAACAATTTCTAATAGTACCAAAATTATGTGAATTTGGCCTTACCGGAAAGTTTAGGTCAAGAGCTTCGATTTGCAAAAAGAATCAACTAAAATGGAGCTACGAAACTCAAGTTACGATCAAAAGAAGATTCAAATTCAAATCTATTTGAATTCAAATTTTAAAACTTTCAAAAATATGTTTAAGTTCTTTATCTGGATAGAGGATATCATAATGAAGAAGTGGGCATTGGTTTCGTTGAATTTGGACTAACGAGCAAAAAGTTACGAGCATTGCAAGATCAGGGACTAATTTATAAAAATAATAATTACGAATAGGTCCCTGATGTAAATAAACAGAAAACGAAAAGACTAAATAACGAACGTTCTTTTATAAGACCTAAACAGCAAATGTTTTCTAAATAAATAAACCTAAACAAAAACCATTTTTATAACAAAAAACGATCTAGGGTTTTTTTAAGAACCGAACTAAACCGAGAATAAACCGGGGTGGTCACCGGTTCGGCCGGCTGCAGATCGGATTAGCCGACGGCGGACGACGGCAGCGGTGACGTCCAGCAGCGGCGGTGGCAGTCGGCGATGGCGCAGCAGGTGAGGCGGCGCGGGGCAGGACGATGCGGTGCGGGCGGCGGCAGGCGACGCGGCAGAGCAGCGACGCGGCGCGGCGAAGCAAAGCGGCGGCGGCGACGAGCAGCAAGCAGCGGCGGGAGGCGGCGGTTGCGGGGAGAGGAGAGAGAGGGAGGGGCCCGGGGCGCCCGAATTTATAGGAGGGGGCGACGACGGCTTGGGGAAGGGGCCAAGGAGAGGGAGGACTCCGACGGTGGTACGGCGGCGTCGGTGGCGTGCGGGGCTCCCGTCGGGAGGTCGGGGGCGATGCTACCGGGCTGGCTGGGCCGCGGCCTGGCTGGGTGCTGGGCCGGCCCAGTCGGCGTAGTTCTTTTTTTGTATAAACACATATTTTTTAACACACACAATTAAAAACAATAAAACAAAATAAATAGAAACATTATATAGGCATATAATATATCAAAATTTTCAGAAAACAATTTTCTACAATGTGAACATTTTTATAACTTTAAATAAAATCTACAAAAATTCGAATAAATCAAACAATGCTACTGATACAATAAAACCCACTAAAAATCATTTTAAAAAAATACCAAAATGATTTCAAATTAATTTCTCTCCAATTTTCTATTGTAGGGAATCATGTTACCCTATTTTCCGTATATTCTATTTTTGGAGAAAATTAATTTGAATAAAACCCAAATAACTCCAAATTGAAAATAATTTCCAAAAGGACTTTGAATTTGATCCTTTTAACTTCCAACTCATATTTCATATGTTTTGAAGAAGTCATTTTATCTTCTCTCATGAAAATCATTGAGTTGCTTAAAGTTCTGAATTTGAAATATTTTGAAATGAAATTCAAATCTTTTCAAAACCCTTTATCATTTATTTAAATGGAAAGAGTCATATCATCTTCTCTCTAGGGTTTTGTATTTGAAAAGAATCTGAATTCACGGGGATCAATATGCAGAATGAAAGTTTGGGCAAGTCCTTTTATTCCCTCTCATTTAACTTTAAAAAAGTATCGAATTCACTCACTTTTAGTCAATCAATCACTTAACAAACAAACAATCAATTCAAATCTATCTATTTATTCCAAAATTTAGAATTTTGGGATGTTACAGAGTTTTTGCTGACCAAAAGAAGTATCGAGCAAGAAAATGGAGTCCGAAGGGCACACGAGGTGCCCACGAGGCAGGGGGCGCGCCCAGGGGGTAGGGCGCGCCCTCCACCCTCGTGGGCGCCTCATGTCCTTCCCGGACTACTTCTTGTTTTCCTATTTTCTTAAATATTCAAAAACGGAGAAAAAATGCTATTAGAACTGTTTTGGAGTCGGTTTACTTACCGTACCTCATACCTATTCCTTTTCGGAGTCTGAAACGTTCTGGAAAGTGTCCCTTATGTATTCCTCTGGGGTTACGGTTTCAATAAAATTAATTTCAGCATTTATGTGATTACCTGAGATATAATGTTTGATTCTTTGACTGTTCACCACCCTAGGATTTGTGCCTTCGAAGTTGTTGATTTTTATGGCACCGAAACGATAGACCTCCTCGATGACGTAAGGACCTTCACATTTAGAGAGGAGTTTTCTTGCAAAAAATCTTAAACGAGATTTGTATAACAACACATAATCACCTACATTAAACTCACGTTTTTGCATCCTTTTATCATGCCATCTTTTAACTTTTTCTTTAAACAGTTTGGCATTCTCATAGGCCTGGGTTCTCCATTCATCAAGTGAGCTAATGTCAAAAAGCCTCTTCTCACCGGAAAGTTTGAAATCATAATTGAGATCTTTAATAGCCCAATATGCCTTATGTTCTAATTCGAGAGGTAAGTGACATGCTTTACCATAAACCATTTTATATGGAGACATACCCATAGGATTTTTATATGCAGTTATGTAAGCCCATAATGCATCATCAAGTTTTTTGGACCAATTCTTTCTGGATCTATTAACAGTCTTTTGCAAAATTAATTTAAGCTCTCTATTGCTCAGTTCTACTTGACCACTAGACTGTGGGTGATATGGAGATGCAATTCTATGATTAACATCATACTTAGCAAGCATTTTACGGAAGGCACCATGAATAAAATGTGAACCACCATCAGTCATTAAGTATCTAGGGACTCCAAACCTCGGAAAAATAACTTCTTTAAGCATCTTAATAGAGGTGTTATGATGAACACTACTAGTTGGAATAGCTTCTACCCACTTAGTAATGTAATCAACAGCAACTAAAATATGTGTATACCCATTAGAGGAAGGAAATGGTCCCATATAATCAAATCCCCAAACATCAAATGGTTCAATAACAAGTGAATAATTCGTAGGCATTTCTTAACGTCTACTAATATTACCAATTCTCTGACATTCATCACAAGACAAAACAAACTTACGGGCATCCTTGAAGAGAGTAGGCCAATAAAAACCGGATTGCAATACCTTATGTGCAGTTCTATCTCCATCATGGTGTCCTCCATAAGCCTCGGAGTGGCACTTGCGTAGGATCTGTTCCTGTTCATACTCAGGTACACAACGTCTAATAACACCATCTACTCCTTCTATATAAATATGTGGGTCGTCCCAGAAGTAATGTCTTAAATCATAGAAGAACTTTTTTTGCTGGTATGTGAAACTAGGTGGTATAAATTTAGCAACATTGTAATTAGCATAATTAGCATACCATGGGGTAGTACGAGAGGCATTTGTGACAACTAATTGTTCATCAAGAAAGCTATCATCAATAGGTAGTGGGTCATCAAGAACATTCTCCAACCTAGACAAGTTGTCTGCAATGGGGTTCTCAGCTCCCTTTCTATCAATAATATGCAAATCAAATTCTTGAAGCAAGAGAACCCATCTAATAAGTCTACGTTTAGCATCTTCCTTTTCCATAAGATATTTAATAGCAGCATGATCAGTGTGAACAGTTACCTTAGAATCAACAATATAAGGTCTGAACTTATCACAAGCAAATACAGCTGCTAAAATTATTTTTTAGTAGTAGCATAATTTCTTTGGGCACTGTCTAGAGTTTTACTAGCCTATTGAATAACATTTAATTTCTTATCAACTCGTTGTCCTAGAACAGCCCCTACAGCATAATCACTAGCATCACACATAATTTTAAATGGTAAATTCCAAAAAGGAGGCTGAACAATAGGTGCAGAAATCAAAGCTTTCTTAAGTATTTCAAATGCTTTTACACAATCATCATCAAAGACAAAAGGGACATCTTTTTGTAAGAGATTAGTTGGAGGCCGATAAATTTTAGAAAAGTCCTTAATGAACCTCCTATAAAAACCGACATGACCAAGGAAACTTCTTATACCTTTAATGTCCTTAGGACACGGCATCTTTTCAATAGCATCAACCTTAGCTTTATCAACTTCAATACCTCTTTCAGAAATTTTATGCCCCAAGACAATACCTTCATTAACCATAAAGTGGCACTTTTCCCAATTCAAGACAAGATTAGTTTCTTCACATCTCTGCAAAACTTGATAAAGGTTTCTTAAGCAATTATCAAAAGAAGTTCCATAAACAGAAAAGCCATCCATGAATACCTCAACAATCTTTTCACAAAAGTCATAGAATATAGCTGTCATACATCTTTGAAAGGTAGCAGGTGCATTGCATAAACCAAAAGGCATACGTCTATAAGCAAAGGTACCGAAAGGGCAAGTAAAAGTTGTCTTTTCTTGATCCTCTTTTGACACAGGTATTTGAGAGAAACCAGAATAACCATCTAGGAAGCAAAAATGTGTATGTTTGCATAATCTTTCTAGCATTTGATCAATAAAAGGTAACGGGTAATGATCCTTTTTAGTAGTTTATTTAATTTGCGGAAATCAATTACCATTCTATAACATGTAACAATTCTTTGTGGGATAAATTCATCTTTATCATTAGGAACAACAGTTATACGTCCCTTCTTAGGGACACAATGGACAGGACTTACCCACTGACTATCAGCAATGGGATAAATTATACCTGCCTCCAGAAGCTTTAGTATTTCTTTTCTTACCACTTCCTTCATCTTAGGATTTAACCGCCATTGGTGATCAACAACCGGTTTAGCGTCCCTCTCCAATTTTATTTTGTGCTGGCATAAAGTGGGACTAATGCCCTTAAGATCGTCAAGAGTATATTCAATAGCATCACGGTGCTTCTTCAGAGTTTTCAATAATTTCTTTTCTTCATGCTCTGAAAGGTTAGCACTAATAATAAGAGGATATATCTCTTTCTCATCAAGATAAGCATATTTAAGAGTATCAGGTAAAGGTTTAAGCTCAAACACGAGATCACCCTTGGGTGGAGGAGGATCCCCTAGGATTTCAACAGACAAGTTGTGTTTCAAAATAGGTCCCTGTTTAAAGAATACTTCATCTATTTCCCTTCTTTCATTCATAAACATATCATTTTCATGGTCTAGCAAATATTGTTCTAAAGGATCACTAGGAGGCATGGCAATAGAGGCAAGACCAATAAGTTCATCTTTACTAGGCAATTCTTTATCATGGGGTTGTCTACAAAATTTAGCAAAATCAAACTCATGAGACATATCCCCTAAACCCATAGAAACAATATCCTTATTGAAGTCTATCTTAGCATTAACAGTATTCAAGAAGGGTCTACCAAATATAATGGGACAAAAGTCATCTCGTGGAGAACCAAGAACAAGAAAACCAGCAGGATATTTAACTTTCCCACACAAGACTTCAACATCTCTAACAATCCCAATTGGTGAAATAGTATCTCTATTGGCAAGCTTAATAGTAACATCAATCTCTTCTATCTCAGCAGGTGCAATATCATGCATAATTTCTTTGTATAAGGAATGAGGTATTACACTTGCACTAGCACCCATATCACATAAGCCATGATAGCAATGATCTCCTATTTTAACAGAAATAACAGGCATGCCTACAACAGGTCTATGTTTATTTTTAGTATCTGGTCTAGCAATTCTAGTAGATTCATCGCAGAAGTAAATAACATGCCCATCAATATTATCAACCAAGAGATCTTTAACCATAGCAACACTAGGTACAACTTTAATTTGATCAGGGGGTTTAGGTGTCTTGATATTACTTTTGTTAACCATAGTTGAAGCTTTAGCATGATCCTTTATTCTAACAGGGAAAGGTGGTTTCTCAATATAAGCAGTAGGAACAATAGGATCATTATAAGTGATAGTCTTTTCTTCAACTTTAATAGGTGCAACTACTTTTACTTCAATCTGAGGATTATATTTAAACCACTTCTCCTTAGGGAGATCAACATGAGTAGCGAAGGATTCACAGAAAGAAGCTACTATCTCAGAGTCAAGTCCATATTTAGTGCTAAATTCACGGAAAGCATCGGTATCCATAAAAGATTTAACACAATGAAACTTAGGTGTTATACCTGACTCCTTACCTTTGTCGAGGTTCCAATCTTCAGAGTTGCGTTTAATTCTTTCCAATAAATCCCATTTGAATTCAATAGTCTTCCTCATAAAAGATCATGTACAAGAAGTATCGAGCATGGAGCAATTATTGAGAGAAAGCCAAGCATATTTTTTTTTGAATAGTCATGTCTTTTTAGAGCTCGTGATTGGGGCATGAATATAACATTGACTTAAGCCTCCCCGAAGCTTGAGCGATGCTTTCTATTTTGCGAGGCCAAAAATTATATATATAATTACGATCACAATGAACAATATGCATAGGATAAAACTTCTGATGAAATTCCAATTTCAATCGTTCATAGTTCCATGATCCAATATCATCACATAGCCTAAACCATGTAAATGCATCTTCCTTCAAAGATAAAGGGAAGACATTCTTCTTGATAACATCCTCGGGCATACCTGCAAGCTTAAATAATCCACAAACTTCATCCACATAGATTAGGTGCAAATCGGGATGCAATGTTCCGTCACCTGTGAAAGGATTAGCTAGCAGTTTCTCTATCATACCCGAAGTAATTTCAAAGTAAACATTTTTCAGTAGGTTCAGTAGGTTGAGGAGCAACTCTTTGCTCTACTGGTCGGGGTGAAGAAACCCCGAACAAGCCCCTCAAAGGATTATGTTCCATAGTAACAAGTGACAGTAAATTTTAGCACACTATATAAATTTTCCTTACCAAATTCCACCTACCAAAGGAGCTTCACTCCCCGGCAACGGCGCCAGAAAAGAGTTTTGATGACCCACAAATTTAGGGTATCTATCGTAGCCTTTTCGATAAGAGTGTTGAACCCAACGAGGAGCAGAAGGAAATGATAAGCGGTTTTCAGCAAGGTATTTTCTGCAAGCACTGAAATTATCGGTAACAGATTGTTTTGTGATAAGGTAATTGGTAACGGGTAACAAATAGTAAAAGTAAATAAGGTGCAGCAAGATGGTCCAATACTTTTTGTAGCAAACGACAAGCCTGGACAAACTCTTATATAAAGCAAAGCGCTCCCGAGGACACATGGGAATTATTGTCAACCTAGTTTTCATCACGTTCATATGATTCGCGTTCGGTACCTTGATAATTTGATATGTGGGTGGACCGGTGCTTTGGTACTGCCCTTACTTGGACAAGCATCCCACTTATGATTAACCCCTATTGCAAGCATCCGCAACTACAACAGAAGTATTAAGGTAAACCTAACCATAGCATGAAACATATGGATCCAAATCAGCCCCTTACGAAGCAACGCATAAACTAGGGTTTAAGCTTCTGTCACTCTAGCAACCCATCATCTTCTTATTACTTCCCAATGCATCCCTCTAGTCCCAAACAATGGTGAAGTGTCATGTAGTCGATGTTCACATGACACCACTAGAGGGATGACAACATACATCTCATCAAAATATCGAATGAATACCAAATTCACATGACTACTTATAGCAAGACTTCTCCCATGTCCTCAGGAACAAACGTAACTACTCACAAAGCATATTCATGTTCATAATCAGAGGGGTATTAATTTGCATAATGGATCTGAACATAGGATCTTCCACCAAGTTATTAAACCAACTAGCATCAACTACAAGGAGTAATCAACACTACTAGAAACCCACAGGTACCAATCTGAGGTTTGGATACAAAGACTGGATACAAGAGATGAACTAGGATTTGAGATGATATGGTGTTGATGAAGATGTTGATGGAGATTGACCCCCTCCCGATGAGAGGATCGTTGGTGATGACGATGGTGATGATTTCCCCTTTCCGGAGGGTTGTTTCCCTGGCAGAACAGCTCCGCCAGAGCCCTAGATTGGTTCCACCAAGGTTCCACCTCGTGGCAGCGGAGTTTCGTCCCATGAGCTTGCTTCTGATTTTTCTAGACGAAAGACTCCATATAGACAAAGATGGGCATCAGAGGGCCACCAGGGGCCCGAGAGGCAGGGGCGGCCCAGGGGGTAGGGCGCGCCCCCCACTCTTGTGGACAGTGGGTGGCCCCCCTCTGGTACTTCTTTCGCCCAATATTTTTCATATATTCTGAAAATAATTCCCATGGAGTTTCAGGACTTTTGGAGATGCGCAGAATAGGTCTCTAATATTTGCTCCTTTTCCAGCCCAGACTTCTAGCTGCCGGCATTCCCCCTCTTCATGTAAACCTTGTAAAATAAGAGAGAATAGGCATAAGTATTGTGACATAATGTGTAATAACAGTCCATAATGCAATAAATATCGATATAAAAGCATGATGCAAAATGGGCGTATCATCTCTCTGCCCCTCGCGAGCTAGCCTGGTGAGGCCGCCCTCGAGGAGGTCTTGCGTCGTCCGGCTCACGAGGCTTGGCCCCTCGCGAGGGTCTTGAGTGTTCGCTGCTGAAGATGGGCCGTACAGGGACGCTGGTGGAGCCACGCCGTGGGCCGCAGGCAGGCAAGTCTCGGGACCCCCATTCCCAGGACGCCGACAGTGATACCTTTGTCCCTTTAGCCATGAAGCATCTTCCAATTCCCACATTTGTTGAGTCAAATATGTCATAGGAGTTGGTTGACTCAAGTGCTAGACCGGCAACACCTTCATCTTGAGTATATTCTGAGTCGGAGTGATAACTTCTCTCAGAGTGATGGTCGAAGTCAGAGCCGGATAGCCATTCACCAACATGAGCTTGATGTCTTTGTTTTGTGTAGCTCCTTGATGACTTGTCCTTCCTTTCCGAATCCTTGCTTCTGCGGGAGGTTCTTCGTTCATAACGATCATCTCTACTCCTTCTCTCTCTTGGAGGTGATTCTTCTCTTCTACTTCTCCTTTTAGGTGAGTCTTCTCTTCTTTTGTAGGGAGCCGTACACTCATTGGAGTAGTGCCCGGGTTTTCCACAATTGTAGCAATTATGCTCACGACTAGAAGATCTTTTGTCATTGTAGGACCTTGACTTGGAACTTCTTTCTTTGCTTCTACTCTTGTAGAACTTGTTGAAGTTCTTCACCATTAGGCTCAATTCCTCATTGAAGACTTGTTTCTCACTTGATGATGTAGGAGTATCACATGAGTCTTTGTAAGCACCACTAGACTTGTTGTGAAGCTCTTCTTTGTCCTTGAGTGGCATCTCATGAGCAACAATTCTACCAATGACTTCTGTTGGCTTGAGATCTTTGTAATTGGGCATCATTTGGACTAATGTGCACACGGTGTCATATTTTCCATCCAAGGCTTTTAGGATATTCTTGATGATGAATTTGTCGGTCATCCCTTCACTTCCTAAGCCGGCAATCTCATTTGTGATGAGAGCAAGCCTAGAGTAAATTTCAGCGACACCTTCACCATCCTTCATTTTGAACTTGTCAAGTTGACTTTGAAGCACATCCAATTTGGATTCCTTGATGGAGTCGGTACCTTCGCGCATATCAATCAAAGTATCCCAAATTTAATTTGCATTCCCAAGACGGCTGATTTTTTTGAATTCTTCGGGGCACAATCCATTGAATAGGACATCGCAAGCTTGAGCATTGTATTGCAACATCTTCAATTCTCCTGCGGTAGCTTCACGATTCGGTTCTCTCCCATCAAAGAATTCACCTTGCAAACCAATACACACAATAGCCCAAATAGCGGGGTTATGTCCAAGAATATGCATTTTCATCTTATGCTTCCAACTAGCAAAATTAGTACCATCAAAGTAAGGACCTCTACGGTGGTAATTTCCCTCGCTAGACACCATACTCTCCTAGGTTGTGAAACCAAGGCTATGATCACCAAAGCTATGGAAATCAAGGCAAATGGAGACCAAATCTCCGATACCACTTGTATCATCGAAAGTATGTCTAAAGGGGGGTGATTAGACTACTTGACCAAATAAAAATCTAGCCTTTTCCCAATTTTAAGTCTTGGCAGATTTTAGCAACTTATCACAAGTCAAGCAATCAACCTACACATGCAATTCTAAGAGTATAGTAGCGGATGTAAATCATTGCATATGAAGGTAAAGGGGATGAGTTTAGAGGGAGCAAACACAATGTAGACTTCAACCCAAAAAGGGTAACGGCTGCGTGAGTCCACGGAGGACTCCACCCACGAAGGGTCCACGAAGAAGCAACATTGTCTATCCCACCATGGCCATCACCGACGAAGGACTTGCCTCACTAGGGTAGATCTTCACAAAGTAGGCGATCTCCTTGCCCGTACAAAGTCCTTGGTTCAACTCCACAATCTTGACGGAGGCTCCCAAGTGACACCTAACCAATCTAGGAGACACCACTCTCCAAAAGGTAATAGATGGTGTGTTGATGATGAACTCCTTGCTCTTGTGCTTCAAATGATAGTCTCCCCAACACTCAACTCTCTCTCACAGATTTGTATTTGGTGGAAAGATGATTTGAGGGGAAAGCAACTTGGGGAAGGCTAGAGATCAAGATTCTTCTGGTTGAATTGGGATATCTTGGTGTCAACACATGAGTAGGTGGTTCTCTCTCAGAAAATGAATGCTGGAAGTGTAGGCACGTTCTGATGGCTCTCTCCACAAATGGAGGATGGGTGGAGGGGGTATATATAGCCTCCACACAAAATTTAACCGTTACACACAATTTACCAAACTCGATGGGACCAAATACTGAAACTCGGTGAGACCGATTTAGATCAAAATGTGAACGTTAGGCTTTTCGGTGGGACCGACATGTCAACTCGGTGGGACTGATTGTGTTAGGGTTAGGGCATAACATAATCTCGGTGAGACCGATTACATGAACTTGGTGAGACTGATTTCTGTAATAGGCAAACAGAGAGTTGGTTAGGCAAACTCGATGGGATCGATCGCTCATTTCGGTGAGACCGAAACGTTAGGAAAAGGAAACAGAGAGTTTGCATTGCAAACTCGGTGAGACTGATTGCTCATCTCGGTTTGACCGAAACATTACGAAGGGAAACAAAGAGTTTGCAATCCCATCTTGGTGAGACCAAGATCCCTATCGGTGAGACCAAACTGATTAGGGTTTCTAGCTATAGCTATGTCAAATGAACTAGGTGGCGCCGGATAGATCAAAGCGGTGGGGTCGAGTTTGACTTTTGGTTTGGGACATATGTGGATATGAGAAAGTGGTTGAGGGCTTTTGGAGCATATCACTAAGCATTTTGAGCAAGCAAGCCACTAAGTAACACCTCATCCCCTTTTAATAGTATTGGCTTTTTCTATGGACTCAATGTGATCTTGGATCACTAGAATGAAAATGTAGACTCTTGAGCTTGAGACAATATGTGTCCTTAGCATTTTGAGGGGTCCACATCTCTAGTGCATGCCATGCCAATCATTGAACTTCCTAAAAAGATTATCTTGAATGGATATTAGTTCAATGAGCTATATGTTGTTAATAATTACCAAAACCACCCAGGGATTAGTTGCACTTTCACTGGGGCTGGGGGCTGATCCTTCACCCTCGCCCCAGAGGAGTTTCTTTCGGATCCGACCCATCTAAACCATCACCGATGGTTGGATCCGATTGCTGTCTCCTACCACCAATCCAAGAAGACCGGGCTCCTACCATGGCGCTCTCTCCCGCACCACGCGCCTGCGTTACGGACCCCACTCAATGCATGCAGCATACATGGCAAAGGATAAGGGCGTGGTAGGATGAGTGAATTGGAAGTTACTTCCCTGTGCATTAAAGTCATTCATATGGGCCATTACAGAGATGGCCCCACTGTAATTGGCATCACTTGACGCACAAGAAACTGGAAAATGACTCAAGCATAGGTTAAAGAAGAAGCAAAGAAGATCTCAAAGGATGAGCTACTGCGACCCTCTCCCCTATGTACTGGACAAGGACTACCCCGACGACGCTCGGCAGTGTGTTCGGGCCAGGCCCGGGGGCTCCTATTGGTGCAACAAATACAGGCGTATGTTGCCCAGACTGTACACAGGCTCAAGAGTGAGGTTGCAACATCCAAGACAAGACCAAGCCAGAAGATAGCTCTTTGAGGAATCAAAGGGCGGATCCAAAGGACCAAGCCGAACCCAAGGAACAAGACATCACTAAGGAAAAACCTTCCTTGCCGGGCAGGCGAGCCTGGCAAGGTCGAGGCTACCCCAAGGAAAAGACACAAGACTGCCCCGGCAAGCTTGCTGGGAATGATGAGGGTGGATGATGTCTACTATGCAACTTTATTCTTGTAGACTCGTGTTGGGCCTCCAAGCGCAGAGTTTTGCAGGACAGTAGCAATTTTCCCTCTAGTGGATGACCTAAGGTTTATCAATCCGTGGGAGGCGTAGGATGAAGATGGTCTCTCTCAAACAACCCTGCAACCGAATACAAGAAATCTCTTGTGTCCGCAACACACCTAATACAATGGCAAATTTTATAGGTGCACTAGTTTGGCGAAGAGGTGCTGATAAAAGTGTAATATGGATGGTAGAAATATATTTTTATAATCTGAATAAATAAAAAAAAGCAAGGTAGCAAATAGTAAACGGACACAAAAACGGTATTGCAATGCTTGAAAATGAGCCCTAGGGTCTGTACTTTCGCTAGTGCAATCTCTCAACAATGCTCATATAATTGGATCATATAACCATCCCTCAACATGCAACGAAGAATCACTCCAAAGTTCCTATCTAGCGAAGATCATACGAAGAAATCGTTTGTAGGGTACGAAACCACCTCGAAGCTATTAATTCCGATCGATCTATCCAAGAGTTTGTACTAAAATAACACTAAATAATTTCAGATTTATAATACTCAATCCAACACAAAGAACTTCAAAGAGTGCCCCAAGATTTGTACGGGAGAAATAAAAGACGAGAACGTGCATAAACCCCATGCATAGATTACCCCAATGTCACCACGGGAATCCGCGAGTTGAGTGCCAAAACACATATCAAGTGAATCAATATGATACCCCATTGTCACCACGAGTATTCATATGCAATACATATATCAATTGCTCTCAAATCCATAAAAGTATTCAACCCGACAACAATGAAATCTCAAAGGGAAAAACTCAATTCATCACAACAAGATAGAGAGGGGAAAACACCATATGATCCGACTATATTAACAAAGCCCGCGATACATCAAGATCGTGACATCTCAAGAACACGAGAGAGAGAGAGAGAGATTAAACACATAGCTACTGGTACAAACCCTCAGCCCCGAGGCTCGACTACTCCCTCCTCATCGTGGTGGCGGCCGGGATGATGAAGATGGCCACCGGTGATGATTCTCCCCTCCGACAGAGTGCCGGAATGGGGTCTAGATTTTTTCGGTGGCTACAGAGGCTTTCGGTAGCAGAGAGTTACCCCGAGGGTTTTTGGAATATTTGGGAATTTATAGGGCAAAGAGGGGGTGCAGGAGGCCACCGAGGTGGGCACAACCCACTTGGGTGTGCCTGGGCCCCCAGGCGCGCCCTGGTGGGTTGTGCCCCCCTCGGGGCACCCCCCAGGTGCTGCTCTGGCCCAATGGATGTCTTCTGGTCCATAAAAAATCCACAAAAAGTTTCACGGTGTTTGGACTCCGTTTGATATTGATTTCCTGCGTTATAAAAAGACAAGCAAAAAATAGCAACTCGCACTGGGCACTGGGTCAATAGATTAGTCCCAAAAAATGATATAAAGTTGCTATAAAATGATTGTAAAACATCCAGGATGATAATATATTAGCATGAATACTTCATAAATTATAGATACGTTGGAGACGTATCAGCATCCCCAAGCTTAATTCCTACTCGTCCTTGAGTAGGTAAATGATAAAAGAAATAATTTATGAAGTGTGAATGCTAGCAAAGTGCACAACTTTGATCAATGACAATTTCAATCACTTTTCCTAGCATGATACATCAATTATTTCTTATAAAACTTCTCATGTTAAAGTAGCAACCAGTTCACATGTTAAGGTTGAAACAATGAATTCTCTTCAAACTCAACAACCTATGTTCTCAGTCACCGAGCAATTGCAATTCAACTTATTCAACAGAGTCTAAGTAAGAGCTCCACATACTCAACATCATATAGTCTTCTATGATTGCTAACACTCACTGCATACACATGAGCAAAACGTTTCAATTAGACACATAGAAAGATAGGGGCTTATAATTTCGCCTCCCAACATATTCATCTCAAGGGTGATGTCAACAATAATAACTCGTGCTACCCATCTCAAAATGGATATATGTGCCTAGATCTTTCCTCACCACATGATGCTTGCCAAAAGATAAAAATAAAAAGGAATAGAGAGAAGAACTTTGACTCTTGCATGAAAGTAAATACATAAAAGTAAAAGATAGGCCCTTCGCAAAGGGAAGCATAGGTTTTCATGCGCTTATTTGTTTGTATGCTCAACCCCTTAGTTCAAAAGAACGTCATGTTATATCACCCCTTATGATAGAAACCTTTATTATCCAGTCTGTCGCTTTTATTCTTTGCCATCAAAAGTTCGTACAACGCTCAATTTTCTTTTACACTAAATGATCTAACAGTTTTAGAAGCAATTTTTATTGCCTTATTGCACCGACGATAACTTACTTGAAGGACCTTGATCAATCCTTAGGTAGGTATGGTGGACTCTTGAAAATAAGATTTGGGTTTAAGGGTTTTTGGATGCACAAGTAGTATAACTACTTGGTGTGGAATTTTTGGCTAGCAAAGATGGCGGGCAAGCACCACATGTTGAAGGATTTATGACAATATATCTATGTGAATATGAACAAACATAAACCATTACAATGCCTTCCCTGTCCAACGTCAACAATTTTGACATATAATATTTTGATGGGGGCTCACAATCACAAAATGATTTCCAAGATAGTGTATTTGCATGTGAAAGTTCTCTTCCTTCAACTAATCATTCATGAATTGCTTGTATGACCAATACTGTGATTGTCAAGCTTCAAAAGATTTCACTTTCTAAACCCAATGTGAAGATACCACTAGGCATGATATAATTTCAACTTCATGATATTCAATTCAGTCAACAATTTACTCATAGGATATAAGTGAAGCACAAGAGTAAATGACAAGCTACTCCAAAAAGATATAAGTGAAGATCAAGCGAGTAGTTATGCAAATGGGTAGCTATTTGAGGACTCTCTCTTATTTAAATGTTTCAAATCTAAGTATTTTATTAAAACAACAAGCAAAACAAAACAAAATGGCATTCCAAGAATAGCACACATCATGTGAAGAAGAAAAAACTTAGGATCAACCGATACTAACCGATAATTGTTGAAGAACAAAGGTGGGATGCCTACCGGGGCATCCCCAAGCTTAGATGCTTGAGACTTCTTGAAATATTATCTTGAGGTGCCTTGGGCATCCCCAAGCTTGAGCTTTTGTGTCTCCTGAATTCCTCTCATATCACGGTTTTCCTGAACCTCAAAAACTTCATCCACACAAAACTCAACAAAAACTTGTGAGATAAGTTAGTATAAACCAATGCAAAAACTTTATCATTCTCTACTATAGGAAATCACCAAAATTATTATTTAAAATTGCATACTAAATTCCTCTGCATATTTAATACTCCTATCCTCAAATAGAATCATTAAACAAGCAAACATATGCAAACAATGAAAACATAACAGCAATCTACCAAACCAGTACAGTCTGTAAAGAATGCAAGAGTATCAATAATTATTAAAATCCAAAAATTATGAAAATTTACCACACTCTAGAAAAATTATAAAAGCTTATTTTGCAAGAAAAATCAACATTTTATCACATTCTGACTTTCCTAGGGAATTTTTGCAACAACGGTAAACTTTCTGTTTTGAAACAGCAACATGTAGACCTGCAAAATAAGCATGGCAAAGGCTATACTTGACATTTTTCTAAATAATAGAAAGCAAAACCTAACAAAATAAAATTACACTCCAAGCAAAACACATATCATGTGACGAATAAAAATATAGCCTCAAGTAAGGTTACTGAAAATGTTGGAGACGAAAGAGGGGATGCCTTCTGGGGCATCCCCAAGCTTAGTTGCTTGGATCTTCCTTGAATATTAACTTGGGGTGCCTTGGGCATCCCCAAGCTTAGGGTATTGTCACTCCTTATTCTTCTCATATCGATATCTCACCCAAACCTTGAAAACTTCAATCACACAAAACTTAACGGAACTTCGTGAGATAGGTTAGTATGATAAAGAGCAAACCATTTCACTTTGGTACTGTCAAAGACAAGATTCGTAATTGTTTTCACACAATTCCTACTGTATCATATCATTTCCACAATTTATATTGAGCAATATAAGCCATTGAAACTAGAAAATAGGCAAACAATGCATTGAAAACAGAATCTGTCAAAAACAGAACAGTCTGTAGTAATCTGTACTCCAACCATACTTCTGCTACTCCAAAAATTCTGCAAAATTAGAAAAACCTGGGTAATTTTTCTATTAATCTTCTGCAAAAGAATCAGCATTTTATCACGTTCTGTTAAAAATGAGAATTGTTTTCCTGAGCACAAAAGTTTCTGCTTTTCAGTAAGATCAAATCAACTATCACCATAGACTATCCCAAAGGTCTTACTTGGCACTTTATTGAAACAAAAGCAATAAAACATAATTGATACAGTAGCCTAATCATGTGAACACACAAAAACAGTAGTTAAATATGTTGGGTTGTCTCGCAACAAGCGCTTTTCTTTAATGCCTTTTAGCTAGGCATGATGATTTCAATGATGCTCACATAAAAGATAAGAATTAAAACATAACGAGAGCATCATGAATCACATGGCAAGCACATTTAATTCTAACCCACTTCCTATGAATAGGGATTTTGTGAGCAAACAAATTATGGGAACAAGAATCACCTAGCATAGGAAGGCAAAACAAGCAAAACTTCAAGATTTTCAACACGGAGAGATGAAACTTGATATTATTGAGATATATAAAAGCATATCTTCCTCTCTCATAATAATTTTCAGTAGCATCATGAATGAATTCAACAATATAACTATCACATAAAGCATTCTTTTCATGATTCACAAGCAAAGAAATTTTATAACTCTCCACATAAGCAAATTTATTCTCATCAATATTGGTGGGAGCAAACTCAACAAAAATAACTATCATGTGATTGAAAATTATAATCATGATGACAAGTTTCATGGTTATCATTATTTAATATAGCATACATGTCATCACCATAATCATCATAGATAGCAACCTTGTTCTCATAGTCAATTGAAGCCTCATCCAAAATGGTGGACTCGTCATTAAATAAAGTCATGACCTCTCCGAATCCACTTTCATCATTATAATAATCATAAATAGGAGGCATGCAATCATTATAACAAATTTGCACATCAAATCTCGGGGGACTAAAAGTATCATCTTGATCAAACATAGCTTCCCCAAGCTTATGGTTTTGCATATCGTTAGCATCATGGATATTCAAAGAGTTCGTACCAACAACATTGCAATCATGTTCATCATTCGAAGATTTTTTGTAAATTTTTTTATATAATTCTTCTTCTATCAATTGAGCACCATTTTCCTTTCCATCATTTTCACAAAAGACATTATAAATATGAATAATATGATGCAACCTCAATTCCATTTTTTAGTAGTTTTCTTTTTATAAACCAAACTAGTGATGAAACAAGAAACTAAAAGATTCAATTGAAAGATCTAAAGATATAGCTTCAAACACTCACCTCCCCGGCAATGGCGCCAGAAAAGAGCTTCGTTGACGTGGTGTGAGTGCGCTTACCTAACCTCCCCGATAACGGCGCCAGAAAAGAGCTTGATGTCTACTATGCAACTTTATTCTTGTAGACTCGTGTTGGGCCTCCAAGCGCAGAGTTTTGCAGGATAGTAGAAATTTTCCCTCAAGTGGATGACCTAAGGTTTATCAATCCGTGGGAGCCATAGGATGAAGATGGTCTCTCTCAAAAAACCCTACAACAAAATACAAGAAATCTCTTGTGTCCCCAACACACCTAATACAATGGCAAATTGTATAGGTGCACTAGTTCGGTGAAGAGATGGTGATAAAAGTGTAATATGGATGGTATTAATATATTTTTATAATCTGAATAAATGAAAACAACAAGGTAGGAAATAGTAAACGGGCACAAAAACGGTATTGCAATGCTCGAAAGTGAGGCCTAGGGTCCATACTTTTGCTAGTGCAATCTCTCAACAATGCTAATATAATTAGATCATATAACCACCCCTCAACGTGCAACGAAGAATCACTCCAAAGTTCCTATCTAGCAGAGAACATACCAAGAAATCGTTTGTCGGGTACCAAACCACCTCGAAGCTATTCTTTCCAATCGATCTATCCAAGAGTTCATACTAAAATAACACCAAATAATTTAACATTTATAATACTCAATCCAACACAAAGAACTTCAAAGAGTGCCCCAAGATTTCTACTGGAGAAACAAAAGACGAGAATGTGCATAAACCCCTATGCATATATTACCCCAATGTCACCATGGGAATCCGCGAGTTGAGTGCCAAAACACATATCAAGTGAATCAATATGATATCCCATTGTCACCACGAGTATTCATATGCAAGACATGTTGGGGAACATAGCATGCAATTTCAAAAAAAATCCTACGATCACGCAAGATCTATCTAGGAGATGCATAGCAACAAGAGGGGGGGGGGAGTGTGTCCACGTACCCTCGTAGACCGAATGCGGAAGCGTTAGGTTTACGCGGTTGATTTAGTTGAACATCTTCATGATCCAACCGATCCAAGTACCGAACGTACATCACCTCCATGTTCAGCACACGTTTAGCTCCATGATGTCCCTCGAGCTCTTGATCCAGTAGAGGGTCGAGGGAGAGTTCCGTAAGCACGATGGCATGGTGACGGTGATGGTGATGTGATCCATGTAGGGCTTTGCCTAAGTACTACGACGCTATGACCGGAGGAGTAAACTGTGGAGGGGGCACCGCACACTGCTAAGAGAACTCTTGGTCTGCCTTTGGAGTGCCCCCTGCCCACGTATATAAAGGAGGGTGGAGAGAGGCCTGAGGCCAGGAGGGGTGCGCCATGGGGGAGTCCTACTTGGACTCCTAGTCCAAGTAGGATTCGCCCCCCCCCCCTTTTCCTTTCTTCCACCAGAGGGAATAGGAAGGAGTGGGAAAGGGAAGGGGGCGCCACCCCCTCCTCCTTGTCCTATTCGGACGCCCTAGGAGGGGGCAGAGGCCACCTCCCACGGGCTTCTCTCTCTCCCTTTAGGCCCATGTTGGCCAAACACTTCACCGGGGGGTTCCGGTAAACCCTCGGTACTGCGGTAAAATACCCGAATCACTCGGAACCATTCCGATGTCTGAATATAACCTTCCAACATATGAATCTTTACCCCTCGACCATTTTGAGACTCCTCATCATGTCTGTTATCTCATCCGGAACTCCAAACAAACTTCGGTCACCAAAACACATAACTCATAATACAAATTGTCGTTGAACGTTAAGCGTGCGGACCCTATGGGTTCGAGAACTATGTAGACATGACCTAGACACATCTCCGGTCAATAACCAATAGCAAAACCTGGATGCTCATATTGGCTCCTACATATTCTACGAAGATCTCTATCGGTCAAACCGCATAACAACATATGTCATTCCCTTTGTCATCGGTATGTTACTTGCCCGAGATTCGATCGTCTGTATCATCATACCTAGTTCAATCTCGTTACCGGCAAGTCTCTTTACTTGTTCTGTAGTGCATCATCCCATAACTAACTCATTAGTCACATTGCTTGCAAGGCTTATAATTATGTGCATTACCGAGAGGGCCCAGAGATACCTCTCCGATACTCGGAGTGACAAATCCTAATCTCGGTCTATGCCAACTCAACAAACACCTTCGGAGACACCTGTAGAGCATCTTTATAATCACCCAGTTACGTTGTGACATTTGATAGCACACAAAGTGTTCCTACGATATTCGGGAGTTGCATAATCTCATAGTCAGAGGAATATGTATAAGTCATGAAGAAAGCAATAGCAATAAAACTGAATGACCATAATGCTAAGATAACGGATGGGTCGTGTCCATCACATCATTCTCTAATGATTTGATCCCGTTCATCAAATGACAACACATGTCTATGGTTAGGAAACTTAACCATCTTTGATTAACGAGCTAGTTAAGTAGAGGCATACTAGGGACACTTTGTTTGTCTATGTATTCACACATGTACTAAGTTTCCAGTTAATACAATTCTAGCATGAATAATAAACATTTCATGATATAAGGAAATATAAATAACAACTTTATTATTACCTCTAGGGCACATTTCCTTCAATACATATATCAAGTGCTCTCAAATCCATAAAAGTATTCAATCTGATAACAACGAAATCTCAAAGGGAAAAACTCAATTCATCACAACAAGATAGAGAGGGGAAACACCATATGATCCGACTATATTAACAAATCCCGCGATACATCAAGATCGTGACATCTCAAGAACACGAGAGAGAGAGAGAGACTAAACACATAGCTACTGGTACAAACCTTCAGCCCCGAGGGTGGACTACTCCCTCCTCATCGTGGTGGCTGTCGGGATGATAAAGATGGCCATCGGTGATGATTTGCCCCTCCGGCGGAGTGTCGTGACGGGGTCTAGATTGGTTTTCGATGGCTGCAGAGGCTTGCGGCAGCAGAACTTCTTATCTAGGGTTACCCCAAGGGTTTTTGGAATATTTTGGGAATTTATTGTGCGAAGAGGGGGTGCGGGAGGCCTCCGAGGTGGGCACAACCCACTTGGGCGCGCCTGGGGCCCCAGGCGCGCCCTGGTGGGTTGTGCCCCCCATCGGGGCACCCCGAGGTGCTACTCTGGCCCAATGGGTGTCTTATGGTCCATAAAAATCCACTAAAAGTTTCATGATGTTTGGACACCGTTTGATATTGTTTTCTTGCGATGTAAAAAACAAGAAAAAACAGCAACTGGCACTGGGCACTGGGTCAATAGGTTAGTCCCAAAAAATGATATAAAGTTGTTAAAAAATGATTGTAAAACATCCAAGAATGATAATATATTAGCATGAATAGTTCATAAATTATAGATATGTTGGAGACGTATCAGCGGATTACCCCGCCAAGGCTCCACCGCTCCACCTCGCAGCGATGCAAGTCACCTATCGGTGCAGTGTTGAGCCCCCAAGTGATTAAGTGGCTGTTATTTGGCACGTGGCAACCATTTCTGAAGGAAATCATCTCCAAGTGACACCCGTCCAGGGACGTGTCACGCAGGTAGGCGAGGAGGTGGTGGAACGGCACGACAAGGCTTGTAGGGCTATGCCACGATGTGACACTAAGCGGTGCCTTTAATGCACCTTGTCCTGTCTGCAAAGTTAGTTATGATAGCGTTGTTTTCTATCTAATCAGTACATAATGACTGATTTGGCATTGTGGTGACCCCTTGAGCTATAAAAGGAGGGTCGTGGCGACCTTATAAAGGATTCGAACCTTTGTACACTCATACGCGCGTGGCTGCTCTCGCCCGAGGCATCCTTGCCGTGCTAGAGCGATGCGCCTCCGCCACGGTCCCTTCATTAATCCACCAAAACAAGAGTAAGGTTTTACGCCTCGCGGCGGCCAAAACCTGGGTAAAAACTACTTGTGTGATCTCTGTCATGCTGCGCTATGCCCTCCGCTCTTTGTGCAATGTGCCCTTCCCCCTGCTGAACCACAAGGGGCCGATGGTCCCATAGGTGGTCGTGTTTTCCCACGACACACGGTGTACCAAGTGGCACCCAGATGGTGGGCTTGGGAACCCTTCTCACATCATTTGGGGCCGTAGTGGAAACCTCAGCTGGACTTCCTTGCGGATGGAACTCGAATAGGCGATAAACTTGGACTAGAGTCTCGTGTGGTTAGTCAGGTCATGGCCGACATCCTCACCGGCCTTCCGCTTGAAGGTTGTCGGGTACATGTCGTGTAAATGACGATAATTGGTGAGAGTGTGTGTGAAGAAGTACACCCCTGCAGGGTAATATGATCTATTCGAATAGCCGCGTTCGTGGATATGGACTACTTGGAATTCTTATATGGTTCATAGATAACTGGAAGTGGATACTCTAGAATGCGCAAGATAAGCGTGAGTGCTATGGATGGCCTTCTCGTCGGGAGACGGGAGAGGATCTATAGTGGTGTATTGATACGGTGAATATGTGGACTTGTGTGCGCCACCTCAAATAAAATGCTGGTAGTCGTAGTACAGGATAGCCACTGAGTCAAAGATGGCTTGCTGCAGTTAAACTCCACCACCCCCTTTGTTGATACTGATGCATAAGTAGATAGTTCTGAAGTAAGTCTTGCTAAGTACATTTGTACTCATGCTTTCTTAATTTATGTTTTGCAGAGGAGACTTCTGTCTCGCTAGTAGCTCCGCTTGGACTTCGACGAGTAGCTTGTTACCTCAGCTATGATCTTGTACCCTTGGGAGGGTCTTGTAGATAGATAGGCGTTCTAGCTTTCTCTCTTTTGAGATGTCTATACTTAGACATGTTATGCTTATGTTGCTTCTATGCTCTGTATGTTGGGTCATGTGACCCATGTTTGTAATATAATGCTATGTTGGCTCTTTCGAGCCTTTGTCTATATGAGTTGTTGAGTTATGTTGTGATGCCATGTTGTACAACACATACTTGCATGTTATGCGTACGTGTAATGTGTATTTCTATGTGTGAGATCCAACACCTAGTTGTTTATTCTTGGTAGCTTTCCTTACGGGGAAATGTTTCATGGTGCTTCCACTGAGCCATAGTAGTTCGCTACTGCTCCGGAACACTTAGGTTGGCCGGCATGTATCCTTCTTTGTTCCCGTGTCTGTCCCTTTAGGGAAATGTCATGCGTTGTTCCTTCAAGTCCTTGTAGCTTGCTACGACTTGGTTTCATACGTTGATGATCGACACTCTCAGTGCTGGGATACGTATGCCTTTCCATGTAAGTTTGTGCCACCTTGGGTTTACGACTAGTCATGTAATCACGGGTTCTTTGTCATATGGATGCTAGCGACATAATCATATACATGAGCCAAAAGGCGCAAACGGTCCCAGCCTAGGTAAGGCTGCAGCCGTGGGGATATCGTGCGTGAGGCTGCAAAGTGATATGATGTGTTACATGCTATATTGGTGTGAGTTAGGATCAGGGTCCTGATAGCTTTGGTATTAGAGGCTGACTGCCTATAGGATTACCAAGCCAAACTAGTCGAAGTTGAGTCTAGAAATTCTTTAGTTATGTAAGGGAGTTTATTGTGGAAGGGAACGTAAGGCTCTTTACACTCCTTATACTTATGTCCTTATGATTTGAGTCACCCTCTTCCTTTCTACGGGGATTAAGAACTAGTCTTTCTCTTCCATTTATCAGGATCACGAGTTACTATTCTGTAGACTCTTAGGATTGGTGGATAAGAGTCATATTCCAGTTTTCGAGTACTTCCTATGTAGTTGTTTAGTATTATCACAGAACCTTGAGTGATGATGTTGAGTTATTGCGCTACCCCTTTTGTCACAGGATGTCTCGTGTGTTGAGCATTTACAATTGTTTTGCTATCCAAGTTATTCCAGGTCTCTAAATAGTCTGATGCATTTGCAATCTTTCCTCTCTGTTCCCAACGTTCTTTTGGGTCAGATTAAGCACACTAATTGGTATGTTGAGGTACTCTATTGCCTCGACATATGTGTTGAAGCTATTATTACGAAATAGGATATTTCAAAGAACCACCCAGTGATCCCAACTTGTATTTTGTTCCTAGTGTGATGATCCTGGCCATCATTCTTGAAAGCATCTCGTGATGTTATTTAGTTAGTAGGTATTCTACTTCTGGGTTCTTGAACCCATGATTCATTCCACTCATTCCTGTTGATAGTGTCGCTCGTTCCTTTAGGATATTAGCAACCTCGTGATGGTCTTCGAGGTCCATGGTATATCGTTCTTCCAATACCATGAACCATCCTCGGGAGAAGTTCTTTTGAACCAAAAGATCACAACAAGAGTGCTCATGATGAGTTCTCCAATATATTTATGACTCTGCCAGTCCTACCTATCTGCATGGGTTATCCAAAAGAAATATGTTGAACTTGTTTGACATGCTAATCCATGCATTCACAACTTAGAAAATCACGTGTTCCTTTGAGTTGTTCCCTTTGTAGCTGTATTATGACCTTCATCTATCAGTTGATAGTCAGGAGTAGTTGTGAATTCGTGTTCATCGATGCCTTTTACTCTTGTGGTCCGTCAAGACATTCTATTCTGAAATGACTAGGAGAAACAAACTCTAGTACCTCATCCATATCTAGGATGGGTCAAAGTAGTTATATTCTGCAGATCAAATTGCCAATCCAGCTTTTGTTCTGTTCTACCTTGGAGTGTTGCCCTCTTTATGTCAGGAATGTCATGAGAATTGCACCACCCCTTATGAATTCTTGATTTAGTGATACCCTTCGCCATCATTATTCATTCCTCGGTCCCTGTGTTGTTGTAACCGGAATACCAACAAGTGAATCGCGATGTGAAATCAATAATCCTGGCAACTCCGTTGATTGGTACTTCATGGACAATAATCTCATTCTTAGTGTGTTGGTTATTGAGTTGTCATTCTAAGATTTATCGTGCTACCTAGTCCATATTTCTTGGTGCACTTTTTGATCAATGAGTTAGGATTGTGTCAATCCCTCACTCTTTTGATCATGTCATCTTGCCCTAAAAAACAAGATTGTTCTCGATCTTAATAACATATCGGTGGTTCGTGATTTTCTGAATATCTTCTCGGAAGTATCACCAGGTTCTCCCCTGACCATCATGTTGAGTTTGTGATCAAGTTGGTTTCCTGTAAACCACCCCTTTCTCCAAGGATCTGTGTTGGATACCCTTGAGCTAGTTGGTTAAGCTAAACAACAACTTGGAGAGTTGGAAGATGAAAATCTGTCCAACTTAGTTCATCACTATGGGATATCTTCTCTCTCTGTGTGTGTTGGAGAAAGATGATGCTTCATCGATTGGTCCTCGTGATCAGTTGTTGGATGTATTGTATTTTTAAAACTTTGATTTGAGTGTGGGCTATCGCCAAATCAAATCAGAACCAATGATGTTCGTAATGCTATCTTACTCGTGGTTGTTCCTCGAGCATGCACCATTATATCTTTTGGTCTGACCAATGCTATCGGTTTGTTCACATAGTTGTGGAATTCCATCTTCATGGAAATCTCGATGATTTGTTGTTGAGCCCATTCCCAACATTTTTATCTTCTCCATGATTCATGATGAACATTAGCTTGTGTTGGAAACTTGTGTAAGCATTTTCTTCATGTCCCGTTCATGATGCATATGTTGGATGAAAGAAGTGACTTCCTCTAAGTTCATGTGCAGTTGATGCAAGTTGCCGCCGTGAACTCGAGAAAAGTTGTTTTGCTTCCTATGGAATCATCCCAAATCAGTCATGCATGTGCGAAGTGTTCTTTGGTTTGATAGATTAGCTACCTTCATTCCATACGTATTCCTAGCACACAAAGCCACTGATTGATTTGTTCAAGATAAAGAAGTCTAATTTAAGTGCACAAGACTTCGATATCTGCAATGATGGTTCCCTACCAGAACTTGGCAGTGTTTTGTTGTAAGACTACTATGTGGTCATGCTTGTCTGGGATAGCGTGTTCACATGTGTGTAGAAGAACTAGCTCATGTTTTGGAGCTTACTACCATAGTCCATTTCCCGAGAATCTTGCAACGTCATCTCATCGCCTTGTGTTGCAACCTTTCTCTTTCAGAGAAGTTGAGTCTGAAATATCATGACACCAACCAGATCTGAATCTCAGGAAGATATGATGGTTGGGACATTCCCAATAAGTATGATATTGGTCTTTTGAATCGATAAGTGGATGTCTGGCCAACACACTTATCCGGGAGATCTATTATTGTAGTATCTTGAATAAGAAATTTGGCCATTCTTCCATGAGGAGTTAGTATGACTTAGTCTACAAGTTGTTCTTTATGGGTTTTTTGTGCTCCCGAAGTCTGACCTTCACTTGATGGCCATGTTGATGCTATTAAGCATGACAGTGGTAGCTAGAACATCAAGAAGAACATTAGAAGTGGAGTGCTAAATTTCTCTCGGTCGATAATGCTGGGTTGTGGGTTCCGGAAAACCCTGAGGTTCGAACTATGGGGTGCGCACGAAGAACACTCTCTCTAGCTAGCTCGCACAACAATCTCAAGGCGTAGCTCGACGAACCCAAAGAATAAGAGACACGAGGGTTTATATTGATTCGGGCCATCGTTGTGGTGTAATACCCTACTCCAGTGTGGTGTGGTGGATTTCCCCGTAGGCTAAGGATGAACATGTACAAGGTAGGAACAACCTCTTGAGGAGAGGTGTTCTTGAGCTCGGTGAGCTGGTGGGATGGCCTTGGTGAACTGGATCCGATCCAAGATCAGTTGCCTCCTATGGTGGTGGCTAGTCCTATTTATAGAGGCCACGGTCCTCTTCCCAAATATTAGGCGGGAAGGGATCCCACAATGGCCAAGTTTGAAGGAAGACAACTAGTACAAGCTATCCTAGCAAAAGGTGGTCTTCGCCTGCCAAAGGCTCTGGTGGTGATGTAGTTGTGGGATCTGCGATGACCTCTGTCCTACTGGTCTTGGTCTTGTTGCACCGATATGGAAACCTTTGCCTGACGCCTCGGGACTCCTCGCCTGCGCCTGCCTCTTTAGCACCAAAGAGGAAACCGGTACACTACGCCCGCTGGCTCCCGCCTGGCCTTGGTCTTCATGGCTCACGTCACGTGAACCTCGCGAGGTGCCCCTTCCATAGATATCTCCGCTCCTCAGGAGCCAGCCTAGTGAGGCTGCCCCTGAGGAGGTCTTGGTGTCGTCCGCCTCGTGAGTCTTGGCCCCTCGCGAGGGTCTTGAGTGGTTGCTGCTAAAGATGGGCCATACCAGGCCATTGGTGGAGCCGTGTCATGGGCCGCAAAAAAGGCAAGTCTAGGTAACCCCATTCCCAGGACGTCGACAGTAGCCCCCGGGCCCAAGGCGCACTCGGACTTGGCTTCGGGGCGAAGCCAAATGGCAAGTGTGGAGCGTCGCGGGCCCCAACCGCCTGCGGCCTTGATTGACCGTGCCAACTGATGGAACATGGGCATCTTCGCTTCCCCATGCTGCCTCGGCAACCGTTCGACTTGACAAGACTCTACCGCATGTAGAAGAAAACCATCATTACCTTAGATCGTCGAGGCCGGCGGTTGGCCTCCTTCTAGCTATAAATGAGGAGAGGGGCGGAGCCCCCGTTGTTCATCTCTTTCTCCACTTCGCCTGCTTCTCCTTCTTCCTCCTTGCTCCACCGTCTTGCTGCGACACCCATGGCGCCAATAAGGAGGTTCTCCGCCGCTGAGAAAGGAAAGACCACCCGTGAAGAGCAAGTGCCGCTTCCGCCGAAGAAGAGGTTGGCCCACCCCCGCGATGTTGTTGTAAGACAGGAGGTAACGAGGCCTTGGTACGAGCGGCCTCCCCCTGGCTACTCACTGCCCTTGTATGCCCAGGCAGAGGGCTCCGGAGGAGGAGGCAGCGGCCCGCGCCACTCGCATCATGGCCGCGGTGGCCGTGCTGCGGTGGCTTGCGCCGCTAGCCTACGAACACACGCCGAGGGCTCCTCGCGTGAATTCGTGGTGTCGGCAGCAATGCCCCAGCACACGTGGATCAAATTCCTGCAGTTCTCCACTGAAGAGATGTCGCCGAGGGGCCACTCGAGTTGTGGCTGCAGCACGCCGAGTGCGGCACCCCGGCGACGGGAGCAGAGGTCGAGGTCATCTCCCCGGGCAAGATCTTCATCACCCGTGGATGGGGTGAGGTCGGCCGCGCCTACCATGTGGAGGGGGCCCTCGCCATCCATTTCGAGTATGACGGTGCCTCCATGATGATCTTCAAGGTCTTTGATGAGGAAGGCCGCCGCCTGGAGTGGTGCCCTGGAGGGGGTCGCCAAGACGGTGCAGGGGCAGGTGTTGGGCCTCCCCTTGGTCCTACCAACGACTTCTCCAGCGCCAGCGATGACGCTTGGGAGTCCAGCGACTCTCCCGAGCCTAACGAGACTCTAGAGACGAGCGACGACAGCTATGTGCCCCCAAGCTCTCGCCGTGCCCGGAGCGCGGCAACAGCATCCGCTCGTCGTCGCCGTTGATCTAGATGGGGTTGGCATCAGCCTCCCGTGACCCACTATTGATGATGGCATCTGCGAAGATACTTGTAGATATGACTCCTGGAAGCCTTCTTCTTTTGTTCCCTGTGAGGAATTGAGATGAACCCCATGGGGGTGTGTAAAGAATCTGTAGTGCTTTTTCAGCGATGTTATTTATATTATGAAGTTCATCATTGTGCGTCTTGCTTCGGCATTGTCCCCCCTTTTCGTCCTCATGGCAGCTTAGTGCTCTACGCCGACAGGTCCCAGTCCCTAGACAGGCTTCAGCCCTCGCTGGTATGCTAGGTCGCGATGTCGTGGTCAAGGCCAGGAGCTGAGCGGCCCGAGGTCCGGTAGGAGCTCCTGAGACACAATGCTCAAGAGGTCCCCCTTGGCGTGCAAGCAGCTTTCTGAAGGCAGAAAGGGAAGGCGGCATTGCCAGAGCAAGGCTGTTGGAGCTGAAAATCCTAAACCACGTGCTGGGCTGACCTGACCACGTGACTTATCTGATCAAGCCTGAGGCGGTTTCCTTGTGAGCGCTCAATTAGTGCGTTAGTGGTTGTGGTATGGCTGGGTTAGGCCCGCGCCAGCTTCCCTCTCTTTTTCACGCCCTTCTAGGTGCTCTGCGTCCTCGGGTCCTGACCCTCGAGCGAGCTCAGCCGCCGCTGGTATGTCAGGTCGCCATGCCGTGGCCAAGGCCAGGGGGTGAGGGCTGGAGAGTCAGTAAGAGCTCCTGAGATGCGACGCTCAGGAGCCCCCCTTTAACCCGCAAGCGAATTGTGTGAGATAAGGAAGGAGCCTACGGTGCCGCCCGTTGTCAGGCTCCAAAGATTCCGGCAGGTTAGCGTGAGGGAGGAATACAGATTGCAATCGTGTTTGCTGGCCTGCCGCTGGTCTTTCCGCAAGAAGATGAAGGCATTGAGGGCCTGGTGAGGTGACGTGTGCGGGGCGTGCCATGAGCCAGAGCTCGACCACCGATACGTCTCCAACGTATCTATAATTTTTTATTGTTCCATGCTATTATATTATCTGTTTTGGATGTTAATGGGCTTATTTATACACTTTTATATTACTTTTGGGACTAACCTACTAACCCAAGGCCTAGTGCAAATTGCTGTTTTTTGCCTATTTTAGTGTTTCGTAGAAAAGGAATATCAAACGGAATCCAAACGGAATGAAACCTTTCTGGAAAGTTATTTTTGGAACAAACGTGATCCAAGGGACTTGGAGTAGACGTTACGAAATCAACAAGGAGGCCACGAGGCAAGGAGGCGCGCCCCCACCCTCGTGGGCCCCTCGCAGCTCCACTGACCTACTTCTTCCTCCTATATATACCCATATACCCCGAAAACATCCAGGAGCACCACGAAACCCTAGTTCCACCGCCGCAACCTTCTGTACCCGAGAGATCCCATCTTGGGGCATTTTTCGGTGCTCCACTGGAGTGGGAATCAATCACGGAGGGCTTCTACATCAACACCATAGCCTCTCTAATGATGTGTGAGTAGTTTACCTTAGACCTTCGGGTCCATAGTTATTAGCTAAATGGCTTCTTATCTCTCTTTGGATCTCAATACAAAGTTCTCCTTGATCTTCTTGGAGATCTATTCGATGTAACTCTTTTTGCAGTGTGTTTGTCGAGATCCGATGAATTGTGGGTTTATGATCAAGATTATCTATGAACAATATTTGGTTCTTCTCTGAATTCTTATATGTATGATTTAATTATCTTTGCAAGTCCCTTCGAATTATCAGTTTGGTTTGGCCTACTAGATTGATCTTTCTTGCAATGGGAGAAGTGCTTAGCTTTGGGTTCAATCTTGTCGTGTCCTTTCCCAGTGACAGCAGGGGCAGCAAGGCACGTATTGTATTGTTGCCATCGAGGATAAAAAGATGGGGCTTATATCATATTGCTTGAGTATATCCCTCTACATCATGTCATCTTGCTTAATGCGTTACTCTGTTCTTATGAACTTAATACTCTAGATGCATGCTGGATAGCGGTCGATGTGTGGAGTAATAGTAGTAGATCCAGAATTGTTTCAGTCTACATGTCGCGGACATGATGCCTATATACATGATCATTCCTAGATATTCTCATAATTATGCACTTTTCTATCAATTGCTCGATAATAATTTGTTCACCCACGTAATACTTATGCTATCTGGAGAGAAGCCACTAGTGAAACCTATGGCCCCTGGGTCTATCTTTTAACATATAAGTTTCCAATCTATTTTATTTCGCAATCTTTACTTTCAAACTATATCATAAAATACCAAAAATATTTATCTTATTATTATCTCTATCAGATTTCACTCTCGTAAGTGACTGTGAAGGGATTGACAACCCCTTTATCGCGTTGGTTGCGAGGTTCTTATTTGTTTGTGTTGGTACGAGGGACTTGCGTGTAGTCTCCTACTGGATTGATATCTTGGTTCTCAAAAACTGAGGGAAATACTTACGCTACTTTACTGCATCACCTTTCCTCTTCAAGGGAATACCAATGCAATGCTTGAGAGGTAGCAAGAAGGATTTCTGGTGCCGTTGCCGGGGAGATCTATGCCCAAGTCAAGACATACCAGGTACCCATCACAAACTCTTATCCCTCGCATTACATTATTTGCCATTTGGCTCTCGTTTTCCTCTCCCCCACTTCACCCTTGCCATTTTATTCGCCCTCTCTTTCCGTTCATCTTTTTTTGCTTATCCTTTTTCTCCTGTGTGTCGTCATGGCCAGTCCTTTATCTACTCCTTTGTCTCCCGAGAATGAAGTTCTTAATTTTAAACAAATGGAGGGAGAAAATCTAAAAGATGCTTGGTACAGAATTTGCAGTGCTAAAAATAGATCTACTAGGAAGCAATCTACTTCCGTCCTTCTTCACAATTTTTATGTAGGCATCACCCCTTGGAATAGATATATTCTTGACACCATTACCGGAGGGAATTTCTTGGGTAGCCGTACTTTTGATTCTTATAATGCTATGTTAGATTTGTTTGTCCCACCACCTCTTTTAGTTAACGGAACTGTTTTAACTTTGGAACATGTTATGCAAAGGCTGGAAATTATTGAAAATAAAGTTTCTACTATGGAATTGATTGAAAATTTGGATAAAAAGATCCACAACCAAATTATCCAATACAGATCTAAGGTAGGAGTTGCTCTTAAAATTTTTAAAGAAAAGGAACCCATAGTTAACGAAAAGATAGATCAAGATTCCATAAGAATTGATAAAATTGAGGATATTATTACCAACTTAGGGTCTGCCTTTTCTTCCTAAAAAATACTCCAAAACCTTCTAATTCTAAATTTGCCAAATTGATATACGTTCCTAAAAATAAGGGTGAAACTTCTAGTAAGGGAAATGCGGATCTCAAATCCATGAGTGTTCACCCCAACTTTCTCGCTATCATTAAGGAACCTCTTGCTACAAATGATTTTCTCGATTTCTTGCCTAGGAGTTTGATCGTTAATAAAAATAAGGAAACTCCTAAGGGTTATAAGTGTTATGTTGAAGAATTGCATACCAAAGATGATAATACATAAATCTATCCTTGCTTTTATGCCTAGCTAGGGGCGTTAAACGATAGTGCTTATTGGGAGGCAACTCAATTTTATTTTTGTTCCTTGCTTTTTGGTTCTGTTTAGTAATAAATAATTCATCTAGACCCTGTTTATATGTGGTTTTATGCTTTTAATTAGTGTTTGTGCCAAGTAGAACCTTTGGAAAGACTTGGGGAAAGTCTTTGCGATGTTGCTGTAAAAAACAGAAACTTTAGCGCTCATGAGATTTGCTGCCATTTTTACTGGAGAGTGAGATTAGGTTTATTCTTTTTGCAGATTATTAATAGATAAATTCCTCACGTCCATCAATTTATTTTAGAATTTTTGGGGTTACATAAGTATGCGAAACCTAGAGATTACTATAGACTGTTCTGTTTTTGACAGATTCTGTTTTTCACGTGTTGTTTGCTTATTTTGATGAATCTATGGCTAGTATCGGAGGTTATGAACCATAGAGAAGTTGGAATACAGTAGGTTTAACACCAATATAAATAAAGAATGAGTTCATTACATTACCTTAAGTGGTGGTTTGTTTTCTTATACTAATGGAGCTCATGAGATTTTCTGTTTAAATTTTGTGTTGTGAAGTTTTCAAGTTTTGGGTAAAGATTTGATGGATTATGGAATAAGGAGTGGCAAGAGCCTAAGCTTGGGGATGCCCAAGGCACCCGAAGGTAAAATTCAAGGACAACCAAAAGCCTAAGCTTGGGGATTCCCTGGAAGGCATCCCCTCTTTCGTCTTCTTCTATCAGTAACTTTACTTGAGGCTATATTTTTATTCACCACATGACATTTGTTTTGCTTGGAGCGTCTTGTATGATTTTAGTCTTTGATTTTTAGTTTACCACAATCATCCTTGCTGTACACACCTTTTGGGAGATACACACATGAATTGGAATTTATTAGAATACTCTATGTGCTTCACTTATATCTTTTGAGCTAGATAATTTTGCTCTAGTACTTCAATTATATCTTTTAGAGCACGGTGGTGGTTTTATTTTATAGAAATTATTGATCTCTCATGCTTCACTTATATCATTTTGAGATTCCTTTAGAACAGCATGGTAATTTGCTTTGGTTAATAATTAGTCCTAATATGATAGGCATCCAAGATGGGTATAATAAAAACTATCATAGAAAGTGCATTGAATACTATGAGAAGTTTGATACTTGATAATTGTTTTGAGATATAAATATGGAGATTAGAGTGTGCTAGTTGAGTAGTTGTGAATTTGAGAAATACTTGTGTTGAAGATTGCAAGTCCCGTAGCATGCACGTATGGTAACCGTTGTGTAACAAATTTGAAACATGTGGTGTTCTTTGATTGTCTTCCGTATGAGTGGCAGTCGGGGACGGGCGATGGTATTTTCCTACCAATCTATCCCCCTAGGAGCATGCGCGTAGTGCTTGGTTTTTGATGACTTGTAGATTTTTCAATAAGTATATGAGTTCTTTATGACTAATGTTGAGTCCATGGATTATACGCATTCTCACCCTTCCATCATTGCTAGCCTCTTCGGTACTGTGCATTGCCCTTTCTCACCTTGAGAGTTGGTGCAAACTTCGCCGGTGCATCTAAACGCCGTGTTATGATATGCTCTGTCACACATAAACCTCCTTATATCTTCCTCAAAACATCCACCATACCTACCTATTATGGCATTTCCATAGCCATTGCAAGATATATTGCCATGCAACTTTCCACCGTTTCATTTATGACACGCTTTATCATTGTCATATTGCTTTGCAGGATCATGTAGTTGACATTGTATTTGTGGCAAAACCACCATGCATAGTTTATCATACATGTCACTCTTGATTCATTGCCTTTCCCGGTACACCGCCGGAGGCATTCGTATAGAGTCATATTTTGTTCTAGTATCGAGTTGTAATCATTGAGTTGTAAATAAATAGAAGTGTGATGATCATCATTAATAGGGCATTGTCCCAAAAAATGAAAAGGGACAATGCTACTATCCTCTTTTTCCACACTTGTGCTTCAAAGTAGCACCATGATCTTTGTGATAAAGAGTCTCTTGTTTTGTAACTTTCATATACTAGTGGGAATTTTTCATTATAGAACTTGGCTTGTATATTCCAACAATGGGCTTCCTCAAATGCCCCAGGTCTTCGTCAGCAAGCAAGTTGGATGGACACCCACTTAGTTTATTTTGTTGAGCTTTCATACATTTATAGCTCTAGTGCATCCGTTGCATGGCAATCCCTACTCCTTGCATTGACATCAATTGATGGGCATCTCCCTAGCCCGTTGATTAGCCGTGTCAATGTGAGACTTTCTCCTTTTTGTCTTCTCCACATAACCCCATCATATTATTCTATTCCACCCATAGTACTATATCCATGGCTCACGCTCATGTATTGCGTGAAAGTTGAAACAAGTTTGAGATTACTAAAGTATGAAACAATTGCTTGGCTTGTCATCGGGGTTGTGCAAGATGAGAGAATTCTTGTGTGACGAAAATGGAGCATGACCAAACTATATGGTTTTTTAGGGATGAACTTTCTTTTGCCATGTTATTTTGAGAAGACATGATTGCTTAGTTAGTATGCTTGAAGTATTATTGTTTTTATGTCAATATTAAACTTTTGTCTTGAATCTTTCAGATCTGTATATTCATGCCACAATAAAGAAAACTACATTGAGAATTATGCTACGTAGCATTCCACATCAAAAATTCTATTTTTATCATTTACCTACTCGAGGACGAGCAGGAATTAAGCTTGGGGATGCTTGATACGTCTCCAATGTATCTATAATTTTTGATTGTTCCATGCTATTATATTATCTGTTTTGGATGTTAATGGTCTTATTTATACACTTTTATATTATTTTTGGGACTAACCTACTAACCAAAGGCCCAGTGCAAATTGCTATTTTTTTGCCTATTTTAGTGTTTCGCAGAGAAGAAATATCAAATGGAATCCAAACGGAATGAAACCTTCAGGAGAGTCATTTTTGGAACAAACGTGATCCAGGGGACTTGGAGTAGACGTAAAGAAATCAACGAGGAGGCCACGAGGCAGCGAGGCGCGCATGCCCCCTGGGCACGCCCCCACCCTCGTGGGCCCCTCGTAGCTCCACTGACCTACTTCTTCCTCCTATATATACCCATATACCCCAAAAACATCCAGGAGCACCACGAAACCCTATTTCCACCACTGCAACCTTCTGTGCCCAAGAGATCCCATCTTGGGGCCTTTTCTGGTGCTCCACTTGAGGGGGAATCAATCACAGAGGGCTTCTACATCAACACCATAGCCTCTCTGATGATGTGTTAGTAGTTTACCTCAGACCTTCGGGTCCATAGTTATTAGCTAGATGGCTTCTTCTCTCTCTTTGGATCTCAATACAAAGTTCTCCTCGATCTTCTTGGAGATCTATTTGATGTAACTCTTTTTGCAGTGTGTTTGTCGAGATCCGATGAATTGTGGGTTTATGATCAAGATTATCTATGAACAATATTTGGTTCTTCTCTGAATTCTTATATGTATGATTTAATTATGTTTCCAAGTCTCTTCGAATTATCAGTTTGGTTTGGCCTACTAGATTGATCTTTCTTGCAATGGGAGAAGTGCTTAGCTTTGGGTTCAATCTTGCGGTGTCCTTTCCCAGTGACAGCAAGGGCAGCAAGGCATGTATTGTATTGTTTCCATCGAGGATAAAAAGATGGGGTTTATATCATATTGCTTGAGTTTATCCCTCTACATCATGTCATCTTGCTTAATGCGTTACTCTGTTCTTATGAACTTAATACTCTAGATGCATGCTGGATAGCGGTCGATGTGTGGAGTAATAGTAGTAGATGCATAATCGTTCCGGTCTACTTGTCGCGGACGTGATGCCTATATACATGATCATGCCTAGATATTCTCATAATTATGCACTTTTCTATCAATTGCTCGATAGTAATTTGTTCACCCACTGTAATACTTATGCTATCTTGAGAGAAGCCACTAGTGAAACCTATGGCCCCGCGTCTATTTTCCATCATACAAGTTTCCAATCTATTTTATTTCGCAATCTTTACTTTCAATCTATATCATAAAAATACCAAAAATATTTATCTTGTTATTATTATCTCTATCAGATCTCACTCTCGTAAGTGACCGTGAAGGGATTGACAACCCCTTTATCGCGTTGGTTGCGAGGTTCTTATTTGTTTGTGTGGGTACGAGGGACTTGCGTGTAGTCTCCTACTGGATTTATACCTTGGTTCTCAAAAACTGAGCGAAATACTTACGCTACTTTACTGCATCACCCTTTCCTCTTCAAGGGAAAACCAACACAGTGCTCAAGAGGTAGCAACCACTCAGGTTTGTTAGTGTTGCAGGGACAGACCCGAGCACAAGCGCCGTGCCAGCATGTGTACACTACAAAAAAATACACTTCCGTGATGATACATGTTTGTCACAGTAGGTCGCGTTTTTTGTCATGCATGTACATCCATGACAAATTTATGACAGAATCAAGCTAGTCATACCTGTGCTGTCATAGAAGTGTTCCATGACATTACCAAAATTATCATCACGGAAGTGTCCACTTCCATGACGATAAATCCTGCGTCACAGAAGTGCTTTCGTCAAGGGTGACCGACACGTGGCATCCACTGTAATGGAATGCCGTTAAGCTATTGGGTCGGGTTTTGGATCCGATAACCCGTTAACAGCCCCGACCAATGGGGATTTTCCACTTGTAAAATCATCATTGGCTAGAGGAAACACGTGTCAGCTCATCATTGGGACAGATGTCATCCACTCATTGGAGAGAAGGCACCTATGATAGGTCGACACGTGGCATGGCCGAACAATGGCCCATTCCGGTGAAAAAGGCCGGCCCAGTAAAAATTAGCAGGCTGGCCCATATAAGGCCTACTTGTGTCAGATCCATTTAAGCCCACGACCCATACGAGATGTGCCAATTCAGCCCGTTAAAGATTTGACACCATTGCAGCCCATCGTCAGTTCGAGCCCGTTAATAGCCCGCTATATATTTGGGCTCAATATCGGCCCGATGAGATTTTGGCCTGTTAACGGCCCATTTAATGGATGGGCCAATTTCCAGGATGTACATCTTTCGGCCTTTTAGCGACCCATTTAAATGTTGGGCTAATTTCCGGCCCGGTGTGTCTTTCAGCCTGTTGACGGCCCATAAATCTGATGGGCCATTTGTAGTCTGACCTGAGTTTCGGCCTTTTAGCGGCCCAATTAAGTGTTGGGCCAATTTCTGGCCCCGTGTCACTTTCAGCCTATTGACGGCCCATAAATCAGTTGGGCCAATTGTAGTCGGACCTGAGTTTTGGTCTTTTAGCGACCCATTTAAGTGTTGGGCCAATTCCCGGCCCTGTGTTCCTTTCGGCCTGTTAACGGACCATAAATGAGTTGGGCCATTTGTAGTCGGACCTTAGTTTTGGCCTCTTAATGGCCCATGCCCTTCATGGTCCAATACCAGCCCGATTTCTCTTTCGGCCTGCTAAAGGCCCACAACACAGTTGGGACGTTTACAATACGACCTGACTTTCGGCCTCTTAGCGGCCCATGCTCTTCATGGTCCAATACAAGCCCGCTGTCTCTTTCGGCCTGCTAAAGGCCTACAGTATAGTTGGGCCATATGTAGCCCAAACTTAGTAATGGCCTGTTAATGGCCCGTGAAATAAATTGGGGTCACCAGTTGCCCGCTTCGATGTCGGCTTGTTAACGACCCGGGAGGTAAGAGGGCCGACCATTAACTTTCGACCTAGTAACGGCCCATTAACTTAATGGGCTCACTAAAGTTCGTTCATGTCTTTAGGCCAAATTAGATAATTTGAACCCATTACGAGGAGCAAAGGTACGGAATACATGGAATAACATTGCACATCCAGAATATATTACAGGAAATTACATCCACTAGGCAATCAAAGATTGATGCCAGTGCAAATAAATGAGCAGAACCTAACCATCTACAACGTCACAATCTGCAACCTCAGCACAGGTGACGCCCATAAGCATGTGGGCAAGTTCTTGCTGCTTTGCCACACTGTCTCTAAAAACATTGATCAGTTCTTGTGTCGCACGACTCTGCACCTCTGATTCATCCACCATTTCCATCATTGCTTCAGCCATTAATTGGTTCACAAACATACATTTATTCCATTGCATTCGAGACAGAGGATACTGAACCGATTCATATGGCGATTTGGCAGGCTTGTATTATTGATAGTGGAGAGTGTCTTGACCACTGCATCATAACATAAATTAGGACGGGAACCAAACAGATTAATCATGAGTTATTGCCATATTACCTGGCCTAGATTTACTGGAAAGAAACAATGGGGTTGCCTTGCTGTTTTCAGAGTTTGTCTTCTTATCTTCAGCAACCTGCACAAAATTAACACACTAGCATTGCTATCATTAGCCAAGTCAGATAATAGGAAAGCAACATTGACACAACGAACGTTTGGGCAACCAGCCTACACCAAATTAACACAATATGGCACAGCTATCATCAGCCAGGTAAGGTAATACGAAAGCAACATTGACACAATGAATGAATGGGCAACCAGAGAAGCACTACAATTCAGTAATGTGCGTGATATGAGATGGCACATTCATGCAGCTCAGTACACAAAACTACCAGGAAGTTTTCCTTACAAAAATCAACATTGGCTCCTTTAACATTTTGCTACAACTAATTTTAGATTAGATAAAGGTTAGATTCACGCCGATTAACAAAATACATGCTGATGTAAAAATATAGTGATATACAACAGCTACTTACATCAGCACTAGAGCACAGAGAATTCCCGCAAGATATTTTCCTCGAATACGATCCCAATGGAGGAAGTCTTGTATCGTTTAACCTTATTTTCTAAAAGAGAGACGGGTAAGAAACATGTAGAAAATATGATCAGAATGCTATAAAATTTCATGATGCGAGGATACGCACATGCTTCTTAGAATGGAGTTGACATTCTTTTGCTGTACTAGAGTGGACTAGTTCTATGGCCACTGGAATCTGCTTATTATCAGTGGGAGTTGGGTTTCTCTGTGCTAGAGCAGTATCTATGAAAAATGGAGTTGGTTTATTATCTCCTGGCGTTAGGATCTTTTGCAAAGATCTGGTTTGTAACCCTTCAGATTCTAACATAGCCTTCTTCCCCTTGCATGCCTTATATAGAAGAATGGTGATTCAGTTATAAAACATGCTACAACAGAGATGGAATAGGTACTGAAGAAAAGAAAGGCATGACACATTGACATGTATTCACTCCATCCGGAAATAAATGGATGGGTCTAGGCGTATTTCAGTTCTAGATACATCCAGTTTTATCCATTTCTGCGACATTTAATCCGGACGGAGGGAGTATGATGTAAGAGCTAGGGATACGACAGGACAACACAGTAAAAAAACACTGAAAAACCCACTGCAGAACCAAAGTATTCAAACCCACTGATATGACATGGTACACTCATGCAGCTCAGGATGCAAAACTACCAAGCAGTTTTCCTTGCAAAAATCAACATTGTGGCCTTTAATCATACATTTTGCTACAAGTAAATTTAGATCAGATAAAGGTTGGATTCACGCTGATTAACAAAATACATGCCGATGTAAAAATATAGTGATATACAATAGGTACTTACATCTACATTGGAGCACAGAGAATTCCTGCAAGAATCTTTCCTCATAAACGATACCATTGCAGAAAATCTTCTATCTGTTAAGCTTATTTTCTAAAAGAGAGATGGGTAAGAAACATGTAGAAAATATGATCAGCATGCTATAAAATTTCATGATGCAAGGATACGCACACGCTTCTTAGAATTGAGTTGACATATTTTTGCTGGCCTGGAGCGGACTAGTTCTTTGGCCACTGGAATCTTCTTATTATCAGTAGGAGTTGGGTTTCTCTGCGCTGGAGCAGTATCTATAAAAACTGGAGTTGGTTTATTATCTCCTGGCGTTTGGATCTTTTGCAAAGGCCTTGTTTGTAACGAACCCTTCAGATTCTAACATAGTCGTCTTCCCCTTGCATGCCTTGTATAGAAGAATGGTGCTTTAATTATAAAACATGTGGCAGCAGAGAGATGGAATAGGTACTGAAGAATAGAAAGGCATGACATATTGACATGTATTCCCTCCATCCGGAAAAAATGGATGGGTCTAGGCATATTTCAGTTCTAGATGCATCCTTTTTTATCCATTTCGGCAACATGTAATCCGGACGGAGGGAGTATGGTGTAAGAGCTAGGGATACGACAGGACAACACAGCAAAAAACACTAGTTGAATGTAAAACTGTATGTTAGCGGAATACGTACAGAAATAACTAAGGCAACATACACGTGTATGTTTGGGAAAATAAGATGGCATTGCAACAGAGCACTAGAACAGCACTTCAATGTAAAAAACATGGTATGGTAGACATATGAAGTACATACTGATGAATAACAATGCATAAGATATTCAGAAGCATGATGTCCAAATTAAGCAGATGGCATTGCGATAGAGTAGAATGACAGTACTTGAATTTGAAAACATGTTATCATGAATGGAATAGGTACTGGAAAACAAGAAGGCATGACATATTTACATGCATGATCAGCATGCTAAGCACATGGCATTGCAACAGAGTAGATACACTCCAGGACATTATATGCATGTTGTACCCATATCACATGCCAAGTTAGAGCAAAGACCTTGTGGGGTGAAGAGGATTCATCATCTTTCTGCAAGTCTTCTGAAGAACTGCCTTTACATGTTCCATCATATTGGGTATCATTTGACATCAAGTTTATTGGCCTTTACATTGCTCCATGAGGTTCTTGTGTATATATCAGTGTGTGCAATTATATTTGACATGCATGGAAGACAACTAGTAGTTAGATTTATGTAATGAGTGCCTGTAGGAGACGATATAAATAGTAGGACTCGGGTTAACTAGCAGCAACAGGTCTCATAAACTAAAGGGAGAACACAGATGAAAGCTACAGAATATGTATCGTTTGTACTCGAGATTAACTAGATGGCACACAAAAGTATTAAAGAACAACATAGGAAATACTAGAAGTGGTATAATACTATAATCACTAGCCTGTGGGATAGCATTGGCTGATGGATGATAACTATGGAACCTAGTTACCTAAAGAACAAGTATCTTAGCTGAACTATGGAACGACGTTAACTCCTGAACAAGACCCGTAAGAGATCAGCATGAATATAGAGTGAAATGTGATTATCTATTTTCCATGCTTAGATGAATAACAAAGCCATAAATGTTGCACACAAGTAAGATGAGGGTACAACCTATCTGACTGCCATCCATAGGAGTGAGCATCATCTGCTGACTTGTCGATGGCCCTGCAGTTGTTGTGGCTGTGCATGTCGGGCACACGCATTCAATGCAGGGAACTGTTGAGTGGGGACTATATCTCCCTTCTGGTGTATGCTTCCCTTGTTGGAGCAGCTACGGTGAGTCGGAAGACGGTGTGTCTGAAGATGCAGATAACGCATAATGTTAAGAACGACATATCTCTTTGATCTGAAGAAATACACTAAGAGATCAACAGCAAGGTATGAGAGTGACCACACGTCTGTTGACTGAAGATTAAACTGGGGTCACACGATTTTATTTCATTTTGGTACTATCCGATCTACGCTGGATGGTTGGCCGTCTTGTGCCTCCCGACTGACACTGTTCGTAATCTTCCCCGAAGAGCCAGCGACCAACGGCAGAGCAGCCTGCCTCCGCCGTCCGTGGCCCCGGCCAAAACCCCGCTCCCCGCCCCACCGCACTATCGTGGTTGCGCCGCCCCCGGGCCAATCCACAAAGACTCCCCATCATCCAGATCCGGCGGCGGCAGTACATTCAACCCACACAACTCTAAAAATAGCCATCTAAGCGCTGCTTCCGTGGCAAACTTGCGGCCCCGCACCCTTACGTTAGACACCAGCCAACCGGCAGCCTAGGAGCTCCGCCGCCTCGAGGGGTGCTACTTCCCATTGCAAATTGATTGGCCCAAAATAAAAATTCAGACAACTGACGCCTAAATAAAGTGATTTGAGATGAGGGTGCGACCTATCTGGCGGCATGGTGAAGTAGGCAGGTCCAGCTACCGAGTTGGTGAGGCCGGCGCGGTTGCGGTGGCGACCGGTGGCAGGGAAAGAGCGATGTCACGACGGTCGACGGCTATGCCGAAGCAGCGCCAGGACTCTGGACGGATCCGAAGTTGGAGCCGCTCTGGCGCCGTGAACAACGGCGGGGGTGAATCGGCTCCGGTACGGTTCACGCGGCTGTCGTCGAGGTAGCACCAGCAGCACGGAGTAAGAGGCACATGGCCCAGTGCACGACGGCAAATGGACAGCGTCTCCGGCATTAGGGAGGAGGGCGGCTGTGAAATTGGTGTGGTGGGGGCGCCATGGAGGTGGGGCTGAGGTTTCGCGGCTCGGGAGAAGGGAGCTTCCCGGGGAGAAGGTGATTTGGTGCCCACGAGGTATGAATGGGGGCAGGCGGGGGAAATTGGGAGGGGAGTGGAACCATTTCTTACGGACGCATTTGTCTGAAATGTGAGGGGGAGTTACAGTTCTACCCTTGCCTATAGGCTTCTCGGCTTGGGTCTGTGTACTGAGGGTCGGGGATAGTAGAGTAACTTTGCTTCTCTGGGCGGGAGCGATTTCGGGCGAGGAGGGCGTGTTTTGATCTATAGTGGGCGCGAGAGATTTCGGGCGAGGAGAGTGTGTTTTGAAATAGTGGGCGCGAGCTATTTCGGGCGAGGAGAGCGTGTTTTGCCGACCATGGTTTATGAATTATTTGGCACATGTCATTTCGGCCGATGAGAAGGCGCACTTGGATGAAGTTACGAACCTACCCTCGATGTACAACGGGCCAATTGATGCATGTCCCACATAGGACGGTAATTTCGCGTCTCCCATTTATTTGCTCGGGCGAATTCCACTGAGCAGAGAGGATGTTTAATGGTTCGTTCAAATTTTGGGAGAACGAGCATCCACGTCTACCTTACCAAGTCGATTCGGATCAAATTTTGAAATATTAGCTTGCCACTTCTTTTTTAGATGGAGAGATGATGCTCGGGAGTAATGTGTTTTTACATGCTCGTTGCTAGCGATTTACTATATGACAAATAGTTGACCCACTCAAAAACGCGAATCAAACCCAAAATGAAATATCTTGATTCAATGAAATAGCTCGTTCAATTGGTCAAAATAGTGAACTAAATCCAAAATTGAACACCTCAATCGAGTAGCATGTTGTACAGTATTATAGTACTCCATGAACATGTTGAAAGTCAAATTAATGAACTTGTTTGATATACGCATATATCCGTTCATGTGTGGATTGCAGACAACATGTTCTCCAATTTAAATATTTGAATGCAAGTTTATATCGAAACATGGTTTATATCAGTCTTTGATGCATAAAACGCGACCTCCCCCTCTCCCGGACTCTTGTTCTCTCTCTCTCTCTCTCGCCGACAATCTTCAATTCTGTCGCACGCATCCGACACAAAAACCTTGTTCGTCCCTCTCCCTTTCTCTCCATCTCTCTCTCTGTTTGTGTGTGGGGGGGTATTTCTAGTTCGCATGCATATATACACCATCTATAGGTCTCTCTCGCACACTATGTATGATACTCTAGCTAGTCCAAGCTAGATATCTTGGGTGCACTCATCGTACACACACAAATTCCTTGGCTCTTTGCCTGTAACTCTCTCACGCACCACTATGTCGTCTCGGAGCTCTTCCCAGCCTCTCTCAAACTCTCCATCCACCTGGGTCACACATACACATGCATATCTCACTCGCACTCAATAGGCCCATCTAAAACTCTATCTCCCCCCATCGTTCTCTCTCCATCTCACATGCGCACACACACAATATCATGCCCAGCTAGCCAAGTATGATGGTCTCTCACTCAATTGTAGGCACACACAGTCCCCCCTATATGTATATGACTAGCTAATCTTAGTCTCCATCACAAACATGTGCATGGTCTATCTCGGTTTCTCTCGGGGCATCTTTCTATCGCGCACGCACTCCCTCGATCTCCCACCTATATAGTCCCCTCACGATCTCGATGGGATCTCTCTATCACAAACACACCCTCTCTCCCTCCCCATGTGTCCATGCCATCCATGTGTCCCTCTCGACCTTTGTTCCTTGTTGGCCACACCTCTATTGGACATGTGCTACAGGGGTGCCTCTCTCCGTTGTAAACAATCACACACTAGCTATCTTTGTGTATCTCCTCTCCGCGCTTTTCCATCTCGGAGATGCATGCATGATATGTTCGCATAAGAAACAAAAAAACACACTCTCTCTAATTTATCGTTTGTTGTCACTTTCTCTTTCACACACATACTCTTTTCGCACACTTACTCATTCTCCTTCACACGCACTTGATCTGTCTCGACTGAGGCACTCTCCTCGGTCCACAGCATATAGATTTATTGAAAAGTCAAACATCACAAAGTTTGACCATGTACGTGGAGAAAAAGAATTACATCTAGTACGGCAAACATATACCATTAGATGCACCATGAGATGTAGTTTTGTATGATGTATCTTTGGTATTATAGATATAAATAACATTTGCGAAAACCTGATCAAAGTTTCCAAAGTTTGACTTGTAAAAAATTTACATGCACTGCATTATCGAGCAGATGGAATATCTCTTTCCCCCTCTCAGCTATCTGACGCACCACTCAGCCTTATCGGGGCTCCTCAATCTCTCTCAAACTTTATTGGTTAGTTTGGTTCGTGACCTGACGCTCATGCCTTGATGGTCGGTACTACCTGGTGTGGACGTGAGATGTAAAATATTTCTGCCTGGCCAGGCTTGTGTGGTGCTGAAGCGTTTGGTTCATGCATGGGCCAGGCAAAGCATCAATGTCCCATCAATCAATCCATGCATCAATTATTTAATGCTAATATCCATCTATGTTGCTGTTAGCCTCGTGGCCACACGACTAGGCGTTCGAAATCGGTCGCCTGGGCCAGGCTACTTGCAGTGTCTGGAGTTCAGCCAGGCTAATTAAAGTGCAAGGGAACCCAGGCCAGGCGGGCTTTCTTTTTCACATGGTAGCAACCAAACAAGCATGCATGAAATCCAGCCACAACCCCAGGCCAGGCAAAAGATGCTCAGGACGCAAGTCAAACCGGCCTTATATCTCCCTGGTTCACACCTACACATGTCTCGCTCACGCTATACATATAGACCCATCCAACACTCTCCGCCCTTATTCTCTCTCCATGTGACACGCACCCCCCTATGTACCATAATCCCTCAATCCATCATAAGCGCAAGCACTCCCCCCTCCTAAGTATGATTATCTCTTACTAGCCATCAGGAACACATGTATTGTCTCCTTCCTTCCATACGTCTATCTCGATATCTCTTGGGGCATCTTCTATCGCGCACACACCTTGTCACTCGATCTCCCACCCATGTAGTCCCATCACGATCTCCAGGGGATCTCTCTATGACAAACATACACTCTCTCCTCCCCATGTCTGCATTTTCTCCGTACGTCTCTCACGACCTCTCTCCCTTGTTTGTCAGACCCCTCTTGGCCACGTGCTAGGGGTCTTGCTCTCTCAGTTCCAAACAACCACACACTATCTCCTCACCTTGCCTCCGTTGTCGAAGATGCATGTGTGATATGTTTGCATAAGACACGCACACTTTTTCTCTACTTTTATCGTGTGTTGTCCATGTCTCTTTCACACACGCACACACACTTTTTTCACTCTCTCTCTCTCTCTTGTTAGGGACTCTGTCACGTCCATAAGCATATGGATGTTTTGAAAAGTCAAACCTCAGAAACGTTTGACCAGGTATATGTGGAGAAAAACATTTACATCTAGAACGATCATTAGATTCATCACAACATGTACTTTTTTTGACTGGAGACTGCAGGGCTTACACCCCATAGCATTTTATTAAAATCAAGAACAACAAGTACATAGAAAGGTTCCTTAAGAAAAGGAACAAAACAGAAGAAGATAAAAGAAAACTATGTACAATCTAACCTAAAAGAGAAGGAAAATCTAACTATACATGTCACCTCTCAAGGAGGAAGGAAATCAATCCATTTAAGCAGTGCCTCCCTGTGTTTTGACTTGATTCTGTGAGCCAAAAGGGAAATGTCATGGACAAAACCATTTCTCCACTGTCTGAAAGTAGGTCTGATATACCTGAACGCTTTATCATTTCTGACTTTCCAGATATTCCACCAAGTAAGAAACACCACTTCAGAAAAGAAAAGCTTATTGAATTCCTTCCTAGCATGGCATGCAATCTGAACCATATCCTGATTGTTGGGCCATGAAATCTGCAGGTGATTCCAGACTCTCATGCTGAAGTTACACTGAAAAAACAGATGATTCCTGTCTTCAAGAGCTCCTATAGGGCAAAGCACACATTCAGGCCCATCATTGATCTTCTACTTCCTGCGCTGAATCATATCCTTGGTGTTTACTCTATCCATAATGACAAGCCAGGCAAACATTTTGATTGTCATAGTACAGCATGACTTCCATATCCAACATAGCAAGGGGTTAGTTGGAATTGGATCATGGACCAGATCATAATATTTCTTGGCTGTGTATCCAGACTTCTTTCCATGTTTCCAATACCAGCAATCCTTAGCATTATCATCCAAGGAGATATCAGACAATATTCCAGAAAGTTGATTTAGCTCCCTGTAGGCCATTTCAGATAATGGCAGAGAGAACATGCTATGAAACTCACCAGTGGCCATTACTTCCAGAACAGAAGCATTTTTTTGTATGCAAAATGAGAACAGCCTGGGGAATCTATCCTGTAGTGGAATGCAAGAATTATCCACTTCCCAGGAATCTGACCAGAATAGCAAGGAGTCACCTTTTCCAATGCATACTGAAGACACAGCCCTGAATGTATCCATTAGCTTACATATGTCCCCCCACCAAAAAGAGCCACACATAGCAGTGTCATGTGGGACTCTCTGATAATAATAACTGTCCCAGATCAAATGAACCCATGGAACATCAACTTTGTTATAGAATTTATTGAGGAACTTCATTAACAAGGCTTCATTCTGCAGCCCTAGGTTCAGGATGCCAAGCCCACCCTTTAATTTAGGTCTACATACCAGAGGCCAGGCCGCTAAAGAGTTCCCCTTTTCCTAGCCATATTTTCTCCAAAGACACTGTCTTTGTATTCTTTCCAGTTGTTTCAAAATCCCTTGTGGAATAGATAAGCTACAGAGGAAGAATATTGGCAATGAGGAAATAACGGAATTTACCAACTGCAGTCTGCTACCTTGTGGTAGAAACCAAGAGCTAGCAGTCAACCTTCTTTCCATGCAGTCCACAAGTGGCAAAAGGTCCACAATTTTGGGCCTAGTGGTTATCACAACATGTACTTACTTCATACTATCATTTATCTTTGGTATTGTAGATATAAGTAATTTCTTTATTAACTTGGTCAAAGTTTCAAAAGTTTGACTTCAAAAAATGTTGGAACTACATTATCGAATGGAGGGAGTAGCTCTTTCTCTCTCTCTCTCTCTCTCTCTCTCTCTCTCTCTGCTATCTCTCACGGGCCTCCCCTCTCACTCAAACTCTCTATACCGACGGATTATATGCTCACTGTGTCAGCGTATAGCTCCGTATATTGTTTAGTTGACCGGTCAACCAATCCACATGCTGCCTTGTCAGCTCGTGTTCTGTATCTTCGTGTGTTGGCCCATGTGGCAGTGGGTGAAAATAAGTAAACTATAGGCCCATCTAACACGTGGTGAAGTAAACAAAGTTGAAACCACTTGGGGTAGCACCCCGCACGCTAGTAAGTTGAAACCAAATTACGATGACAAGTGTAGTTTTCAAAACTGCATCTACGCACTGCACCGAAAGAAATGTTTTTAGTATTTTTTCTCACGTGATCACCTACATCGTTTTTATGCTGTACTACTATAGTAGCCTAGGCTAGTCATAGTGGAAAGTAACTTAGACTACTCCCGTAACTCTATGGTTACCCTAAGAGCAAGTACTACCTCCGTCCTGGTTTACTCTTCCAATTTTGCAGTATCAAAATTTGACCATAGATTTAACTGACAAAATGTTAATGCATGTCACTAAGAACTATATTGTTGGATTTGTATTTGAACATAATTTCAAATGGTATAATTTTTAGTGACATGCATTGACATTTTCTTAGGTAAATCTATGGTCAAAATTTTATACTAAATACGAGGTAGTATTACAAAAGTGGGCTATGTAGGCCAAAACATGTGCCAAATTCACTTGTGATGCATTTGGCATCGATGCCCCTCCATTGCTCACCTAGTGTCCCAATCTGGATCACCTACTTTGCTCCGGTGCCAAATTAACTCACGCAGTGAAAAAACACTGCGTGGGAGAGAGAGAGAGAGGACTGAGGCAATAAAAAACACTTGTTTGGGAGAGTGAGAGGCTGGTGTAGTTGGTTTGATTGATTTGTTTATGCATGTGGGTCTGTGTGCACAGCGGTGCCAACTCTCTCACATCGCAAGAGCGGTGCCAAAATCTTTTGATTTGACATCGATGCGTGTTATGTGGCATACTTTTGCGAAATATGGCATCGGCAACATAGTGGAAGGAAACAAATGCCCAAGCTCTTCGCATGCTCCTAGTTAAATGAGAGGAAACAGAAAGAGAGAGAGAGAGAGAGAGAGAGAGAGAGAGAGAGTGAGTGAAAAAAATATCACTAGCCAGCCAACCCTATCGTATGAGCGAATGATATTGGTACCTCTTGATGACACGGCAATCTTATGCAGCCAGCTGCTCTAATATGTTCTCTTCTTTTGTAGATAAAAAAGACCCGAAAGTGAAAAATGTGTTGCACTATAACAATCCCATCGAATGCCTTGATCTCCATCTTATAGAAATTGATTTGATCGACTACCGAGGCAGCACATCTGAGATTAAATTGGCCAGGTTCTTTGTTCTGGAGGCAAGTGTGCTCAAGGTAATGAGGTTTGGCATTCTCTGGCGCTACAATGAATGGCGTGCTGATCACCGCAAGCGTCTAAGCCTAAATGACAAAGTCTCCGCAGAAGCTTCAAGTGGCCAGAGACTCGAAAACTTATTTGCCCATTAGTGACTTGTCAGGGCGGTGGATTTTAGTTTGTACGATAATGCTGCATCCACCTAAAGTAACGAAATTTCTTACATAAACTTCCTAGTAATTCCCTCTTCGTAGGTGCAGCATTACTCCTAACATTTGTAATATCAGTTTGAAACTTGTAATATTGTCGTGTCCTATTCCTGCGTTTTCAAAATCCTGCGAATCAAACAGGTCTTGAGTTGGTGATGATGTTGTGCCTCCCATCTTTCACCAATAGCCGTCGGATCTAGATTTGACGCATACAAACCAAGCTTCTCCATTTTTGCAAAAAGATGCCCGCACTTGTTCCCTATTTACAAACAACTCCTGGTCTCTCACAATCAGCCTCATCTCCTCCCGACCACATCTAGGAGTAGAAGGCCGTGGAAAACTCTGGCGCGATGGCCGCTGCCGGAGCCGTCCACCCCCAATCTTGGTGTTCCATGCAATGCACGGGCATCTACGCATGGGAAATTATGTCGAACAGGGCTAGTTGTAAGCAGGCTAGCTCTACAGCCATGATGATAGTGACTGCAGACGGTGAGGCTGACTATGGTATGCCGAACACGGCGCCTATACTCAGGTGTCATCTCCGGCGCAGGGTCTTGTCACTTCACTGTGAGGAGCAGCACGTAATAATTTGACCAACGGGTAGTACAGTGCTAGTACTCCTACTACTACATTGGTAGTACTACTACTAGTACTAGTAGCACCACCGTCTAGATTTAGGAGTACTACCATGTCCATCTGGATTTTAGTATTTGACTAGCAATATCTAGTAATGCATGTCACCAAAAATGTACTACTCCCTCTGTAAATAAATACATGGCGTTTTATTCCTATCGGCGAGAGAACTTAATGTTGTTTTGCTACTCCTAACTAGAGTACTAATAGGATTACATGCAATGAACTAAACACTGCATGTCATGTTTGGTAGTCTCAAGTCATTGAAAGCATGCACGGCCCACATCTCTCATTGGTTGATATGTCACGAAATAGGAAACAAGGAGGGAGTTAATGCACCGTGCCTAAGTATTTTGGAATTATTTGGTTTTCGTAAGGTGACTTACACAACATTTTTGTTTACATGCATTAACATTTTGTTAGTTGAATCAAAGGTCAAAACTTGGTGCAAAATGCAAAGGGGACCAGTAAACCAGTAAACATCAAACTTCTCTCGTTTGGCCCCAACTAGAGGTTCGGTGAGATGACTATACTGCACCGGCACGGAGGGGGATGCAGCTTCATTGACTTACGGCAACTGCCTTTGGGTGAATGACACGTGGCCCTAGGGGGTGGCTGGCCCACCTATCATACAGCCAAAGGCAGATGTAGTAGAGGGCCGAGGAGTAGTACGAAATCCTACGCACCTACGCATGCTAACCAAGGGCTGAGTGATAACTCGAATCGCAAGATCAGTTGACTAGAAGCTACGCTAGACCCACGGAGGCGATGAGCGCGAGCATCAGCTGGCTGTGCCAGATGGTCCACGACGCCGGCCTGCGGCCCGACACCGAGGAACGTCTCCAGGTAGTATTGCTTGAGGCCGCCAGGGCGAGGGGCCGCTTGGACGACAGCTCCGTCTTCTTGTTCGACGAGGTCCTCGTCGGTTTCCTCGACAAGTTCACCGTCGTATAGAAGCTTGCGGATGACTTTGACGGAAGCCTCCAGCCGACGCGCCCAGGCTCTGCGATGCCCGCCACCCTCAATGGCCACTATGGTAACAACCTCTTCGATGCACTGGTGGCCCTGCGACTGCCCGCCGTCGCGCCGGAGAATGTCCACCTCGAGGTCGCGCTCACCGCGCAATGCCTGGCGCAGCAAGACACCATCGACATAATCACCCACGTCTACGCCAAATCATCCACAAGGACTACTACATGCAAGAGGAGGACGATAGGATGCTGGCCTTCTTGGAGCGCAGGGCAACCTTGGACGGCACTGTTCAGAAGCATGTTGAGCTCGCCGCCAACGCCACTGCTCCTCACACGTCGGTTGGTGACCCGGCGCACTAGGGCGTGAGGATGTCGTTGAACGTTGATTGATCCGTATGTATTTTTATATTTCCGTCAAATCCATGTAGTAGTATATGATACCACAGTAATTATCTTACCTTTCGCATCAACTTCATAATTTTCGTACGTACTCCATGCATGAAAGGCGCCAGAACCAAACTTCTCATTACTCTAGGCAAATCGTTATTTTCTATCTATCGGTCATGCCATGGAGCAGAACCAAATTTTACAAGTTACGAGTTCAAAAGGAAAAACCTGCCGTGTTCACATTGCACCCCCACACGGTTGGTCCAGCATGCCGCTCAAGCGGGAATGCGTGCGGTGTTGCATTTTCACTTACAAGTGGGACTGCAGTTGAGGAAACCGACTATCGGCAAACCCCCACCCCTCCCACCGTGCGATGGCTGAGAAAGTAGGAGGGAGAAGAGATGGCTGTAGCATGGACTCCAAGAAAATTGGTGTCAGATGGGACTCGTGTGGGTGGCATGTGCCGTACTACTAGACGTGAATGCTAGTTATGGCCCATGCCACCCCACTATATCGAGCCTATATCGAGGTACGTAGAACAAACTTCCTGCAGTCCGTGCTCAGCCCTCCTCTATCTCTCTTCTCAGCCAGCCAGCAGACGCGCGGAGCCCATCGCCTGTTTGCTCACATGTGGCCCCACATGTCAGTGAAAATGCAAGAGGACCCACTGAACCTGCAAATCTTTCACCTCGACGTGCTGGTGATGAAAAACAAATCCAATAAAGATCTTCGGTGGCCGCTTTTGGAGTTACTCAAGAGTAGTAAGATTCTATTTATAGTTTAACCCAAGATGCACATCTCGTGGCTTCAACTACCACTCTATTTTCTTTCATGACACGACCTGGATGCTGGATGTCCCACGTGTCGGCAAAAGGAGGAAGAACCCGACCAAATCTTCGGTTCTGCTCTCGGATTAGACTAGTTGTACTAACTTAAAAAATTTATTGTGTACTCCCTCCGTTCCAAAATACTTGACTTCCATTTGTCCAAAAATGGATGTACCTATATACTAAGACATGTCTAGATACATATATATTCTAACAAATAGAAGGCATGTATTGTGCAACGGAGGGAGTAGAATGGATGCAAGTTTTTGTATTGGGAAGAAGAGTACATCCATATATTGATAGAGCGCAATTTAGTAGATGTTCTATCACTTTTAGCTAGCACAGACGCAATATCGAGCCTCCGCAGATCAACAATGAATGCATCGAGAAGGCACTAATCCAACTTACAGGAGTAGTAAAATGTATTCTTGTGGTTCTTGTTTTCTTTGGTCTTGCTTTTCTAGTCAAAATTATCGTTGGAGTTCGTGCAAAACGGAGGTGCGTTTGGGGTCGTGTGTTGGAGTTGGCCTTACATGTGGGACCGCAGTTAAGGCGCTGATGACATTTTATTTTGGTTAAACTGCACAAACAATTATGAAGACAAGGGGAAAGGTCAAGAGTGGGCACCTCCTCCGGCTGTTCTCTTGAGGAGGTATGTATGTTTGTCTCTAATGCCAGTCGACTACATACCTGACATCATGATGTAATGTTAAGTCATTTCCTTTTGTACAGTGTCACTAAATTGTCAAGGCGGTGATGGCATTTTATTTTAGTAGAACTGCACAAAATTTGCTTAAAAGAAGAGGAAAGGTCAGGAATGGCTCACTTTCCAAAAAAAAACTATGTATGCCTTCCTGACATCAACCACTTTTGCTTTATTTATTCCTTCAAACAGGTGGTTAGAAACAGTCTTGCTACCTTTTCCCATTAAGAAATTGGAATGCTTATATTTGTGAGTCTATGCTTCAACTACTGCCACTTTTAGAGTAATCACACTTTCAATATCTATGCAAACAGGGATGCTCGATTTTAGTGGAACTGCACAAAAAGTCCAACTGGTTCAACATTAGGAGCATGTTTTTTTCCAAACCTTTATATCCAATTGGTGGCACTATGAGCTGTTCATTACGAACGTACATGGTTTTCTACTATCTTGCTACTCTTTTTGTACTGTCATTAGATAGTAATACTAGTGGTTTGCATGTGAACTTATTGGCAGGGTGGACCTACATTGGAGGTGCATGACAGGATTCAATGATTGGATGCTCAATTTCGGTTGTATCGATTTCACATCTTCCATCACTGCGAACATGGATATCCTTGGTCTGATGAAGAATAGGCGCTATATTTCTGCTCTGAACTAGCAAATCAATTCAGTATGAAATTGTCTAGGGAAAAACATAACTGTATCAGATTGTCCAGTGCAGAACATGACAGATGCTAAGCGGAAGAGACATGTTTAAACCGAAAATACCAGGTCTGGTATATGTTTACTAGCTGCTTGATATTTGTGCAGACAGAGATGTCTGCCCGTTGCTATTTGGCAAACAAACAAAGTGCCCGCAATTTTGGTTGAATTGCACAAGAGAATAGTATAGTCACTGCATGCAGTGCCTTTTGAAAATAGACACAGAAAGATTGGATAGTCACTTCATGGACTGCAGAAAAGTAGTACTGTACTATTTATTGGCCAACACTAGGTGCTTCATTGCTTTGGTCTGATTATACAATGGGCATCATTTTGCCTAAGTTAAAGTTTGTATTCCGAAAATAGTCTCGCCGTGTGATCGAGAGAAGACCAAATCATATTGCAGTGGATGTTCCTCCATCATGTGTGGTTCATTCTCATGGTTCCAGCTGTTGGTGAAACCACTTATGTTTGCAAGAGGAATTGTAGACTTCACAAACAAATTTGTCTTTCAGTCTGTACTGAATGTTGGCCAAGAGAAGCATCCATGTTAGTACGAAGAACAGATGTTTTTTCTAGATCTTTTCTTTTGGAGCTACATATTTGTATATGATCTGTGAATCATTGAGATGCATTAACATGTTGATCTTATGTATGGGAATTGTACTAGTTAGTTTTAGTTGCGACGCAAGATCCGAAGTGGCTGATCTTTGCTTTTGGAGCTACATATTTGTATATGATCTGTGAATCATTGAGATGCATTAACAGTTACTTATTTTTGTTTGTTGTGTGTTTACAAGTTACTGATCGATCACTAGCTAGCCTACAAATGCGCTCCTGGCAGTTTTATTTGCGATGCAAGATGTGAAGTGGCAGTTTTTTGAATAAAAATGCCTACCTCTGAAGAAACTGACATCCTACACTATCGATCCTACACGGATAAAAATGCCTACCTCTGAAGAAACTGGCAAGCTACACTATCGATCCTACATGGATAAATAGAGGATCACGCACGTACTACCTCCTTTCCGGTTTGCAGGGCTCAATTCAAGAAATGACCTACTCGATCCTACACGAATAAATAGCGGATCACACACATACTAGTACCTCCTTTCCGGTTTGCAGGGCTTAATTCAAACCTCTCACCAACCAAGGTACTCCCTCCGTCCGGGATTTATTAGTCCCATGAACAAAGCAGCAAGTCCAAGGCATGGCAATAATTAACGGCATGCAGAAGTTTAAGCCTAATTAATTCCAGCGATTTAAGTGGTTGCGTGCGTGCCCTCGGCTGCGACTCATTGCATGCTGCTTCGCGTACTGCCTGCAAGCGATTCTGAGTGCCTGCATGCAGCCGGTCGTAACTAAGGCAGCTAACTGATGCGAAAAAGGATACACTTTAAATCCGTGGAATCATTATTGACAAGGAGGGAGATGATTCGAGTGCACTCGTTTGACCGCAATGCCGACGTGCGACCCAGATGGGACGGGACGACACAGTCATAATTTTAGTTTCTCTAGTTTTCCACGGCAAGTTGGCGCGCTAAGCCATTATGCATTGAATTTCGATGACCGTCGCGCTACCTTCCGCCTATAAGTATTGTTTCCCGGCCTTCTCAGGTGCCACCGTGACCCAACTCGCCATATCCTCATAAGCCCCCACCGGCCCGACATTGCTCGCCACGTCCGCCATGCCCCCGCCCATCCGCGGTAGGCGACGCCGGAGGCAGTCACCGCCGGAACTAGTGTTCGGGTTTTCACCGGAAGGCAGACGGAGGGAGGAGGAATTCTATCTGTCTTTAGATGGAAATGCGGAGACCGAGGAGTTGTTGGAGCGTGACCGCATGGCGGAGGAGCAGGAGTTGTTGGAGCGCGACCGCCTGGCGGAGGAGCAGCGTATCGCCGATTTGCACCGCCAGCGGGACATGGAGCAGAAGCGCACCGACGCTCTGAGTCACGAGCAGAGCGCCCGCAACTGGGCCAACTACATGGAGGCCGGCGCCCGGAAAATAGCCCTGGAGGCTGTCGGGCACGCACGCGTTCGCGACGCTGATTTTTACTACCAGCTCGTCAAGTGGGTTTCCCGCTTCGAAGCCGAAGCTTCGGTCGACCACGCCGGCATGGAAAGGGCCAACGTGCCCTATCAAACCTCTGGCAAGTCCGAGGCAAGGAGGACGATGCCGGTGCCGGCGTTTAGCATGGACAGCAGATGTCGGGCGGCATCGTCTAGTTAGTACTTGTATGCTACTAGAGTGTTAGTGGGAGTAGATAGTTAACTTGGCTATGATGGTTGTCAATGTGGAAGTTCAGTGCTCTATATGTGGATCAGACATGTTACTTTGCTCTGAATGTTGAACTTTCCGTTTGAACATATGGAATGGGCTGTTATTTTTTTTAATGGTTTGTATTTGTCCTCCACGGTTTAGAGGCTGACTTGTGGGCCTAGCAAGTTGACGCGTACACAATCAGGAGATGATTGTACGTGGAGAGGATGACAGCAGGGACCCACCAAGGTCATGGCAGTACGCAAGCAAGTGCCTCCTTATTTCAAGCCAATAAAAAAATGGCTCCTCCTAGTTGATTTATGACATCTGGGTCCCATGCCATTGTCAACGTAGTCAAATAACGAGAGAATTGCACAACGAGCGGCTGACACCAGGGACCCAGCAGCTCACCCAGTTATTTTTGTTTTGGGTTAATTCGATAAATGCCACTCCAAATCTGGTGTATCCGAGAAATGCCACTACAATTCCAAACTTTGAAAAATGCCATTTCATGCCATTTCTAGTGGCATTTTTCGAAGTCTGGAGTGGCGTTTTTCAAAGTTTGCAAACTGCAGTGGCGTTTTTCAAAGTTTGCAAAAATTGCAGTGGAATTTTTCAAAGTTTGGAAATTGCAGTGGCATTTTTATGATTCACCATAATTGGAGTGGCATTTATCTAATTTGTTTTTGAGACGGAAGCAGGGTGTCAACTGGGCTGTGCCGGACACTTTGGCCTGTATAGACAGCCTTTTCTTTTATGTTTACCACAGACCAGCCCAGTAGTTTTTTTTCTTCTGAAAATGGCTAGCCCAGTTCTTTTGTGATTTGTCAAGTAAGTCGCTTTATCAGGCCTGTTGGGCTGCAAATATTTCAAGACGAGGAGAGCTTCATTCGGCTGGCCGAGAAAATGGCCTATCAGTAATGAGAAATGGGCTGTACATTTTTAAAACACATCAAACTGGCAATTATTTTCAAATATCTTTTTTCATTTCGAGATTTTAAATTGCATTGATTTTTATGCATGGACAATTTATTGGATTTTATATTGATATACATTTATTTTTTAAATCAGTCTGAATGTGACTCGAAATTTCGGGATCAAAAGCAGTTCAGACCGCACCAACATATGCAAAATTTCATATAATTTTTTAACCATGGCCACAATATGGGCTATAATACTAACATAAAGAATATGGGCTCCAAAAAACCCGTAAGAATTAGCAAATGGGCTGTAAATTATTTGAAATAATGGCAGATGGGATGTATGTTGTTTTCCACAAATTTGAGGCTTTCCACGGATGGCTTGTATACTGTTGGATGTCCATCCAACGGCCGTCGTGCTTCTTCAATCTCTGCTCTTCCTACTCCAGCCGCTCAAACAAGCGGCGGCGGGACTGCCTGCTCCCTCCTCCCCGCGGCCGGCTGTGCTGCCGCGTAGGCCTCACCGCCCCATCGTACTCCCATCGCTAGCCTAGCCATCCCTCTACTCACCCACACCTGATGTTATTCTCCGGCGACGACAAACGAACCAGTAAACCCTCGTACAGTCGTACTCCCCTCCGCGTGGGAAACAAAAACAACGGCCGAGTCTTCCCTACCTTCGTGTCATTCCCTTCCTAGGCCTCGCCGTCGTCCACCGCCCTGGTGCTCTCGGCGTGGCGTGGTCAACGACCGACATGCATCTGAAGTGGACTGTGCGTGGAGAGGCTGACAGCTGGGTCCATGGCCGCACGCAAGGAAATGCCTCCTTATTACGCGCAAAATAATGATTTCCTCCACCTGACATCTGGGACCCACCGAAATGGCCTATGTATTTCGCGAAAAAAACGTTACCGCCGCTGACAGCTCGGACCCACCAGCTATATCTTCACACGCAAGGAAGTGCCTCCTTATTACGCACAAAAAATGAATACTCCCCCTGCTAGCTGGGACCCAGTATAGTGGGCCTACTAAGTTGACGGGGACGAAGGGCTTTGTCAACTCAGTCAATATGCACGATTCTAGCTCGACTGACCGTACGATGTCCATCCAACGGCCATAGTGCTTCTTCAACCTCTGGTCTTCTTGCTCCAGCCGCCCAAAGCAGCGCCGGTTGTGCCGCCTGCTCCTGCCTCCCGTGGCCGGTTGTGCTGCCACGGAGGCCTCACCGCCCCCATACTACTCCCACCGCTGGCCAGGACATCCCTCCACTCCACTCACCCACACCCACTATTATTCTGCGGCGACGGCAGCACAGCCGAACCAGTGAACCCTCGTACTCCTCTCCGCATGGGCATCCACTGCCGCGTCTTCCCCGGCTCCGCGTCGTCCCCTTCCTACGCCTCGTTGTCGTCCACCACCGTGGTGTTGTCGGTGCGGCGTGGTCAATGTGGTCAATGACCGAATTCCATCGGAAGAATATTGTACGTGGAGAGGCTGATAGTTGGGTCCACGGCAGCCGCAAGGAAGTGCCTCCTTATTACGCGGAAAATAATTATTCCTCCACCTGATAGCAGGGACCCACCGGACACCCACCAGTATATCACGAAAAAAATGTTTGCCCCTGACTGCTGGGACCCACCCGACGGGCCACCGTATTTCGTGAAAAAAACGTTCCCCCTACTGTCAGCACGGACCCACCGGAAGTGCCTCCTTATTACGCACAAAAAATGAATACCCCCTGCTAGCTGGGACCCACCTTGGTGGAAGGCTGACTTGTGGGCCTACTAAGTTGACGGGGATGGAGGGCTTTGTCAACTTAGTCAATATGCACGATTCTAGCTCCAGTGACCGTACGATGTCCATCCAACGGCCGTAGTGCTTCTTCAACCTCTGGTCTTCTTGCTCCAGCTGCCCAAACCAGCGCCGGTCGTGCCTCGTGCTCCTGCCTCCCGTGGCGGCTGCGATGCGATGGAGGCCTCGCCGCCCCCTACTACTCCCACCACTGGCCAGGCCATCCCTCTACTCACCCACACCCCATGTTATTCTGCAACGACGGCAGCCTCACGCCATAGCGAACCAGTGAACCTCGTACTCCTCTACGCGTGGGCATCCACTGCCGCGTCTTCCCCGGCTCCGCGTCATCCCCTTCCTAGGCCTCGCCATCATCCACCGCCCTGGTGCTCTCGGCGCGGCATGGTCAACGTGGTCAAGGAACGCCTTCCATCGGACGTGGACTGTACGTGGAGAGGCTGACAGCTGGGTCCACGGCCGCAGCAAGGAAGTGCCTCCTTATTACTTGCAAAATAATTATTCCTCCACCTGACAGTGGGGACCCACCGGACGGGCCACCGTATTTCGTGAAAAAAACGTTTGCCCCTGACTGCTGGGAACCACCAGCTACATCTTCGCACGCAAGGAAGTGCCTGACAGTCGGGACCCACCTGGTCGAAGCGTACGTAGTGTTGTCATTCTGGTCGCGAACGTGTACGTACATACTGGTCGATGTAGAAACACGCACGTGTCGTAGTAGAGGCGCGCACGTGTCGTAGTACAGGCACGCACGTAGCATGTACACGTACGTACAGCGGCCAGGGTGCAAGAAAGAAAATACGGCCACGTATGTGTACATACGGGCGGGGTCTCGAACGCCTACTCGCGCATACGTACGTCCAGGGCTCGTGTACATTGCTGGGTCGGAACGGAGAAACAGCGTCATCGTCGTGTTCATGGGGAGGCAATGGAATGCGTCGTGTTCATGGGGAGGCAACGGAATGCGTCGTGTTCATGGGGAGGCAATGGAATGCATCGTGTTCATGGGGAGGCAACGGAATGCTTGGGAGCCAACCAGCTGGGTCGGAACGGAATGCGTGGTCATGTTCATTGGGAGGGCTTTGACGGAATAGGCGATGGAAACGAGGCCTGGCGTACCGCAAAACAGAGGAAACAGCCTTGTGTTCGACCGGCCACATTCAAAATGGGATCCTATTCATCGGGAGGGGTCTGGCGTACCGCAAAATGGAGGAAACGGACCTCCTACGGTCGAAACGGGGGTCCTGTTGATCGGGAGGGGTGTGGCGTACCGCAAAACGGATGAAACGGAGTTGTGTTGGAGCACTACGGTCGAAACAGGGGTCCTGTTCATCGGGAGGGGTGTGGCGTACCGCAAAACGGGACTCCACGAGATACTGTTCATCTCCACCGTCGACCCCCTCTAGCCTCCGCGAGCTACTGTTCATCCACCATCGACCTCCTCCAGCCTCCACCTGCGACTGTTCATCCACGGGCTCCTGTTCATCCAGCCTCCACTGCGCGCTACTCCACCGGCTACTGTTCAACCAGCCCTCTCCACGGGCTCCTGTTCAACCACCCCTCCATGGCCTACTGTTCAACCTGCCCTCCACCTTCTACTGTTGATCGTGCCCTCCACGGGGTGGTCCTGTTCATCCAGCCCTCCATGGGGTCCTGTTCATCCATCCCCAACCGGCTCGATCGATCGGGGTCCTGTTCATCCAAAGGCAACACCATGGGGTCCTGTTCGTCCACCCCCCACCGGGAACTGTTCATCCAACCCCCCCTGCAACGCTCACTGTTCATCCAGAGGCAGCATCGATCGGCTTCAGTTAGCAGCAGTAGCGCAGGAATCGCTCAATCGGGTTCAGTTAACAGCCATCGATCGATCGCTCGGGTTCAGTAACGCGTAGCCTGCAGTGCAATCGCTCGGGTTCAGTTAGAGCCCAACGCCTCGCTCGGGTTCAGTTAGATCCAACGCCTCGCACACACGCGCGTACGTGTACGAGAGAAGCGTGCATCGCTCGGCCCCCGACCTCCCACCGTAACCGGGAACTCCCCGAAATTTTCCTCTCCCTCGCTTCTACCACGGTTTTTTCCATCATGGACGACCCAAAGAATGTCATGCAGCTGCGTCTCCGGCCCGCCCAAGATGAAAAGCCCATTTTCTGTCATGATTTTTTGTCATAGAAGTAGGAGCCCGCCACATTTATGATGATACCGGGTTTTGTCACAATTATCGTCATAGAAGTGTCATATGTATGATAGAAAAAAAAAATTGTTCGGCCCAAAATGTCATGGATGTGTCTTTTTTTTGTAGTGGTAGCCCCTGTTGCGGGATGAGCAGGAAGCCGGTCAGCAACGCGGGTGGCCGCGAGGGGTCATGGGCAAGCAGGTAATGATCATGAAATGACTCAAGCAAGGAGGCAAGCTAGTTCAGATAGGTGCAAGAATGATACATGCCACTGGGATCGACCCGAGCGGCCTGGGGATGATGCAGCCCGAGGGGCGCCCCCAACACAGTAAGCTAAAGATGCAAAAGGATACATGTTGCGGGGACAGGCCCGTGTGACTTAGGGATAAAGCTGCCCAAGGGGCGCCCCCAACTGAATGAACTAGAAAGAGTCACCTGATACCGTTCTGGAGAGGTGTTGGGGTAGCTAAAGGTGCGTGCTGAAGAAGTTGCTCCTCACGAGTCGCCAGGGTCCTGAGCCTTGGGAGGCTCTGGGGCCCGGACGGCTCATGAAGAACCGTCGCCCTCTCTGTCAAGACTGCATAACGCCTGGCCTCCTGAGCCACCAGAATGCTCCGTGAGTGGCGCTGGAAGGTGACAGCCGCGTTCGGCAAGCCGAACGGCATGCGAACATAGCTGTGAGGTGGACCCTCGCACCGACCAATGCACGAAGGCCAGAAACGCCCCTGAGATGCGGCCCTGTTGAGCCCTAGAATGTCGATGTAGACACGCAGCCCGTCGTCCTCACTAGGATGCAGAGCTGCGCCAAGTGGTGGGTGGCGGTCGCCGCGTATGGTCCTTGCTTGTTGAAGCTCCTGGGTCGCCTTGGTGATGAACTCCTGAGCACCAGGCGCTCCATGCCTTGTGCCCTCTCGAGGGAAACATGCGGCGAAGCACGCCTTCACGTGGTGCCTGAGTGCCCCCCTCGTGACATTGTCTAGGTCAGAGGCCCTCCAGAAAAGAGCCCGCGAGCCCAGCCTGAGGAGGGCGCCAGGCACGCCTTCCTATGCGAGGGAGGGAGGTGCCCCGTCCATGGGCGGAAGTCCTGAGGTGGTGCCGCTGGAAACGCCGCTCTCCTAGGGACCTTGGTGGAGCAGCTGCTTCTTCTTCCTGGGGAAGGCCTCAGGAGGGTACATGGCGCCTTCGTTGTCTGGGTCTTCGGCTGCTGCCGCCTAGTAAGCGCGCTCGAGAGAGCACACCGCGTCCTTCTCCTCACAGGCGACCATGATGATGCCGCCACTCCCTGGCATCTTGAGGACGTTGTAGCCATGATGGGTCATTGCTATAAACTTGGCCAGGGCTGGATACCCAAGGATGGCATTGTACAGCAGGCAGATATGGGCGATGTAGAAGTCAATGAGCTCGGTGCGGTAGTTGTCGCGCTGGCCGAAGGTGACAGGGAGGCGGACCAGCCCTATCGGGGTGGTGGAGCCGCCAGTCACTCCTGAGAAGGGCTTGGTAAGCTGTAGCTAATCGTATGGCACTTGGAGGCAGTCGAACGTCTCAATGGAAAGGACATTGAGTCCTCCATCGCCGTCGATGAGGGTCTTGGTGACTTGGACATTGCTGATGACGGACAAGCAGAGCATCGGGAGGGCTCCAGCCGTTGCTGCGCACTTGAGCTTGTAGGAGGAGCTGAAGGTGATGGCGCACTTGGACCACCTGAGCGGGCGCGTGGCCTCGAGCCTGGGGAGGGCCGCGTTCACCTCACGAGCAAACTGCTTGAAGATACGCTGAGAGGCTAGGGCCTGAGCGCCACCCAAGATGCAAGCAATGGTGTGAGGCTCCTGGAAGTCCCCAGCCCCCTTGTCCTGATGATGGTCGTCGTTCCTTCTTGGTGCTGGTGGCAGCGGAGGGAGTCCAGCGTTCCCCTGGGGGCGGTCCTCACGAGGCTGGTCTCTCCAGGTGCCCTCGCGGGGCTGGTCCTGCCAGCGATCTTCACGAGGCCGGTCATGCCACTCCTAGAGGGGGCCACGATCGTCCCAGCGTCCTCCACTTCATCCCCCCTCGACCGTCGCCCCGGTCATTGCGCTCGGGGTGTCTACTGAAGCGCCCATCGTGGATGGCCCTGAGCTCCTGACAGTCGTTGGTGTTGTGGCTGTGAACGTTGTGGAAGGCGTAGAACGGACGGCCAGCCTTGGATGACTCGGGGTGGTCATAGCCGCGCTTCATCTCCGGCTCCGCCGCGAGCACGGCAGCCCCCTTGTGCTTCACGTCCTTGGTCTTGGCCTTCTTGTCCTCCTGGTCGGCAGTTGGAAGCTCGATGAGAGAAAGGCGCCCTTCCTCAGCTCTTGCACACTTGGTTGCCATGTTGAACATCTCGAGGGCCATGCACAGGTCCTCGTGGATGGTGAGCTCCTCCTTCATCTTGATGTTTCATACGCCATCGAAGAACGTGGAGATGATGGCCTTGTCCGTCACCTTGGGGATCTTGAGGTGAACGATGTTAAAACACTAGATGTACTTATGGAGGGTCTCCCCTGGCTGTTGCTTAATGCGCCACAGGTCACCAGCGGCAAGCGGGCGGTCATGAGTGCCCTGGAAGTTGGCGACGAAACGCTCGCGCATCTCGCCCCAGGAGGAGATTGATCCTGCGGGCAGGTTCAGGAGCCACGAGCGCGCGCCATCCTTGAGGGGCATGGGAAACCAGTTCGCCATGGCCTTCTCGTCACTGCTAGCCGCCTTGATGCTCAGCTCATAGAGCTGCAAGAACTCTACAGGGTCAGGGGTACCGTCGTAGCACGGAGGCAGGTCGGGCTTGAACTTGCCAGGCCAAACGATGCTGCGCAGCTCGGGAGTGAAGGCACGGCAGCCTGCTGTCATCACCAGAGCTCGTCGCGGAGGCAGAGCCTGGTCCTGGTATCCACGCGATGTCGCTGCAGGCGGCACGCGGTCTTGATGTGGTGGTGTTGGGAGTGCAGGAGCGTTTTCTTGCGGCCGAGGGACTTCTTGGTAGCTTCCTTCTTCACGCACGGGTGCCCTGCGCGGTGGGTCGCACCGCGGTGCCACGCGTCTTGGTGCGAGGGCGGCGTCTTGATGCGGAGGTGCTGGAGGCACTCCATGGGCTACGTCGCCCCAGCTGGAGGTGGGTGAGGCAGCGATAGGGACGGTTCGGCAGAGCCTCCAGCGGCGCTGACGAGCTCGGTGATGCGGTCCAACTAGTCTTCGTAGAGGGCATCGACGGGGCGGTAACACAGGAGCTCGCGTGCCATGAGCAGCGCGGCCTGCGCGTTCGTGGGTGCGCAACGACCATGGAACGACGAGCCGGCCAGAGTCAGTGACGAGGTGGCGGTGCATCCATCCCGCCGCACGAAAGGGTGCAGCGATGAAGGTTGCTACTCGTTCCCCGCCGTGCCGGTGGCAGTGTTGGCAGCGGGTGATGGAGAACAGCGGGGAGGTACGCCAACGGGCGCCGACTGAGCAACACGAGTGGCAAGGGCGGCCCGGCGCTCAGCACGGGCTCGGCGAGCGTCAGCCATGGATGCGGCGGAGCAGTGGAGCGTGGATCGACGGAGGAAAGGCTTCAGCGCACCCCTACCTGGCGCGCCAAATGTCGGATTGTGGGTTCCGGCAAACCCTTGAGGTTCTAACTCTGGGGTGCACATGAAGAACTCTCTCTCCCTAGCTCGCTCGCACAACATTCTCAAGGCCTAGATCGACAAACCCAAAGAACAAGAGACACGAGGGTTTATACTGGTTCGGACCACCATTGTGGTGTAATACCCTACTCTAGTGTGGTGTGGTGGATTGCCCCGTAGGCTGAGGATGAACAAGTACAAGGTAAGAACAACCTCCTGAGGAGAGGTGTTCTTGAGCTCGGTGAGCTGGTGGGATGGCCTTGGTGGACTGGATCCGATCCAAGATCAGTTGCCTCCTATGGTGGTGGCTAGTCCTATTTATAGAGGCCACAGTCCTCTTCAAAAATATTAGGCGGGAAGGGATCCCACAATGGCCAAGTTTGAAGGTAGACAACTAGTACAAGCTATCCTGGCAAAAGGTGGTCTTCGCCTGCCAAAGGCCCTGGTGGTGATGTACATGTGGGCTCCACGATGACCTCCGTCCTGTCGTCCTGCTGGTCTTGGTATTGTGGCACCGATATGGAAACCTTTGCCTGACGCCTCGGGACTCCTCGCCTACGCCTGCCTCTTTAGCACCAAAGAGGAAACCGGTACACTGCGCCCGCTGGCACCCGCCTGGCCTTGGTCGTCATGGCTCACGTCACGTGAACCTCACGAGGTGCCCCTTGCATAGATATCTCCGCTCCTCAAGAGCCAACCTAGTGAGGCTGCCCCTGAGGAGGTCTTGGTATCCTCCGCCTCGCGAGGGTCTTGAGTGGTTGCTGCTGAAGATGGGTCATACCAGGCCGTTGGTGGAGCCGCATCATGGGCCGCAAGTAGGCAAGTCTGGGTACCCCCGTTCCCAGGACGCCGATAGATAATCCAGATTTTATTTTTGTGGCATCGCTAAGGTGAAATATGGGAAAGTGTTGTCTTCCTTTGTATCTGCATCGTCCTTCACTATTCATCATGGTAGTATGATGTGTTGCTAGGATCCTCGGCACGGATGTTGGTAAGACCTTGATGAATATGGAAATGCTCAAGTTCTTGAGAGTACACTCAGACACTAGGTTATATCCTCGGTATCAATTGGGATGTGCCTTCCGTTTGTCGAGTTGTCTTATAACTATAGTTTCCTTTCCAAACTGAGTATACCATTCTTTCAAATTCCTTCAAATGATCGTTTGTGAATTTCCTTAGCCTGGGGTGAGTTTCAGTGATCTATGTATCATAAGCAATTCTTTTTGCCACTTAAGGGAATAATTCTATGAGTTACCTCTTCCAAGGTGCCCCGTATGGAATCATGGCAATTAACTCCTTGCTACTTTGAAACCTATGCACCCTCTTACTTAAGTGTGCGAGTGTTGCCTACCAAATTGAACTTTAGTCATATGTTTCTTTCCATCCTTCTTGATGTGTGTTTGTGTCTCAGCTCGAGAGATGATTCAACATCTCATTCTATGAGTTGATCATGATTTGCTTAATCTTTGTGAAGATCGAATCCTGTAGGGCTTCCCTATCTTCTCTTTATCGTGTTGAGTGAAGATCTCGAACACAAAGACGTCAAGATTGAGATGATGCTCGGAATCAACTTCTTTGAGAAGGGCAATTTGATCAAGAAGATTGTGTTAGCTTTGTGTCCGCCCTGTCTTCTTACCTCACGTCTTGAATCTCAGGACGAGATTCTTATTTAGTAGGGGTGAGTTGTCACAGCCCTAGAATACTACTTGTAACTAGTTGCAATTGATTGATCGTAAACTTTTGGCACTTTCGAATGCTATTTTAGCTAGTGGATGTGCGGTTATCTGTCTGCGGGAAACCAAGAAATCTATGATTGATAATAATTTTGTTAAATCTTGTTGTCCCTGTGTCGGTGTACTAGAATAGGGGTACCCTAGTACCTCGAACTTGTGCACGGGCAGTTGCAGCACCCCGCGGCAAGGCTTGCCGGGCGAACGCCAAGATCCTCCGTGCTTCCCTTGGAGCCATTCAAGAACAAAGTATTTAAGCTCAGGAGACAAGGCCCCGGCAAGAGGAGCTTGCCGGGAAAGCCAACCAAGGCACTTCAAGGAACTTGCCGCGACGCGCCACGCGCTCCGGCAAGGCAACAAGGCCCCAGCAAGAGGAGCTTGCCGGGAAGACCAATCAAGGTACCTCGAGGCCCGGTGAGCGACAAGCCTCCGGACCCGACAAGACAACAGCAGCGGCAAGGCGTTTGCCGCGTCAGGCGGCCACTCTGTGCCCACGCTCCAGCTCGTCCGCCAACGTGTCGCTCTGGGGGCCTCTCCAGGCGCGCGTGGCGGGAGGCTATGCAGCCAGCAGTGCGCAGTAGCATGCGAAGCTGACAAGATCGCCATCGTGGCGAACGGTGGCGCCCCTAACGGTCCCTTTCTGCACTGTTTGGGCGACTCAGACGGGCATTTAATGCCCTTGTCCCCTGCCGTCAGGGTTAGGTAGGGTGCACTGTACAAGTAACTATACCAACCTCCTCGCTTTTTACATTTGTACCCCTCTCTGCGTTGCCACCTGTCGGTGACCCCTTTAGCGTATAAAAGGAGGCCCATGTGCAACGTAGAGGGGGTTCGGGAGGACTCATTCGTAACCCAGAAAGACACTACGTTACGCTCTCTCTAGAGCAAGAACACAAGATAATACAACCAGACAAGCAGCAGTAGGAGTGTTATCTCTCCGGAGAGCTCCGAAGCTGGGTAAACTGCTCGTGTGCTTCGCCTCGATCTGCTCTTCGTGCGATCTCCGCCCCCCGCCGAACCAAAAGGGGCCCGGTCCGCCGGCCCCATAGGTGTTCGTGGATCAGTTTCCCCGACATCTTTGGCGCGCCAGGTAGGGAGGCGTCGAGATTGTGTGAACCTGATCCGGCGTTCACACGAGCCAGATCTTCATTCCCTTCATCAACATGCCACCGAAGAAGAAGACTTCGGCGGCAGCCGCTCCGTCCACGTCACTTCCGCCACCGTTGGAGCAAACGGGTGGTGGAATGGACGCCGGCGGAAGAATGGACATCGACGAGGGAGCTCATGATGCTGCCAGGTCCAAGAACAAGGCTGCACAAACCTCGGCAACTATACATGTTCCAAGCCACTCTCAGGAGGCGCAAGATCAACAGTGTCATGGCACTTGCAGTGCCATACGCATGATAGGCCAAGACCAAGCTGGTGGATCTCGGGGCGCTCAAGACCAGCATGCACGCCAACGTGCTGGCACGAGCGGGGCACGGTCGCCTGGACGGGATACTGCTCCTTCTAACATAGTTAGAAGTCCGAGCATGTCCCGCTCCTCGCGCCGTCCGCCACTGCCACCCTCCACCCCAGTAGAAGCTTTGGCGCGAGCTCAACTTCTCCTAGATTACCCTCCGACGTCGGACAAGATCGACGAATGGAGGGCCACCATTCAGAGTCTCATCGGCTACGCCAACGGCGACACTCCATGGCGGCCGAGCGCGTCACCACCGCGGTAGGGTTGCCGGGCGCGAGCTGGTGGCGACGAAACGGGTGAAGGTGCAACTACCATGCAATCACCGCCCCGAAGGCCAAGATCGCCGACTCGCCGGATCCACCTCGACAGCGACTCCACCGCATCTTCGGATCCACGAGCTCGTCGCGATCAGCGCCAAGTTCTTCATGATCGACAACAAGAAGACGCTCGGACTCGCATCGAGCGCCAAAGAGAAGCGTGACGTCAATCCGACAAGCGCGCTAGACCCTCTGTTGACATGCATGCGCCAGGGGAACCAGGCGATCTGCCGTACGCAGTAGGTTGCCCTGCGTTCACTCGTGAGCTGCGGCAAGTCCAGTGGCCCAGCACGAAGAACTTCAAGCCAGACGTACCGGAGAAGTACGACGGCAAGACACATCCGTCGGAGTTCCTCAGCATCTACACCATTGCAGTGCAGGCTGCCGGGGGACGGGACGACAAGATCCTTGCCAACTACTTCCCGCTGGTGCTTAAGCCCAATGTCAGATCCTGGCTCATGCACTTGCCGGACAACTCCATATCCTCTTGGGCTAATCTGTGCCATCAGTTTGTTGGCGCCTTCACAGGCGGACACAAGCCTCATGGCCAGGAGAGTGATCTTCATCTGCTCGCCCAGAAGGAAGGAGAGCCCCTGCGCAAGTACATTCAAAGATTCAGCAGTGTGCAGCACAACATCCCAGACGTCCACCCTGCCGCGGTGATCAGCGTGTTCCATCAGAATGTGCGAAACCGCAGGATGCGGGAGGAAATGGCGATGTGCAAGATCAAGGACGTCAGTGAGTTATATGCACTGGCCGACAAGTGTGCACGTGCTGAGGAAGGGAGGAGACTCCCCAGAGAGAATGTAGGAGCGGGAGGATCTGACAGTGAAGATGCTGCCCTGGCAAGGAAAAACCGGCGGCGGAACAACATAAGGAGGAAAGGCAAAGAAGTGCCAGTTGTTGAGCAGTCCGGCAACGGTGGTGGCGCCAAGGAAGCCAAAGCTGGTGACTCCGGCAAGGAGGTTGCCGCGGAGGTGGCGGTCGCCGACAAGCAGGACGGCACCAACAAGCAGTATTGCAAGATCCACCGCACCAAGGGCATGATCTCCAGAACTGTAAGAAAGTCGAGCAGCTTGTTGAGCAACAGAAAGCTGAATACGAGCGGCACGACAAGGAGAAGGCCCAGGAAGGTGCTGGGGGATCCGGCAAGAAACGTCCCGGCCGAGGAGGACGCCACGGCAAGGCCAAGCAGCGGCAAGGAGACAGACCTCCTCGCAGCCGCGACAAGGATGAAGATGACGACGACGATGAAGACATGGATGATGAGGAGACTGATGAGCAGGAATTCCAGAAAGCCACAGAGGTCATGTGCATTGACGGTGGTGCTTCTCTGCATACCTCGCACCGCCAGCTCAAGCAGTGGGTGCGGGAAGTTAATGCAGCAGAACCGCCCGTCGAGTCACGCAGGCCTCTGAAATGGTCCAGCACGCCTATCATCTTTGATATTGAGGATCACCCTGATCGCATAACTGCGGTCGGGTGCTTGCCGATGTTGGTTTCACCAACAATCCGCAACCTCAAGGTCACTAAGATGCTAGTTGATGGCGGGGCCGGCTTGAACCTGATCTCCTCCGCGGTGCTCCAGAAACTCCAGATCCCTGACAGCGAGCTCGAAGAGACCGGTACATTTCAAGGAATCAACCCGGGAAGGAGCAAGCCGAAGGAAAAGATCACGTTGCCGGTAACATTTGGCAGCAAGCTGAACTTCAGGACCGAGAGGGTCACGTTTGATGTTGCTGACTTTCCATTACCTTACAATGGAATCCTTGGCCGTCCGGCACTCACCAAGTTCATGGCAGCCTCTCACTATGCGTACAACATATTGAAAATGCCAGGCCCGATAAGTGTCATCTCTGTCCCTGGCGACAAGAAGGATGCTCTTATCTGTGCCGACAAGATCTACCGGGAAGCAGCAGCCGCAGCAGAACGCAAGACACTTGCCGCTGAAGCTCCCGGAGGGAAGAAGAAGACCAAGTCCGGCAAGAGCTCTGATGCCCACTCCGGCAAGCGCACCTCTTCGGAGTGCTGCGCTACCGTCGAGGACGCACCATCGAGCTCCACCGGCAAGTGTAAGAAGGCAATGGCAGCTCCACCTGAGACCAAGAAGGTGTCCGCCAAGGAGGATGGCACTGGTGGTACCTTCACCATCAGCGCCACCCTTGACCCCAAATAGGAAAGCGCGCTCGTTACATTCCTGCGGGCGAATGTCGACGTGTTTGCGTGGCAACCGTCTGATATCCCTGGTGTTCCCAGGAAAGTACTTGAGAACCACCTTGCCGTCTGTCCTCATGCGCGGCCTGTCAAGCAGAGAGTCAGGAAGCAGGCAGTGGAGCGCCAAGAATTCATCGCAGAAGAAATCAAGAAGTTGGAAGCAGCAGGCCTTGTCAGAGGAGTGCTCCATCCCACGTGGTTGGCCAATCCTGTTGTCGTGTGCAAGGCTAACGGGAAATGGAGACTTTGTATTGACTTCACTGATGTTAATAAAGCTTGTCCCAAAGACCCATTTCCCTTGCCGCGTATTGACCAGATTGTTGACTCCACAGCCGGATGTGATTTGCTTTCATTTCTTGATGCATACTCAGGATACCATCAGATCTTCATGGCAGAAGAGGATGAAGAGAAAACCGCATTTATCACCCCGTGTGGCACGTACTGCTTCGTATGGATGCCTTTCGGTTTGAAGAATGCTGGTTCAACATTCGCAAGGGTAGTCCACCACGCTCTTGGGCCGCAGATGCACAGAAATGTGGAAGCCTACATGGATGACATAGTGGTCAAGAGCAAGAACAAGGCGACCCTGATTCAAGATTTAGACGAGACATTTGCAAATCTGCGCAAGATCAACCTCAAGCTTAACCCCGAGAAGTGCGTGTTTGGAGTCCCTTCCGGCAAGCTTCTCGGGTTCTTCGTGTCTCAGCAGGGAGTTGAAGCCAATCCTGACAAGATCAAGGCCATTGAGCAGATCGAAGCACCAAAGCGCGTCAAGGATGTACGAAGGCTTTCCGGTTGCCTGGCTGCTCTCAGCAGGTTTATCTCTAGATCTGCTGAGCGCGCCCTGCCATTTTTCAAAATTTTGAAAAAGGCAGGTCCCATGAAATGGACTCCGGAGGCGGAGGCCGCGCTGCAGGACTTGAAGAAATACCTGTCCTCCACTCCAACACTTGTCGCACCTAAACCACAAGAGAAGTTGCTACTGTACATAGCGGCAACCAATCAAGTGGTTAGTGCTGCGTTAGTGGCGGAGAGGAAGGTAGATGATGAGCCGGCAACCACGGCAGATGCATCCAGCGACAAGTAGGGGGCTTCGCCAACAAGCTCTGGTCCCGACAAAGATGGATTTGCGCAGGAGCATGATAAGATGCAGAAGAGAATGGTGCAACGTCCAGTTTACTTTGTCAGTTCCCTTTTACAGGGGGCTAGATCAAGGTACTCTGGTGTGCAGAAGTTGCTTTTCGGCCTCCTCATGGCCTCGAGAAAGCTGCGCCATTACTTCCAAGCACATGAGATCACAGTCGTCACTCGCTTTCCGCTAAAGGGGATACTGCAGAATCCAGAAGCGACAGGCAGGATTGTCGAGTGGGCACTGGAACTGTCAAGCTTTGGCCTCAAGTTTGAGAGCACTTCAACTATCCAAAGCAGAGCATTGGCAGAGTTCATAGCAGAATGGATGCCAACCCCAGATGAAGAAATTCCAGAGACGAGCATCCCCGTCAAAGAGGCAAGCAAAGAGTGGCTGATGTACTTTGATGGTGCTTTCTCGCTGCAAGGCGCCGGTGCGGGCGTGCTGCTTGTCGCACCCACCGGAGAGCACCTCAAGTACGTAGTCCAGATGCACTTTCCCAAGGAGCAAGCAACCAACAATACTGCAGAGCATGAAGGATTGCTTGCCGGTCTCAGAATCGCAGCAGACCTTGGGATCAAGAAGCTCATTGTCAGGGGTGACTCACAGCTTGTCGTCCGCCAAGTGAACAAGAACTACCAGAGTCCATTGATGGAAGCATATGTTGATGAAGTGAGGAAACTAAAAGAGCACTTTGACGGCCTACAGATGGAGCATATCCCAAGAGCTCAGAATAACATTGCTGATGGCCTGTCAAAGTGCGCCGCACTAAAGTTACCTGTGGAACCAGGGATCTTTGTGCTCAAGTTGACTCAACCATCTGTAACACCATCAACTGGACAAAGCAAGAAGAGGAAGTTGGTTTCTGGTGACTACTTTCCGGCAGAGCTCCCCGAAGCCGCCGCCAAGAAAGTCCCCAAGATCAACACCAAGGATGCTGAGGGGCAGTCTGCTCCGGCAAGCCTTATGGTTTGTTCCGTTGAAGCAGACGCTCCCGACAAGTTTTGCTCCGGCAAGTTTGACGGCGAACAACAAGCTCCGGCAGGGCCGCAAGTCCTTGCCGTAGAAGCGGATGTTCCCGCAGCAGCAGTGTGCCTTTAGTCCTTGTTGTCGAGCCACAAGCTCCAGCATGGGCACAGCAGATTGTCCATTTCCTTCAGACAGGAGAACTTCCCGAAGAGCAAAAAGAAGCGGAAAGAGTAGCCCGGCAGTCGAGTATGTACCAGTTTCTCGATAGCGTACTGTACAGAAGAAGACTCAATGGTGTGAAATTGAAGTGTATTTGCCGGGAAGATGGACAAAAGCTGTTGGCAGAGATACATGGAGGCATATGTGGCCACCACATTGGCGCAAGAGCACTTGCCGGCAAAGCTTTCCAGCAAGGTTTCTTTTGGCCGACAGCCCTCCAGGATGCAACTGCACAAGTAACCAAGTGTGAAGCGTGCCAGTTCCACTCCAAACAGATACACCAGCCAGCTCAAGCTCTCCAGACGATCCCTTTATCCTGGCCATTTTCGGTCTGGGGGCTCGATATCCTCGGCCCCTTCCCCCGAGCTGTCGGGGGCTTTGAGTACTTGTACGTCGCAATCAACAAGTTCACAAAGTGGCCGGAAGTGCAGCCAGTGAGGAAGGTGACAGCACAGTCAGCAGTCAAGTTCTTCAGGTCAATTATTTGCCGTTTCGGGATACCTAACAGGATCATCACCGACAACGGCATGCAATTTACGAGCCGCACCTTCATGCAGTACGTCCAAGACCTTGGCGCCAAGGTCTGCTTCGCTTCTGTCGCTCATCCGAGAAGCAACGGTCAAGCAGAGAGGGCAAATGCTGAAGTGCTGCGCGGGCTCAAGACCAGAACTTTCGACAGGCTGCGCAAGTGCGGAAGAAACTGGATCGAGGAGCTGCCGGTGGTTCTTTGGTCGATCAGAACGATGCCAAATCGAGCCACTGGCCAAACACCTTTCGCTCTAGTCTATGGAGCAGAGGCAGTTCTCCCCACAGAACTCGTATACGGATCGCCTCGAGTGCTCGCTTACGATGAGCTTGAGAAAGAACAGCTGCGACAAGACGACGCGCTGCTCCTTGAGGAAGATCGTCTTCAGGCTGCTGTACGAGCTGCTCGATACCAGCAAGCTTTGCGCCGCTACCATAGCCGCAAAGTTAAGGCCAGAAGCTTCGAGGAAGGCGACCTTGTTCTTCGGCGCGTTCAGTCCGCCAAGAATTCCAACAAGTTGATGCCGAAGTGGGAAGGCCCTTATCGGGTGAAACGAGTCACAAGGCCCGGCGCTGTCCGTCTTGAGACCGAAGATGGCATTTCGGTGAGCAACTCCTGGAACATAGAACATCTTCGTAAGTTTTTCCCGTAGGGCGCGGTTGCCGAAACCCCATTCCGGCAACCACCTTTTGTACAAGTCTTGCCACTGTTGCATGTAATCCTTTGTACAAAGCCGGGCGCAGATCCCGTGCATAAATAGAACCCCATGTGCTCCGCACAACTTGTCCATTTCATGCATTAGTTTCCTTTCTTGCATGTGTTATCTGACATTTTGTGCAGCACATACATCCGGTAAGCAATAATGAGCCGAAGGGCTCCATATTATTATTTTCTCTTCTTTCTTCTTTTTCAACAAAGGAAAAGAAGGTTCCCTCGCACACATGTTTGCCGGGGGGGAGGAGAAGATCGTGGTATGGACCAGGCGTCGTTCAAGCAAAGTTCTGCCTTGCCGGGAAGCAAACAACAGAAAAGCTAAGTTGCCAAAGTTGCAATCAGTTTTTAAATTTTTGAGTTATCTTCCTCGAACGACCCTGCTTTGTATGGAAAACCTGTGTGCGGAGGAACCAACTCGTGGCTAGTTGCGCCCTTACTTTGTTTCGAGTCCGCTCAACAACTTAAGTGTGCTGCATCTAGTCGCGACAAGGTTTCTTGTCGGAAGCAGCGCCGCCAGCAGGCTGCTGAAGTTCCGCACTCAACGCTCGCGGCTCGGGCGCCTGCGCCGACAAGTTCCCTAGAAGCGTAGGGTAAAAACATACAAAGGAAGGAATCTAGTAGAGGAAATAACATAGCAATTGATAACAGAAATAAAGTTATATTACAAGATAACTTGTCGCAGCTCTAACAGAATGTTTTCATAACATGATTAGCAGCGACAAGGGAAAAGAAGAGATGGGCGGCCTAGTCTACGCGTCCGCCCTCGACCCTCTTAATCTCGCTCACCTTGTCCACAATGGGTGCGACAAGGGCCTTGAGTGCGTCCCGATCGGCGTCTGGCGGCAAGGACTTGAGGACGTTGGTGAAGCTGAGGCCTGGATTGCGGAAGGTCACCTTCATCAGCACCTTCTGGAGAACCCCGGCGCAGATTTTGCGCGACTCATCGGCCAGCTGCTTTGGGATCCTCTCCCGGAGCCACTGGAGTGTCGTCGCCACGCCCTTGAAGAACAAGCTGAGCTTGGCGCTGGGTTGGAGATTCTCGTCGGAAGGATACCCAAAGTCCTCCATCCCCAGCTGCGCCAGCCCCTCGTTGATGACTGTGGCAGTATTCACCAGACCCTCGGTCCAGTGCTCCACAGTGTCCCTGAACGAGTTCTGGGTAACTGCAATGCTCTCCAGCAGCGCTGCGTCAACCTTGACCCTCTCCGACAAGGTCTTCTTCCGCTCCTTGGCGGCCTCCAGTGTCTGCGTCAGCGTGGCCAGCTTCAGCTCCAGGTCTGCATTGGAATCCTTGGCGGCGCTGAGCTCCTTGCCCCTCTCAGCGAGAAGACCTTGCAGCTCACCGTGGGCGGCAGCATCTTTCTCACGCTCACGCTTGAGCGCGGGAAGCTCCTCGCCGCTCTTCCCAATGTTGGCCTCCAGCTGCGCCACCTTCTCCTCCAGCTCTTTCTTGGCGGCCTCTGCGACTGCTGCAGCGTCCTTTGCTTCCTTGAGCGCCCCGCCAAGTGCTTGCTCACGCTCGGCGAGCTCCTCCTCGTAGCTGTCGAGGTTGGCCTTCCGCTGCACCAATTCACCTTCTCGCGCGGATTGCTTCTCGGCGGCCAGCCTTTGCTCCTCTTCAGCTTTGGCCTTCTCGAGAAGGAAGGCCGTGCGCTCCTCGTCGAGTCGCTCCCGCTCCTGTGCCAGGGACCGGAGAGCTTCTTGATTTTGGCCCCGGAGCTCCTCCGCGCACTTCTCCATGTCAACTCCCGCCTTCGCGACAAGCGCTTCCCGGGAAGCCAGCTTAGCTTGCCGTGCGCGGTAGAGTGATAGCAGCTTCCGCAGCAGCTGCTCCTCCTCAGGCTCGCCACTGCTGCTGCTGGGCGCGTCGACCAACGACAGTCCAGCAGAGGCGAGCACCTCCCGTCGAAAGTTTCCCCCTCGACCGGCGCCCTGGAGCTCGACGCCCAGGGTAGCTTGATGAAGATACCGTCGCCGGCCTTCAAGTAGGCGCCGGGCTGGGGCTCCTCGGAGCCTAGCTCCGCAGAAGCGGCAGAGGGATCAGCGGTCGGCGTAGTGCCTGGCGCTCCTGCGGCCTCAGGGTCGTCAGTGCGATCGCCCGACCCCTCGCCGGCTTCTGCGGCGACAGCCTTGGCGGCCTCCTCGCCGGTGGTCTCATCAGCACCGGCCCCTTCCTCGCCGGCGCCCTCTGTCTCCATTGGCTCAGCAGCAGATGGGTCTAAAGAACAAAGAAGGGAGAAAAATCAATCAAAAACCCAAGAGAAGAAAATCAGAAGAAGAAGAACCCAAGGGAAAGTTTTTGGGCAAATGAATTACCTGTGCCAAGATCTGCAGTTGCGGTCTCGGCCACCGCAGGATCGACGGTGCTGCCCCTTGCGGAGAGTTCTCCCTTGCCGGGGAGCGCTCCCTTACCGGGAACCCTTCCCTTGGCAGCGTAGTTGAAGCAGATGGCACTTCAGGACCAACTTCCGGGCGCTCCTGATGTGGCTGCTCTGCTCCTACACAAATTAACAAGCAAGAAATCAACAAAGGAAAAACCACTCATGCGCGCCCGACAGCAGAAAGCTAACTATGAACTTACGCTAGGGGCTGCGCTGGGGGCTACTTTGAGGAGTGATTGCCGGGTCCGTCAAGGTGGTCTCAGACCCACCCCCTGCTGACACGGTGGGGTCATCTTCGATGACAATCACCGCGGCCTTGGCCCTCTTCGCCGCTCTCTGGGCCAGCGTCCTGCAAAGAAAGGAGTCCAGATTGAAGCAAGTCAGATACAAGATATAAACAGTAAGATTGAATAACTACAAGAGCACCAAAGAATCTTACTCTTCTTCCTCCTCGTCGGAGCTGAGCGCGGAAAGATCGAAGTCCGGCCCTCCTCCGGTGCGGCGAGGCGGAGGAGTAGGATCCCTTGCCCGCTTGGCGGGGGCGGTGGCGGTGGCACGGGAAAATCCGGCTCCAGTTCCCGCTGCTGCGTGAGGCACTCCCGCGGCAACATTGCTTGCCGCGGTAGAGCGCGTCGCACGGCTCGGCGGCTATTGACCCGGCTGCCGCCCCGCTGCGTCCCCGGCCCTGCGAAGGCGCCTTCTTGGCGGGGCCGGGGGCTCCGCCTGCGGCAAGTTTTCTAAAGGCTCGGGTTCCTCCTCGCCGGCCTCGCTCGGCTCGGCTTCGGAACCGGCAGGCTCCTCCTCGCCAATGAACTCCGCGCGCTCGGCAAGGTTTGCCGCCTCTGCAGCCTCCGCCTCCTCCACAGTGAACCCAAACACGCCCGCAGCAGCTGTGGCCGCAACCTCTTCCGCCCTAGTGGCGATGCGCTGTAGCTCCTTGTCGGTGGTGTCACGAGTGAGGCTCTTCTGCTCGTCAGCGTGGACCTGCACTTCTTCCAAGTTGTCGAAGAACGCTTGCACGGTGTCATCCGCAGGCTCTTGCCAAGTTGGAACGATTCCGTGTGAATCGCACAACGGCATCATGGCGCAGATCCGGTCAAGCGAAGAATTATTGCACAAAGGAACTACGCCCCTCGGCAGCGTGAATGGGTGCTGGGGGTCGCGTTTGAACAACTCCAGGAGCATTGCATCCAGCTCCAAGACGGTGAAGTTGTAGTTGAGGCCCGGCCGCAGCCTCATGATGTCCGCCGAGTTCTTGAATTCCCAGGCGGGCCTCCCCCTTTCCTGCAGGGGGGCGATGCGGCGGCGGAGGAAATCTGCGCCTACTGCGCCTATAGTGAGCCCGGCAAGCCTGAGGCGAAGGATCCTAGTAATGGCGATCTTCAGCCTCTCGTCTTCCGGGGCCACGTTGCTCCAGTCATTGCCGCGCACTATTGGAGCTTGGCACACGGCGGTGAAGGGCTGCGGATTCTCCTCGACGATCCAGCACCACTCCGCTCTCCACTCATCCCAGTTGCTGCGGAGCTCACCCTCCAAGTACGCCTCCTTCTTACCGACTCTCGAGATCCAGGCGATCCCTCCGGCAAGCGGCTCTCCTCTCTCTACCCGAGGTATGAAGTAGTGGCGGAAAAGGGCAACACTGGGGTGGACTCCGACAAAGTTTTCGCACAAATGTGCGAAAACTGCCATGGTCAGAACGGCGTTGGGGGTGAAGTCAAGGAGGTGGAAGCCGTATGTGTTCATGATATCGCAGAAGAACTCTGAGAAGGGCGGGCAGATCCCGCAATAGAAGAATAGCGCGAAGAATGGGTACCCGTTTGGAGCCAGCTCCGAAGCAGCGGCCGGGAGTACCCTCGTGCGTGGATGCGCACGCATCTCCGTTGCCCAAAAGAGGTAGAAGTACTCCCTCAGCTCCTGCACGCCGAGCTGGGGGGAGAAGATCGCCCGCTCCTTCCGCAGCGCCGCGAGCCGCTGCGCCTCGGCCGACTTCACGCCCTTTCCCTTTTCGGCTTTCGGAGCCATGGCGGAGGTGGTGGGGGAGGTCGACAGCGTTGGTGATGCTGGTGGCAATGGGGGGCGGAGCGCTGCTCTCTCGGCTTCAAGAAGAAGGGGGGGAGCGGCGGAGGTTCGTGAAGGTGGAGTAGTAGCAACCAACGAGGGGGAACGAACTGCCCCTGTTTCCTCTGCTTATAAAGAGGGACGGGGCGGACGTTTTGCCCTTCCGAATAAAGAACCACCCACGATCTCTCCCACGACGCCGCATTCAACGCGTGCCGTTAGGGGAGAGCGCGGTGGATACGGAGTGAGATTCGGCGTGGCCCAGCCCGCGCGTGCCCGTGCCCTGTCTTGGGCCTGGCCCAACAGCGCTCGGCACCGTGTCTGGCCCAGGCCCGGGGGCTCCTATCGGTGTACTAGAATAGGGGTACCCTAGTACCCCGAACTTGTGCACGGGCAGTTGCAGCAACCCGCGGCAAGGCTTGCCGGGCGAACGCCAAGATCCTCCGTGCTTCCCTTGGAGCCATTCAAGAACAAAGTATTTAAGCTCAGGAGACAAGGTCCCAGCAAGAGGAGCTTGCCGGGAAAGCCAACCAAGGCACTTCAAGGAACTTGCCGCGACGCGCCACGCGCTCCGGCAAGGCAACAAGGCCCCGGCAAGAGGAGCTTGCCGGGAAGACCAATCAAGGTACCTCGAGGCCCGGTGAGCGACAAGCCTCCGGACCCGACAATACAACAACAGCGGCAAGGCGCTTGCCGCGGCAGGCGGCCACTCTGTGCCCACGCTCCAGCTCGTCCGCCAACGTGTCGCTCTGGGGGCCTCTCCAGGCGCGCGTGGCGGGAGGCTGTGCAGCCAGCAGTGCGCAGTGGCATGCGAAGCTGACAAGATCGCCATCGTGGCGAACGGTGGCGCCCCTAACGGTCCCTTTCTGCACTGTTTGGGCGACTCAGACGGGCATTTAATGCCCTTGTCCCCTGCCGTCAGGGTTAGGTAGGGTGCACTGTACAAGTAACTATACCAACCTCCTCGCTTTTTATATTTGTACCCCTCTCTGCATTGCCACCTGTCGGTGACCCCTTTAGCGTATAAAAGGAGGCCCATGTGCAACGTAGAGGGGGTTCGGGACGACTCATTCGTAACCCAGAAAGACACTACGTTACGCTCTCTCTAGAGCAAGAACACAAGATAATACAACCAGACAAGCAGCAGTAGGAGTGTTATCTCTCCGGAGAGCTCCGAAGCTAGGTAAACTGCTCGTGTGCTTCGCCTCGATCTGGTCTTCGTGCGATCTCCGCCCCCCGCCGAACCAAAAGGGGCCCGGTCCGCCGGCCCCATAGGTGTTCGTGGATCAGTTTCCCCGACACCCTGACGTTTTGATAAATTTGCATATATACCCTCTCATGGGGCCTCAGGAGGTATTGTCACCATTTGGAATAGTGAACTCTTCACAGGAGAAGTGCTCATGCAGGAAAATTTTGCTCTAGTCATACGTTTCAAGTCCACACAATGAACACAGATTTGGACATTGGTCAATGTATATGGCCCTTGTCAAGGTGATGCTAGGACTGACTACACTATAATTGGCTAATGAACTTAAGTATTTCACAATCTAAAGATTGGCTTTTGGTTGGGGATTTTAATTACATTAGAGGTCCAGAGAATCAAAACAAGCCAGGGGAAATATCAACAACATGATTATGTTTAATGGTTTCATAAGATTTCAATGCCTTGTGGAACTCCCAATCAAAGGAAGATCATACACCTGGAGTAATATGCAAATGGACCCTCTGCTCGAACAACTTTATTGGTTTTTCACGTCGACCAACTAGACCTCCACATATCCTAACACTATGCTCAAACCCCTCGGTAAAACTGTCTCTGACCACTACCCATGTGTTGTCCAAATTGAAACAACTATTCCACGCAGCAAAATCTTCAGATTTGAATCATTCTGGGTGCAGCACCCGGGCTTCCTAGATGTGGTGTCCTCTTCTTGGGCAAAACCATTTCTCTATCGAATTATGCCACCATGATATGTAAAAAAAATTAAAAATCTCAGATATGCATTGAAACAATGGAGCAAGATCTTCTCAAAACTCTCTGTGGCCATTGCAAACTCTAACAAGACACTGAAAGATCTTGATGCCTTGGAAAACAAATGTTGCCTTACTGTACCTGAGAGGAACCTTAGGAACATTATCAAAAATCACCTCCTTAGATTACTCACCTACCAGAGGGGATATTGACGCAAAAGGTGTACCATTCGTTGGGTACGTTTTGGTGATGAGCTTCCTATATTTTTCCAGGCTGTGGCTTCAGAAAGGTACAGAACCTCGGCCCTTTCCTTAGAAGATGGAACAATAATTGAAGATCACGCGGGAAAAGAGTCCATCATACATCAGACCTTCAAGCAACGCTTAGGGACATCTAAAGACTTCCGAATGAAATTTGATCTTCCAGCAATAATTAAAAGGGTGGCTGATCTAGACCAACTCACAACCCCCTTTACAATAGAAGAAATTGACTCTGTCATCCGTGAAATGCCAGCTGATAAAGCCCCGGTGCCAGATGGTATTAATGGCGTCTTCCTAAAAATTTGTTGGCACATCATTAAGGAAGATTTCTACAAGCTTTGCAACCAGTTCTTTGATGGAAACTTAAACCTGGAAAGCATCAATGAGGGGTTCATCACTCCAATTCCGAAAGTATCTTCCCCAAGTTTAGTCAAGGACTACAGGCCAATTACTCTCCTTAAATGTTGTCTTAAGTTTATTACAAAACTTCTGGCAATTAGGTTACAAAAAGTCATCCTCAAAATTTTCCACCGTAACCAATATGGATTCATAAAGGGGAGAAACACCCAGGAATGCCTCGCCTGGGCATTTGAGTATATTTTTCAATGTTAGAGCTCGAAGAAACAAATTATTCTACTCAAACTAGACTTTGCCAAAGCTTTTGATACTATTGAGCATGAGGCCATGATTGATATTATGAAACATATGTAATTTAATGATAAATGGCTTGGATTGATCAAAAGCATTTTTTCCTCCAAAAAATTATCTGTTCTTCTCAATGGCATTCCAAGTAGGTAGTTTCTCTGCAAATGCGGGGTACGACAGGGAGACCCACTCTCCCTGCTCATCTTTGTCCTAGCAGCCGACCTCCTCCTAGTTTCCCTCAACGAGGCTTTCAGACAAGGAACAATCAACTTGTCTTTTCCCAAAGCAAATCAGTGGGATTTCCCGGTCATCCAATATGCGGACGACATGATACTTATTATGCAAGCCTTCCCTAAACAAGCACACACAATGAAATCCATCCTTCAGGACTTTGCTAAATCCATTGGCCTCAAAATAAACTTTCATAAGTCCACATTAATTCCAATTAATTGTGATGACACCCTCAGTAATACTCTTGCTGGTATTTTTGGATGCTCCATTGGAACCATGACATTCACCTACCTGGGCCTTCCACTTGGCACTTCCAAGCCATCAGTTCAAGACCTCATGCCTCTGGTTTGCTTGACGGAGCGTAAACTATCTGCCACACTTTCTCTGATGTCATATGGTGCCAAGTTCTCCCTCCTAAATTTGGTCTTAGCTTCCCTGACTATCTTTGCTTTATGCATGCTGAGATTCCCTCCGAAAATCATTGAGCTACTAGATAAAATTCGGAGGAAATGCCTATGGACAAAAAAACAGAACAAGGAGATAAATGTAACTCTCTTGTTGCATGGGATATGATCTGCCACCCCCAAAAAAAGTGGAGGGCAGGGACTAATTAACCTCCAAACCCAAAGTGACACCCTCCTGTTGAAATACTTGCATAAATTCTACAATCACCATGATATCCCGCGGGTGGAGTTAATCTGGACAACTTACAATGACAACAAATTTCCCCATGCTACCGACCCGTGCAGATCATTCTGGTGGAGGGATGTACTCAAGCGCACTCCCATATATCGAGGCATACCATTTTTGACTATTGCATCTGGAGACAAAGTGTTAATGTGGAAAGACTTGTGGCTCAATGATGTACTCGTAGACACACATTCAAGAGCCTTCTCATAGGCAAATGATCAAGACATATTAGTGAGAGACTTCCTTCTAGCCACTTTGCTAGAAGAAACGTTCCATCTTCCACTGTCTATACAGGCACATGATGAGGTTAGGGACATGCAACAACTAGTTTCACACATCAATGGAACAACTAGTTTCACACATCAATGGAAATGAGGGCGACCCACCCAGGTTCAAGGCATTGTACTTGCAATTTGGGTTTGTTGCACCAATTATACTGTAGGGGGGTCTCTTACAGACTTTCTGTCAAAAAATGGAAATGAGGGCACATATACTTGGACCTATATTTGGGGAGCCAAAGAATTTACTGCTAGCAGATATTACAAATTTCACTTCTAAGAGATTCAGGCACAAGATGCATACAAATGGCTGTGTAAATCCAAAACAACCATGAAAATCAAAGTCTTCAGCTAGCTCCTACTCTCAGACCGTCTCAAAACAAAAAACATACTCAGGAGACGACACTATAATATTAGGAAAGATTTCAACTGTCTTCTATGTGACCAGACAGTTGAGGAGGACGTGGATCATCTGTTCCTACACTACAGCTTTAGCCAACAATGTTGGAATCGTCTAGGAATTGTTTGGGGGATGCAAAACACTCGCCCCCCTATGCTTGACATGGCCAAAACTACTTGGGGGAGACCAATGTTCATCAAAATATTTCTTCATGCATCTTGGAGCATTTGGAAGGAAAGAAATAACAAGCATTTCAGAGGGATCCCCCCACTCACCAGGCCTGGCTGGTTAGATTCAAAGAGGAATTTGCACTCCTCCAATATAGAGTTCAGGAAGAGAAAAAGGCTTTTATTGTATCTTTTTTAAATTAAATCTAGACGCATAAGTGATACTCCCCCTGTACTCCTACAACCCTAGCCCCCCTAATACTCTCTCCTCCACCCACAAGAGGTGGGTTGGATGTAATTATGGCTTGTATATTGTAACTTTCCCTTATATTTTATAAAATTCAGTATGAGCCTCTCCTAATGTCATTAATGGTTAAAAGAACTCGTTTTGCACTGGCCTAAAGCCTCGTGGGCCTTACCCCTTGCCCTGCAAAAGTGTCCTTGCACTAGAACATTTCTGTAAACATCTGAAACCCTTCCTATGACCCCGAAATGCTTCTGGATCCTCTGAAACTATTCTGAATATTTATGAAACAATTCCACAAATATATTATCATCACTCCCATCCTACTAACACTCAATAGATCTGGATTGCCTTAAGCTTGTGACCACGTAGGTTCGGTAACTCATAGACATGAATGAAACCGTTCGTTCAATGGCCGATAGCGGAATCGCGGACGTCCATATCGATCCCTATGAGCACATGAATGATATTCAAATGAACTATTGGTTATCATGTGATATTCCCTTTTCTTCACAATACTTCACAATACCCGAGATGCATCGTATCCTCCCGAGTTATCACATGCTCACTATACCGTTATCCTCGTTACTGGTTTTGTTCTTCTTTCTCGTTGTCGTGTTTCGGCATCCCCATGATGTGGTCACATGTGTCTGGCCAGACGATGATGGATGCAAGTAGTGGAAATATCTATCTGGCCAGCTGATGATGGGTGTCGTGTTCCCGCATCCCCGGAACATGCATGTTGATGTGTGTAGTTCAATAAGTGTTGTTGCAAGCAGTGGATTTATATACCTTCAAAGATGACTCAGGTAGATATTTATATTTACTTTTTGAGACATAAGTCTAGATCCTTTGAAATGTTTCAAAAGGTTTTCAAAATGAAGTAGAATTTATTGTAACAAAAAAATTATGTTTCTTCAATTAGATTGCGGAAAGGGATATTTAAGTTACAAGTCTAGCTGATGTCTGATGAGCTATTTTATAGCTTGAACCTCCTAGAGCACTGCAAAGAGTAGAGTGTTTTGAGTAGATGTCATCAAACTATGTATGACATGGTGGGATTAAAGATAACATTTATCAATTTGCTAATGTACTTTTTAATGTGATGCTTTAGAGACTATGGCCTTTACACTAAAAATAAATGTCGGTGTTCTGGGAACGGGGGTACCCAGATTTGCCTTCCTGCGGCCCATGGCATGGCTCCATCGACAGCCTGGTACGGCCCACCTTCAACATCAACAACTCAAGACCCTCGCAAGGCGAACGACGCCAAGACCTCCAGAAGGATTGGATGATGCAAGCCATGATGACCAAGGCCAGGCGGGCGCCAGCGGGCGTAGTATAGCAGTTTTCTCTTTGGTGCTAAGGAGGCAAGCACAGGCGCTAAGTCCCGATGAGTCAGCCAAATGTTTCCATTCTCACGCAAGAAGGCCAAGACCGCCAGGACGGTAGGACGGAGGTCATCGCCGAGCCCACCATGGCGTCACGACCAGAAGCTTTGCAGGCGAAGATCACATTTCGTCGGGATAAGATGTACTGGTTGTCTCCCTTCGAATTTGCTCGTTGTGGGACCCCTTCCCACCTACATTTCTGGGGAAGAGGACCAAGGCCACTATAAATATAGACTAGCCACCACCATAGAGAGGGGATCAGCGGTTCGGAGATCAAAGAGCGACGTGAGGGAAGAGGGAGTCAGGTCGGCACCCGGGGACGTGCGAACGCTGCAGGGAAGAAGCTCCCCGACACGCTCCGACGCACAGAGAGCGTCCAACGCTGCCAGAGCGCGTGCACATGCATGCCAATAACACGGTCACCACGCGACATGGCAAGGAGAGGTCAAGAGAGACTGGCAATTGATGTCTAGCGCTTTCTCTTTGCACCCTGGGGACTGTAGGAGGTGAAAGATCAGCAGAAAGAGCCATGGATAGATGGGATGCATCGAGAGAAGTTTGTTGTAGCAAACTTGGCCACATCTCTGTGATAAATTGAGAAGAATAAGAGGCAAACTTGATGTCTAAGAGGTTTAGGTTAGGAAGGGCTACAATCTTGTGAAGTTGCAGAAGATTAGGACCACAAATTAATATAGTTTCTTTGCAACTACAATTATGGTCCAGAATAGATAATTGGATGATGCACTCACATGGAGTGTTGGGTGGGGCTGAAATTTGCTAGATCATGATGATATGGACATATGAAGATGTTGTAAAATTTTCATACCATTTGGACTTGCCAAAATAGTACTCCCTTCACAGTCCTTCTCCGTCCATAAACTTGAGAAAAATATGGAGAAATATTGGCTTGATGAATTGGTCCCAAATTTGGTGGAGAGAAGTTTTATGGGTAAGAGAATGCTCTGGTGCATTTTCAGCAATAATGAAGTAATATAAAATATACTTGCTTCACAACCTGGAAATATTGCCAGAAACAAAGATTTGTTGGTGTGATCACCTAGATGATTGGATGGATCTGAAAATTGGTGGAGTGTCATGATTTGAGCATATGGAGGATCTTGCAAAATTTCAACTCATTTGGATACTCCTAGCTAGTATTTCCTTCAACAAGGCTCCCATATAATAGAAACTTTGGAAAATTGCTAAGGAAGATTGGCTAGGAAAATACAGCTGAATTTTGTAATGAGGCAATGATTTGGACGTGAGAGTATGCCCAAAAAGTTTGGGAGCACTCAAGAAAAGATAGGTGGCACTTCCTTCAGAGAATACCACTCTAGACAGAAATGAAGAATGAATATTGTTGGATTGCTTTTGGATTAGGAAAGAAAATTTTGGACATATTTGGGGCATATATGATCCAAACAATTTATGAGAATTATTTGGGAATTATGTGGAAGACAGAAATATAGGTTGCTTAACAACCTAGGTCACACAGGGTTATTCCTTTAAAAGAAAAAGGAATAATCCTGAGAAAAAGAATTTGTGGTTGGGCTAAGATGGATATTACATGGCCTTGGGAAGAATTTGAGATTGACAAGCCACTATGGAAAGGAGGAATAAGTAATATTCCCATGTTTCCAGACCACACAGCCACAGAAAACAAATCCAAAGAAATTTAAAAGAAAAAGAAAGGGCCAAAATCCAGGGTGTTACACCGGAAGAAGCAAAAGCTTTGCTTTTTCATTAATTAAGAACAAGATAGTTGCCCATTTAATTGTGGAAAACCGCATCTGATGCGTAGCAGCGTTCTCCTACTCTTGCGCGGCAACGCTTTTTACACTCTTGCTCTGCTCCGCTCCATGGGGGGCGACAAACCCATGTGTAGGCATTGACCCGCTCAAGCACTAGGGTGCGTTGATACCGTCATGCTCAGCGGCGCGCTACCGCTCTTGCTCGACGGCGTATCACCGTTCTTGCTCTCCGGCCTGCTCCCGCTCGTTCTCTTAGTCGAGGAGTTTGATGGCGACGGCGGAGCTTCGCCGGATTGGCATGCTTGGAATGGTATACTACGGTATGGTCGGTGTATCACCGCTTAGCCTTCTATGCCCACTATCACTGGCACCGGGAAACTGATGGGAGGACTGGCGAGAAACCGATTGGGGGAGTGGCAGGGAACGGTAGCATGTTTGGATATATAACACCATTAATATGGAAAACTTAGTAAAGAAGGAAGCGCGAGCTAGCACGACATGTGCGCACAGTGCTTACCCAAGGGTGCCAGACGGTTGACCAGAACAACTTTAAATATTAAGAGTTTGCTTGGCCTTTTTTATAAATTATAATTGAGTTTTCTAAGCATTAATTTAATGTGCACAATTCAAATTTGAACTACAAATACATGCTCAAGTGCATCAAAATGTCTAGAAAAAATCATACATGTGTCCTTGGATGCATGTTTAGGTCCCATGCAATGAATGGGAATGAATTACAACCGTTTGGGCATCCTGGCTCAGCCTCAAACATTGAGAATCTACGGGAGGTCCTTTTGCAACAATTCATGGGGTTTTGGGATACTGCTCAGGTTTCCAGTAGGTCCCATCAGCATTGAGTTTCCTCTCAAAGGCAATACCCTAGGGTTCCTATTCAAGATCTTCTTTTTAAGCACATCACGATGAGACTGATGCCCTTTGAGGCTTTTGTACATGCCTGTCACATACAATTCCTTCAGCCATGCATTATTGTCAGTGATACTTGTGGTATCCTCTGATGAGGAATTTATGACCACATAAATAGTTGAAGAATTTGCAGCAATAGAAGCATTTGAACCTTCACGTGAAGAATTAGCAGATTCATGTTCAATGTATTTCAAACATGGTGGAATGAATTCATCCTGAGCCAAACTGTCTGTTAAGCAAGCAAATAATCATTTTCCTTCTAGAGATCATCATGACTCACCCTTAGTTTCTCAAGATCTTGCTTTCTTTGAAGAAATTCATAAGAAAGCTTATCAAGATCAGCTAAGAGTATTACGTGATGTCCTTGAAGGTTATCAAACTTGGATTGTAGTCATTGAAGATTATTAGTCAAGGTTTTAGTTCGATTCATTTCCTCACCCAACAGGTCATCGCTTTTGTGTAGAAAATTTTGAACCCTTTCCAAAGCTTTTTGTTGTTTCATGGCGATATAAGCAAGCTTGGAATAGCTAGGTTTGAGGTTTTCACTACATTCATCTTCACTCGATTCAGAGGAGGGATATTTGAGTACGTTGGCACCTTTTTCCTTGAAGCAATAGGTGGGAGCAAAGTCATCGCTACAATCATCAATGGAGTTGGAGTGGCCATGTTCCTCAGTGTTGAAGATGGACTTGCTGACGAAAGCAGTAGCGAGAGCTAGGCCCGCCACACCAGAGTATGACTCCTTAGATTCCTCGTCTTCCTAATTTTCCTCAAATTCACCTTCAGAATCCATTTCCTTGCCAATGAATGCCCGAGCCTTTCTGGAACTGCTCTTCTTGTGAGATGAAGACTTTGAGGATTTTGACAATGAGGACTTTGAAGATTTCTTGTTTTTCTTCGAGTCATCTGATCTGTCATCCTTGTATTTCTTATTCTTTGATTCCTTCAACCCTTGAGTACAATCAGCCATGTAGTGACCAAGCTTCTTACATTTGTGCCAAGTCCACTTCGTATAGTTGCAAGATGAAGAATCTGATCTCATGTCATCACTTTTTGAAGATTTTCCAAAACGGCCACGTCTAGAGAACTTTTGAAATTTCATCACGAGCATAGCTAGCTCCTGGCTCAGTTCCTCAGGATCACCAAGGTTGCTGTCAGAATCTTCCCCTTTAGATGAGGAAATTGCCTTGGCATTTAGTCCACGTGATCTTCCATAGCTTGGCCCGTAGAGGTCTCTTTTCTTAGCTTGTTGGAACTCATGAGTATTCAGTCTCTCGAGGATATCAGTAGGATCTAGCGACTTGTAGTCTCCACGTTCTTGAATCATTAGTGACAGTGTATCAAATGAGGAATCAAGGGATCTCAAGAATTTCTTCACCACCTCATGGTCGGTGATGTCAGTGGCACCAAGTGCTTGAAGCTCATTTGAGATGTTAGTGAGAAAATCGAAGGTTTGCTGAACATTTTCATTGTCGAGTCTTTTGAAGTGGTTGAAGAGATTGCGAAGAACGTCAACTTGAGAATCACATTGGGTTGAGATTCCTTCATTGACTTTGGACAGCCTATCCCAGATTAGCTTTGCAAACTCCAAAGCACTCACTCTGCCATACTATCCTTTGCTCAGATGGGCACATATGATATTCTTCACTTGAGAGTCGAGTTGCTTGAATCTCTTCACATCAGCAGCATTCACGGAAGGAGTGATGGAGGGAACGCCATTTTCCACAACGTACCAGAGATCATTGTCAATTGCCTCAAGATGCATGTGCATCTTGTTCTTCCAATAGGGGTAGTTGCTACCTCTTGAGCGCTGCGTTGGTTTTCCCTTGAAGAGGAAAGGGTGGTGCAGTAAAGTAGCATAAGTATTTCCCTCAGTTTTTGATAACCAAGGTATCAATCCAGTAGGAGACCACGCATGAGTCACATCGTACCTACACAAACAAATAAGAACCTCGCAACCAACGCGATAAAGGGGTTGTCAATCCCTTCACGGCCACTTGCAAGAGTGAGATCTGATAGAGATGATAATAATAAGATAAATATTTTTGGTATTTTTATGATATAGATTGAAAGTAAAGATTGCAAAATAAAATAGATTGGAAACTTGTATGATGGAAAATAGACCCGGGGGCCATAGGTTTCACTAGTGGCTTCTCTCAAGATAGCATAAGTATTACGGTGGGTGAACAAATTACTGTCGAGCAATTGATAGAAAAGCGAATAATTATGAGAATATCTAGGTATGATCATGTATATAGGCATCATGTCCGAGACAAGTACACCGAAACGATTCCGCGTCTACTACTATTACTCCACACATCGACCTCTATCTAGCATGCATCTAGAGTATTAAGTTCATAAGAATATAGTAATGCCTTAAGCAAGATGACATGATGTAGAGGGATAAACTCATGCAATATGATGTAAACCCCATCTTTTTATAGCCAATGGCAACAATACAATATGTGTCGTTTCCCTTTCTGTCACTGGGATCGAGCACCGCAAGATTGAACCCAAAGCTAAGCACTTCTCCCATTGCAAGAAAGATCAATCTAGTAGGACAAACCAAACTGATAATTCGAAGAGACTTGCAAAGGTAAACCAATCATACATAAAATAATTCAGAGAAAATTCAAATATTGTTCATAGATAAATTTGATCATAAACCCACAATTCATCGGATCTCGACAAACACACCGCCAAAGAAGATTACATCGAATAGATCTCCAAGAGAATCGAGGAAGAACTTTGTATTGAGATCCAAAGAGAGAGAAGAAGCCATCTAGCTACTAGCTATGGACCCGAAGGTCTGAGGTAAACTACTCACACATCATCGGAGGGGCCATGGAGTTGATGTAGAGGCCCTCCGTGATCAATGCCCCCTCTAGCAGAGCTCCGGAAAAGGTCCCAAGATGGTATCTCTTGGGTAAAGAAGGTTGCGGTGGTGGAAATAGGGTTTCGTGGTGCTCCTGGATGTTTGCGGGGTATGTGAACATATATAGGAGGAAGAAGTAGGTCGGTGGAGATACAAGGGGCCCATAAGGGGGGAGGGCATGCCCAGGGGGGTAGGCACGCCCCCTGCCTCATGGGCGCCTCGTTGATTGCTTGACCTCCACTCCAAGTCCTCTGGATCACGTTTGTTCCAAAAAATCACGTTCCCAAAGGTTTCATTCCGTTTGGACTCCGTTTGATACTCCTTTTCTACGAAACACTGAAATAGGCAAAAAAATAGCAATTCGGGCTGGGCCTCCGGTTAATAGGTTAGTCCCAAAAATAATATAGAAGTGTAAAATAAATCCCATTAACATCCAAAACAGATAATATAATAGCATGGAACAATAGAAAATTATAGATATGTTGGAGACGTATCAGCATCCCCAAGCTTAATTCCTGCTCGTCCTTGAGTAGGTAAATGATAAAAATGGAATTTTTTATTTGGAATGCTTTCTAGAATATTCTTCAATGTATTTTTCACTATTGTGGCATGAATGTTCAGATCTGAACGATTCAAGATAAAAGTTTATTGTTGACATAAAAATAATAATACTCCAAGTATGCTAATCAAGCAATTATGTCTTATCAAAATACCATAGCCAAAGAAAACTTATCCCTACAAAGTCATATAGTTTGTCCATGCTTCATTTTTGTCACACAAAATGCTCTCATCTTGCACAACCCCGATGACAAGCCAAGCAATTGTTTCATACTTAGCCTTTTCAAATTCTTTCAACTTTTACGCAATATATGAGCGCGAGCCATGTGCATAGCCCTATGGGTTGAATAGAATATCATGAATGAGGTTGTGTGAGAAGACAAAAATGGAGAAAGTCTCACATTGACGCGGATAATCAATGGGCTATGGAGATGCCCACCGATTGATGTCAATGCAAGGAGTAGGGATTGCCATGCAACGGATGCACTAGAGCTATAAATATATGAAAGCTCATCAAAGAAACTAATTGGGTGTGCATCCAACTCGCTTGCTCATGAAGAACTAGGGCAGTTGAGGAAGCCCATCATTGGAATATACAAGCCAAGTTCTATAATGAAAAATTCCCACTAGTATATGAAAGTAACAAAATAAGAGACTCCCTATCATGAAGATCATGGTGCTACTTTGAAGCACAAGTGTGGAAAAAGTATAGTAACATTGTCCCTTCTCTCTTTTTCTCTCATTTATTTATTTTATTTTATTTTTTGGGGCCTTCTTTCTTTCTTTCTTTTGGCCTCTTTTATTTCTTTCTTTCTTTTCGTCCGGAGTCTCATCCCAACTTGTGGGGGACTCATAGTCTCCATCATCCTTTCCTCACATGGGACAATGCTCTAATTATGGTCATCACACTTTCATTTTCTTACAACTCAAGAATTACAACTCGATACTTAGAACAAAATATGACTCTATGTGAATGCCTCTGGAGGTGTACCGGGATTGCGATGAATCAAGAGTGACATGTATGAAAAAATTATGAACAGTGGCTTTGCCACAAATACGATGTCAACTACATGATCATGCAAAGCAATATGACAATGATGATGCATGTCATAATAAATGGAACGGTGGAAAGTTGCATGGCAATATATCTTGAATGGCTATGGAAATGCCATAATAGGTAGGTATGGTGGCTTTTTTGAGGAAGATATAAGGAGGTTTATGTGTGATAGAGTGTATCATATCACGGGGTTTGGATGCACCGGCGAAGTTTGCACCAACTCTCATGGTGAGAAAGGGCAATGCACGGTACCGAAGAGGCTAGCAATGGTGGAAGGGTGAGAGTGCGTATAATCCATGGACTCAACATTAGTCATAAAGAACTCACATACTTATTGCAAAAATCTACAAGTCATCAAAACCAAGCACTACGCGCATGCTCCTAGGAGGATAGATTGGTAGGAAAAGACCATCGCTCGTCCCCGACCGCCACTCATAAGGAAAGCAATCAAAGAACACCCCATGCTTCAAATTTGTCACATAACGTTCACCATACATGCATGCTACGGGACTTGCCAACTTCAACACAAGTATTCATCAATTTCACAATTACTCAACTAGCACACTTCTAATATTACCAACTTTATATCTCAAAACCATCTATCAAGCATCCAACTTCTCTTAGCATTTAAAATTATAACCAAAGTGAATTACCATGCTGTTCTAAAGGACTCTCAAAATGATATAAGTGAAGCATGAGAGATCAATTATTTCTATAAAATAAAACCACCGCCGTGCTCTAAAAGATATAAGCGAAGCACTAGAGCAAAAACTATATAGCTCAAAAGATATAAGTGAAGCACATAGAGTATTCTAATAAATTCCAATTCATGTGTGTCTCTCCCAAAAGGTGTGTACAGCAAGGATGATTATGGTAAAATAAAAAGCAAAGACTCAAATCATACAAGATGCTCCAAGCAAAACACATATCATGTGGCGAATAAAAATATAGCTCCAAGTAAAGTTACCGATAGACGAAGATGAAAGAGGGGATGCCTTCCGGGGCATCCCCAAGATTAGGCTTTTTGTTGTCCTTGTATTTTACCTTGGGGTTCCATGGGCATCCCCAAGCTTAGGCTCTTGCCACTCCTTGTTCTATAATCCATCAAATCTTTACCCAAAACTTGAAAACTTCACAACACAAAACTTAAAAGAAAATCTTCGTGAGCTCCGTTAGTAAAAGAAAACAAACCACCACTTCAAGGTACTGTAATGAACTCATTCTTGATTTATAGTGGTGTTAAACCTACTGTATTCCAACTTTTCTATGGTTCATAAACTCTATTACTAGCCATAGATTCATCAAAATAAGCAAACAACACACGAAAACAGAATCTGTCAAAAACAGAAAAGTCTGTACTAATATGTAGGTTTCGACCACTTATGGAACCCCAAAAATTCTAAAATAAATTGATGTACGTGAGGAATTTATCTATTAATCATATGCAAAAAGAATTAACTAAATATCACTCTCTAATAAAAAATGGCAGCAATTCTCGTGAGCACTAAAGTTTCTGTTTTTTTACAGCTAGATCAAAAAGACTTTCCCCAAGTCTTCCCAACGGTTCTACTTGGCACAAACACTAATTAAACACAAAAAACAATCAAAACGGAGGCTATATAAATTATTTATTACTAAACAGGAGCAAATAGCAAGTAATAAAAATAAAATTGGGTTGCCTCCCAACAAGCGTTATCGTTTAACGCCCCTAGCTAGGCATGAAAGCAAGGATAGATCTAGGTATTGTCATCTTTGGTAGGCAGTTATTCAATAAGACACCTATAACTTTTAGGAGTTTCTTTATTTTTATTAATTATCAAACTCCTTGGCACAAAATCAAGAAAATCATTTGTAGCAAAAGGTTCCTTAAGGATAGTGAGAAAATTGGGGTGAACACTTATGGATTTGAGGTCCGCATTTTCCTTACTAGAAGTTTCACCCTTATTTTTAGGAACATACATCAATTTGGCAATCTTAGCATTAGGAGGAGTGTTTTTTATAGAAGAAAAGGCAGACCCAAGGTTGGTAATAATATCCTCAATTTTATCAATTCTAGTGGAATCTTGATCTATCTTTTCATTAACCATAGGTCCCTTCTCTTTAAAAAATTTAAGAGCAACTCCTACCTTAGATCCATATTGGGTAATTTGGTTATGGATCTTTCTATCCAAATTTTCAATTAACTCTACGGTGGCAACTTTATTTTCAATAATTTTAAGCCGTTGCATCACATGTTCCAAAGTTAAAATAGTTCCATCAACCAAAAGAGGTGGTGGGCCAAACAAATCTATCATAGCATTATAAGAATCAAAAGTATGGCTACCCAAGAAATTTCCTCCGGTAATGGTATCAAGAATACATCTATTCCAAGGAGTGATGCCTACATAAAAATTGCAAAGAAGAATGGAAGTAGATTGCTTCCTAGTAGATCTATTTTGCGCATTGCAAATTCTGTACCGGGCATCTTTTAGATTTTCTCCCTCCCTTTGTTTAAAATTAAGAACTTCATTCTCGGGAGATAAGGGAGTAGATAAAGGACTAGCCATAACGACGAGGCAAGCGAAAAAGAGGCGAACGGAAAAAGAGGGCGAATAAAATGGCAAGGGTGAAGTGGGGGAGAGGAAAACGAGAGGCAAATGGCAAATAATGCAATGCGAAGGATAAGAGTTGTGATGGGTACTTGGTATGTCTTGACTTGTCGTAGATCTCCCCAGCAACGGCACCAGAAATCCTTCTTGCTACCTCTTGAGCACTATGTTGGTTTTCCCTTGAAGAGGAAAGGGCGGTGCAGTAAAGCAGCGTAAGTATTTCCCTGAGTTTTTTAGAACCAAGGTATCAATCCAGTAGGATACCACACGCGAGTCACCTCGTACCTACACAAACAAATAAGAACCTCGCAACCAACGCGATAAAGGGGTTGTCAATCCCTTCACGGCCACTTGCAAGAGTGAGATCTGATAGAGATGATAATAATAAGATAAATATTTTTGGTATTTTTATGATATAGATTGAAAGTAAAGATTGCAAAATAAAATAGATTGGAAACTTGTATGATGGAAAATAGACCCGGGGACCATAGGTTTCACTAGTGGCTTCTCTCAAGATAGCATAAGTATTATGGTGGGTGAACAAATTACTGTCGAGCAATTGATAGAAAAGCGAATAATTATGAGAATATCTAGGTATGATCATGTATATAGGCATCACGTCCGAGACAAGTAGACCAAAATGATTTTGCATCTACTACTATTACTCCACACATCCACCGCTATCCAGCATGCATCTAGAGTATTAAGTTCATAAGAACAGAGTAATGCCTTAAGCAAGATGACATGATGTTGAGGGATAAACTCGTGCAATATGATGTAAACCCCATCTTTTTATCCTCGATGGCAACAATACAATACATGTCGTTTCCCTTTCTGTCACTGGGATCGAGCACCGCAAGATTGAACCCAAAGCTAAGCACTTCTCCCATTACAAGAAAGATCAATCTAGTAGGCCAAACCAAACTCATAATTCGAAGAGACTTGCAAAGATAAACCAATTATACATAAAATAATTTAGAGAAAATTCAAATATAGTTCATAGATAAACTTGATCATAAACCCACAATTCATCGGATCTCGACGAACACACCGCAAAAGAAGATTACATCGAATAGATCTCCAAGAGAATCGAGGAGAACTTTGTATTGAGATCCAAAGAGAGAGAAGAAGCCATATAGCTACTAGATATGGACCCGAAGGTATGAGGTAAACTACTCACACATCATCGAAGTGGCCATGGAGTTGATGTAGAGGCCCTCCGTGATCAATGCCCCCTTCGGCGGAGCTCCAAAAAAGGCCCCAAGATGGGATCTCTTGGGTACAGAAGGTTGCGGCGGTGGAAATAGGGTTTCATGGTGCTCCTGGATGTTTGTGGGGAATGTGAACATGTATAGGAGGAAGAAGTAGGTCGGTGGAGCTACGAGGGGCCCACGAGGGGGAGGGCGCCCCCTGCCTCATGCCCGCCTCGTTGATTGCTTGACGTCCACTCCAAGTCCTTCGAATCACGTTTGTTCCAAAAATCACATTCCCGAAGGTTTCATTCCATTTGGACTCCGTGTGCTATTCCTTTTCTACGAAACACTGAAATAGGCAAAAAACAACAATTTGGGTTGGGCCTCCGGTTAATAGGTTAGTCCCAAAAATAATATGGAAGTGTAAAATAAAGCCCATTAACATCCAAAACAGATAATATAATAGCATAGAACAATCAAAAATTATAGATATGTTGGAGACATATCAGTAGTCCATCCCATCGAAGGTAGGACACGCATCCGAGACCTTGGTCATGCCTGCAGTCGACATAACTAAAACTTCAGGCGGTGAAACCAAAATCACATAGAACAAGGGTGAATAGGCAATTTTTACAAATTCGTCACTGAGGAAATACAACTTGAGGAATTTGCTAAGTGACGAACTACAAGCAGCGGAATAAGTACTCAGGTGCATACATAATAGGACAGTAGCATAGTCATCATGATGAAATCAAACATACATAGAGCACAGGTAGCGTGTAAACAGGATAAGCAGGCTGAAGACAAGATGATTGAAGAAATTGGACTGAGAAAATTGAGAAAATCTCCAGACAAATTCTTCAAACAGTAACAATCAATTTCATGAACACATAAGCAAGGAAATGAAAGGGTTGAGGAAATAGAACCAGTAGCTCGGTGAAGATAGTGATTTGGTAGACCAGTTCCAACTGTTGTGACATTTGTACGTCTGGTTGGAGCGGCTTGGTATTTAAACCAAAGGACACATGGTCCCAGGACACACATTCCTTACCGTATTCTCCTTGAGGTAAGGTCACACAGACCTTGCCCAATCACTCATGGTAAGTCTTCAAGGTGACTTCCAAACCTTCACAGACTTGGTCACCCGACGATCCACAATTCCTCTTGGATGCTCTAGACCATGACGCCTAACCGTCTAGAAGATGTACAGTCTTCAAAGGTAACAAGCGTCGGTTCCACACAGAAATAATCTCTTCAGTGATGCTTAATCACTTTGAGTTTTAGGTGTTGGGGTTTGGGGTTTTTCCTCAGTGATGATTTTCTCTCAAAGTCCTCGGAGGATGGGATGCTCTAAATGACAAGTGTCAGTTTCTCTCAGAGCAGCCAACCAACTAGTGGTTGAAGGGGGCTATTTATAGCCAGGGAGTAGCCCGACATGATAAGACATAAATGGCCTTCAATGATATGACCGTTAGATGGATAAGATATTTGGGATAGCTGGCGCGTAGCACAACAACGGTCGGAAATTTGAGCTCTCAAATTCCTTAGGGTTACCATGTTCCTCACTTGTAGGCAATCCGTACTAGCGAATTCTTAACTCCTCGGTCAGAACAAATTCCTCAGAGACCAGAAGATCTTCGTATCTGTCACTAAAGAAATTGAATGAACTGTATGAGATTTCCAAAGGCTTCACTCGAAGGATTGGGTATGTGTAGGCTTTGAGATGAGCATCACTTGGAAATTCTTCCTTAGTTTTACCTTTACCCCCTTTAGCAGTACGATGTTTCCTATGACTCAAGAAAGGAAAACGAAACTACGAAAACAATAGTCTTCACGCTTCATAATCCTCGCATCAATATCAATGTCTTCAAGGTCACACCAATTTCCTCATTTTCGAAGTCTTCAAGAAAACCAAAGTCTTCCAGTAAAGACATTCATTTTTAGGGGTCAACTTTCTTCGGAAATATCAAACTCCTCATAGACTTATAAGACCTGTGTACACTCACAAACACATTAGTCCCTTAACCTATAAGTCTTCAATACACCAAAATCACTAAGGGGCACTAGATGCACTTACAAATTTCAGTACGGTCACCCATTGCCATTCGGTCAAACCTTGATTTTCTACGTAAGGGTGCTGATGAGCTCAATCTTTTGAACCATACTTCCCCTAGATCTGGCCCTTCCATTGCGATGACTTTTGCTCATCAGGATGAAAATTCACATTTGATTATGGACCAGCAGCCCAACTCAAATCATTCTAGATTAATTTTTGGGAGTTTTCCTAAGGACAGGTCGATGAACAGCTCATCTTTGAATCAGCTGAGGTTTGGAAGTTTCCTATCAATAGTTAATGATTGTCAAAATTTGGAGAACATTGTATTCATTGGTAATAACTTTAGGAGTACTTACTGGGACATTATTCTAAACTTTATTCTAATCCACATTTTAGATTTTTGTCATTTGGGATAGGATGACTTAAGAATTGCTAACTTATGGTCCCTGACATCAGTGCCACCATCGTCGTACATTCATGAGCGGCTAAATTTACGTTCAAATTGTCATCAAGTGGGCCACCTTTCTACTCATTGCCACAATGTCCTCAGCCCACAACGAGATCTCGCTCATCTGGAGACCCGGGTTGACTTGGGCTGCACTCCTAAGCCCAACCCTTCCATACATACTGGGCTAACTTGTTCCTACTGCTGTTCTCCCAACCATTTTTCTACTTTTTGTCCTTCGAGTTTTTGATGTTGTAGCTCTGGATTTCTGGGACATACTTCTAATGGACTGTCAATACCTCTGGTTGATTCCTAAATCAATTCAAATTTCTAACTCTGATGTTCACAAGGAAATATCAACAGGAATTGATCCTCCTCGGTCTAATGCTGAAGCTGACATTAATGACTTGCATGACTCTACGAGCACAAATTTGGCTCCTACTAAATCACCAGTATATGGGAAACATACCCAAACTTGCCTTTCCATGGAGTATTCTAATAAGGAAATGTGAATCATCCATTGCTCCATCTGTGGGCTCAAGGTCCACCTGGTAGGCTCTTGCTGGAGGGGCGAACGAAAAGGACTGTGGAGGTGGACATCCAAAACCAAACCCGCTGTCGATACGCCTTCCCACACTGCCATTCTCTAGCCTCCACCTTAACAGAGCTCCTCCCACGCCTCTGCCTCCCCTCCAATGGCGAACTTTCTGGTGAGCATTGTCCCCAACCTCCCGACGGGGATGACAATCGAGCTTGGCCCCCAGGATCGTGTGGTGCGTGGTGACATGGCGGTTCATCTGGTGCCACCCCTCAACCATGATTTCCTTGCCATCTCCAAGTTGAATCATCATGTCCCGTTCCACCATAAAGAGGCTCTCAGAGAGGTAATCACTAGTCTACTACATGAATCACACTTTATTTCGACCGAAGTGGATGACCACCCTTTAGGCATTGCAATCTATGGTTTTGAGAATCCTCTAATCAGAGACACTATAGTTGGATGCTAAAGATGAAGGAGATGTGAACACCATTATCTCTTTTGTGCCACATGATGCTGCTCTTAACATGCGCCTCACCTCTTATGGTCCGGATGTTTGGATTCTTTATATCGGGTTTCCCTATGATTATCAAACTTACCACTATTTGCACAGATCTGTTAATCAATTTGGTAGCTTGATTCACTTGTACAATCCATGGGGAGACCACAAGTTTGTCTTAATCAAAGCTAAAGTTATCCACATGCATCTTGTGCTAAAGAGTTTTGTTGTTCGTTAGCTAGGAGGAGATCAACACAGCTGGATTGTGTGTGTCACAATGGTGCGCAGCTCGGACTGGAATCCACATCTGCCTGAGGTGCCGCTAGCGGGGGAAGACCCACCTCCTGCTGATGGCATCCCACACCCGTCACATGGTGAGGAACTTACCATAGAACAACTTTACCAGATGCAATTGAACAACTGGATTCTGCAGCAGGGAGATGACAACAATGCAGCACCTGCTAATGGTGGCAATGTTGCAGCTCAACATGTGGATGTTGAGTTTCAGAAAAACTAGGGGGTATGGCCTCCATCTCCACCACAAGCCCCTACGGCTCTATACAACTATCAGCACTAGCTCGCTGGAGAAGGCTTGCAGGTTCAGGATGGAATACCAGCAGTGAACAACATCATTGACAGTCCTGCCTCTGCTTGGAATGACTCAATCTCCAATATTGGAAACTCGGACTCTAGTAATGGTTCAGATGATCTCGTCCTGATGCCACTCACAATGTTTCAGACCCTTGTCAATGGTGGCCCACTGCAGCAAGAGTCTCCTAGTCAGCATGCTCAGGTGATGCTCATTGATCTCACAGTCTCCAGCTCTGGTATGCATTACAGTGTGTCTACTACCAATGAAACTGTGGCTTCCATGGTGTTTGGTGAGCATTTCCCTTTTGTCCAAGTCACTAACTTCATGTCAAGCTCTATACTGCCTACTTTATCCACTTTTGGTCCTTGGGCTCAGGGATATGGATTCCAACCACCTAATTTGGAGATGCAGTTAGTTCTTACTGTGGTTGATGCCGAAACTATTTGTGTTTCCTCCTCTATCAAGCGCACTGAATCATTGGGCACCTTGGTCATCTCTAGTAATACTTGGTCCATCCAAATGTTGGCTCATGAAACTGCTCAAGTGCCTGCTCCTAGATCCTCTGTCACTATTACTGAACTTCTAGAAGAAGATGTGACTTTTCCTGCTGACAACAGCTCTGACCTGCAACTGTTTAACATGGAGATGCAGGACCCAACTAGAAACCTCCCTGTTGCTTTACCTAATCTTGTGGGATTCTCTAGTAGCAAGGGACAATGTAAACGTGCCAAGACTAATGCCCTAGAATGTGTGGTTAGTGTTTGCAGAAGCATCAGATCTAACAAATACGATGGATTTAAAGTATAGCAGCCCACTGACAGCAAGAAGAAGACCTCCAAAGTGAAACCACGCATGATTCCTTCTACTTCTGCCACCAGCAGGATCTCTGATGTTGCTGCAGTCACTAAGAACACCTAAGCTCCACCTCCAACCCTGATTCATGTGATGCAACATGTGGGGACACAGATGTGTGGTGTGCCACCTGAAGAACTAACCGAGCAGGCTCTCCTGGCTTCTGTCGAAGAAGGATCTTCTTCGGAGTGAAGGCCTTATTTTATTTTCATTTACCTTTTTGCTCTTTCATGGCTAGGCGAAACTGGAATGTCTTATGTTGGAATATGCGTAGTATGAACGATGATCGTAAACTTTTGGCACTTTCGAATGCTATTTTAGCTAGTGGATGTGCGGTTATCTGTCTGCGGGAAACCAAGAAATCTATGATTGATAATAATTTTGTTAAATCTTGTTGTCCCTGACGTTTTGATAAATTTGCATATATACCCTCTCATGGGGCCTCGGGAGGTATTATCAACATTTGGAATAGTGCACCCTTCACATGAGAAGTGCTCATGCAGGAAAAATTTGCTCTGCTCATACGTTTCAAGTCCACACAATGAACACAGATTTGTACATTGGTCAATGTATATGGCCTCTGCCAAGGTGATGCCAGGACTAACTACACTAATTGGCTAATGAACTTAAGTATTTCACAATCTAAAGATTGTCTTTTGGTTGGGGAATTTAATTACATTAGAGGTCCAGAGAATCGAAACAAGCCAGGGGGAAATATCAACGACATGATTATGTTTAATGGTTTCATAAGATTTCAATGCCTTGTGGAACTCCCAATCAAAGGAAGATCATACACCTAGAGTAATATGCAAATGGACCCTCTACTCGAACAACTTGATTGGTTTTTCACGTCGACCAACTAGACCTCCACATATCCTAACACTATGCTCAAACCCCTTGGTAAACCTATCTCTGACCACATCCCGTGTGTTGTCCCAATTGAAACAACTATTCCACGCAGCAAAATCTTCAGATTTGAATCATTCTAGGTGCAGCACCCGGGCTTCCTAGATGTGGTGTCCTCTTCTTGGGCAAAATTGTTTCGCATATCGAATTATGCCACCATGATATGTAAAAAAATAAAAATATCAGATATGCATTGAAACAATGGAGCAAGAACATCTCAAAACTCTCTGTGGCCATTGCAAACTCTAACAAGACCCTGAAAGATCTTGATGCCTTGGAAAACAAATGTTGCCTTACTGTACCTGAGAGGAACTTTAGGAACATTATCAAAAATCAACTCCTCAGATTACTCACCTACCAAAGGGGATATTGACGCAAAAGGTGTACCATTCACTGGGTACGTTTTGGTGATGAGCTTCCTAAAATTTTCCAAGCCATGGCTTTAGAAAGGTACAGAATCTCAGCCCTTTCCTTAGAAGATGGAACAATAATTGAAGATCATGCAGGAAAAGAGTCCATCATACATCAGACCTTCAAGCAACGCTTAGGGACATCTAAAGACTTCCAAATGAAATTTGATCTTCCAGCAGTAATTAAAAGGGTGGCTGATCTGGACCAACTCACAACCCCCTTCACAATAGAAGAAATTGACTCTGTCATCCGTAAAATGCCAGCTGATAGAGCCCCAGGGCTAGATGATTTTAACGGTGTCTTCCTAAAAACTTGTTGGCACATCATTAAGGAAGATTTCTACAAGCTTTGCAACCAGTTCTTTGATGGAAACTTAAACCTGGAAAGCATCAATGAGGGGTTCATTACTCCAATTCTGAAAGTATCTTCCCCAACTTTAGTCAATGACTATAGGCCAATTACTCTCCTTAACTGTTGTCTTAAGTTTATTACAAAACTTCTGGCAAATACGTTACAGAAAGTCATCCTCGAAATTTCCCACCGTAACCAATATGAATTCACAAAGGGGAGAAACATCCTGGACTGCCTCGCCTGGGCATTTGAGTATATTTTTCAATGTTAGAGCTCGAAGAAAGAAATTACTCTACTCAAACTAGACTTTGTGAAAGCTTTTGATACTATTGAGCATGAGGCCATGATTGAGATTATGAAACATATGTGATTTAATGATAAATAGCTTGGATGGATCAAAAGCATTTTTCCTCTGAAAAATCATCTGTTCTTCTCAATGGCGTTCCTGGCAGGCAGTTTCTCTGCAAATGCGGGGTATGACAGGGGGACCCAATCTCCCTGCTCATCTTTGTCCTAGCAGCTGACCTCCTTCTAGCTGCCATCAACGAGGCTTTCAGACAGGGAACAATCAACTTGCCTTTTCCCAAAGCAAATCAAAGGGATTTCCCGGTCATCCAATATGCGGACGACATGATACTTATTATGCAAGCCTTCCCTAAACAAGCACAAACAATGAAATCCATCCTTCAGGACTTTGCTGAACCCATTGGCCTCAAAATAAACTTTCATAAGTCCACATTAATTCAAAATTAATTGTGATGACACCCTCAGTAATACTCTTTCTGGTATTTTTGGATCCTCCATTGGAACCATGCCATTCACCTACCTGGGCCTTCCACTTGGCATTTCCAAGCCATCAGTTCAAGACCTCATGCCTCTGGTTTGCTTGACGGAGCATAAACTATCTGCCACACTCTCTCTGATGTCATATGGTGCCAAGTTCTCCCTCCTCAATTTGGTCATCACTTCCCTGACTATCTTTGCTTTATGCATGCTAAGATTCCCTCCGAAAATCATTGAGCTACTAGATAAAATTTGAAGGAAATGCCTATGGACAAAAAATACAGAACAAGGAGATAAATGTAACTCTCTTGTTGCATGGGATATGATCTGCCGCCCCAAAAAAAGTGAAGGGCTGGGAATAATTAACCTCCAAACCCAAAGTGATACCCTCATGTTGAAATACTTGCATAAATTCTACAATCACCATGATATCCCGTGGGTGGAGTTAATCTGGACAACCTACTATGACAACAAATTTCCCCATGCTACCGACCTGTGCAGATCATTCTGGTGGACGGATGTAATCAAGCTCACTCCCATATATCGAGGCATATATTTTGTGACTATTGCATCTGGAGACAAAGTGTTAATGTGGAAAGACTTGTGGCTCAATGATGTACTCGCGGACACACATTCAAGAGCCTTCTCATTGGAAAAGGATCAAGACATATCAGTGAGAGACTTCCTTCTAGCCACTTCGCTAGAAGAAACGTTCCATCTCCCACTGTCTATACAGGCACATGATGAGATTAGGAACATGCAATAGCTAGTTTCACACATCAATGGAACAGCTAGTTTCACACATCAATGGAAATGAGGGCAACCCACCCAGGTTCAAGGCATGGTACTTGCAATTTGGGTTTGTTGCACCAATTATACTGTAGGGGGTTCTCTTACAGTCTTTTTGTCAGAAAAATGGAAATGAGGGCACAGATACTTGGACCTATATTTGGGGAGCCAAAGAATTTACTGCTAGCAGATATTACAGATTTTACTTCTGAGAGAGTCAAGCACAAGATGCATACAAATGGCTGTGGAAATCCAAAACAACCATGAAAATCCAAGTCTTTGGCTGGCTCCTACTCTCAGACCATCTCAAAACAAAAAAACATGCTCAGGAGATGACACTATAATATTGGGAATGATTTCAACTGTCTTCTATGTGACCAGACAGTTGAGGAGGACGTGGATCATCTGTTCCTACACTACAGCTTTAGCCAACAATGTTGGAATCATCTAGGAATTGTTTGGGGGATGCAAAACACTCGCCCCCCTATGCTTGAGATGGCCAAAACTACTTGGGGGAGACCAATGTTCATCGAAATATTTCTTCATGCATCTTGGAGCATTTGGAAGGAAAGAAATAACAAGCATTTCAGAGGGATCCCCCCCCACTCCCCAGGCCTGGCTGGCTAGATTCAAAGAGGACTTTGCACTCCTCCAATATAGAGTTCAGGAAGAGAAAAAGGCTTTTATTGTATCCTTTTTAAATTAAATCTAGACTCATAAGTGATACACCCCCTGTACTCCTGCAACCCTAGTCCCCCCTAATACTCTTCCTCCACCCACAAGAGGTGGGTTGGATGTAATTATGGCTTGTATATTGTAACTTTCCCTTATATTTTATAGAGGTTAGTATGAGCCTCTCGTAATGTCATTAATGGTTAAAAAACTCCGTTTGCACTGACCTAAAGCCTTGTGGGCCTTACCCCTTGCCCCACAAAAGTGTCCTTGCACTAGAACATTTCTGGAAACATCTGAAACCCTTCCTATGACCCCGAAATGCTTTTGGATCCTCTAAAACTATTCCGAATATTTATGAAACAATTCCACAAATAGATTCTCATCACTCCCATCCTACTAACACTCAATAGATTGTGATTGCCTTAAGCTTGTGACCCTGTAGGTTCGGTAACTCATAGCCATGAATGAAACCATTCGTTCAATGGCCGATAGCGGAATCGCGGATGTCCATATCGATCCCTATGAGCACATGAATGATATTCGAGTGAACTATTGGTTATCATGTGACATTCTCTTTGCTTCATGATACTTCACAATACCCGGGATGCATCGTATCCTCCCAAGTCATCACATGCTCACTATACCGTTATCCTCGTTACTGGTTTTGTTCTTCTTTCTTGTTGTCGTGTTCCAACATCCCCGTGACATGGTCACATTTGTATGGCCAGATGATGATGGATGCAAGTAGTGGATATATCTATCTGGCCAGATGATGATGGGTGTCGTGTTCCCGCATCCCGGGAACATGCATGTTGATGTGTGTAGTTCAATAAGTGTTGTTGCAAGAGGTGGATTTATATACCTTCAAAGAAGACTCAGGTAGATATTTATATTTACTTCTTGAGACATAAGTCTAGACCCTTTGAAATGTTTAAAAGGTTTTCAAAATGAAGTAGAATTTATTGTAACAAGAAAATTATGTTTCTTCAATTACATTGCGGAAAGGGATATTTGAGTTACAAGTCTAGCGGATGTTCGATGAGCTATTTTATAGCTTGAACCTCCTAGAGCACTACTAAGAGTAGAGTTTTTTGAGTAGATGTCATCAAACTATGTATGACATGGAGGGATTAAAGATAACATTTATCAATTTGCCAATGTACATTTTAATGTGATGCTTTAGGGACTATGGCCTTTACACTGAAAATAACTGTCGGTGTTTTGGGAACGGAGGTACCCAGACTTGCCTTCCTACGGCCCACGGCGTGGCTCCATCGACAACCTGGTACGGCCCACCTTCAACATCAACAACTCAAGACCCTCGCAAGCTGGACGACGCCAAGACCTCCAAAAGGATTGGATGACGCAAGCCATGAAGACCAAGGCCAGGCGGGCTCCAGCGGGTGTAGTATAGCAGTTTCCTCTGTGGTGCTACGGAGGCAAGCGCAGGAGCTAAGTCCCGAGAAATCAGCCAAAGGTTTCCATTCTCATGCAACAAGACCAAGACCGCCAGGACGGCAGGACAGAGGTCATCGCCGAGCCCACCACCGCGTCACGACCAGAAGCTTTGCAGGCGAAGACCACCTTTCGTCAGGATAAGATGTACTAGTTTTCTCCCTTCGAATTTGGTCATTGTGGGATCCCTTCCCACCTACATTTCTGGGGAAGAGGACCAAGGCCACTATAAATATAGAGTAGCAAGCACCATAGAGAGGGGATCGGCGGGACGGAGATCAGAGAGCAACGTGAGAGAAGATGGAGTCAGGTCGGCACTCGGGGACGCGCGAATGCCGTAGGGAAGAAGCTCCTCGACGCGTTCCAATGCACAGAGAGCATCCAATACTGCCAGAGCACGTGCACAGGCATGCCAACAACACGGTCACCACGCGACATGGCAAGGAGAGGGCAAGAGAGGCTGGCAATTGATGTCTAGCGCTTTCTCTTTGCACCCTAGGGACTGTAGGAGGTGAAAGATCAGCAGAAAGAGCCATGGGTAGATGGGATGCATCAAGAGAAGTTTGGTGTAGCAAACTTGGCCACATATCTATGATAAACTGAGAACAATAAGAGGCAAACTTGATGTCTGAGAGGTTTAGGTTAGGAAGGACTACAATCTTGTGAAGTTGGAGAAGACTATGACCACAAATTAATATAGTTGCTTTGCAACTACAATTATGGTCCAGGATAGATAATTGGATGATGCACTCACATGGAGTGTTCGGTGGGGCTGAAATTTGGTAGATCATGATGATATGGACATATGAAGACGTTGTAAAATTTTCATACCATTTGGACTTGCCAAAATAGTACTCCCTTCACAGTCCTTCTCTGTCCACAAACTTGAGAAAAATATGGAGAAATATTGGCTTGATTAATTGATCCCAAATTTGGTGGAGATAAGTTTTATGGGTAGGAGAATGCTCTGGTGCATTTTCAGCAATAATGAAGCAATATAAAATATACTTGCTTCACAACATGTAAATATTGCCAGAAACAAAGATTTGATGGTGTGATCACCTAGATGATTGGATGGATCTAAAAATTGGTGCAGCGTCGTGATTTGAGCACATGGAAGATCTTGCAAAATTTCAACTCATTTGGATACTCCTAGCTAGTACTTCCTTCAACAAGGCTCCCATCTAACAAAAACTTTGGAAAATTGTTGAGGAAGATTGGCTGGGAAAATAGTGCTGAATTTTGTTATGAGGCAATGATTTGGATGTGAGAGTATGCCCAAAAAGTTTGGGAGCACTCAAGAAGAGATAGGTGGCACTTCCTTCAGAGAAGACCACTCTAGACAGAAATGAAGAATGAATATTGCTGGATTACTTTTGGACTAGGAAAGAAAATTTTGGAGATATTTGGGGCATATATGATCCAAATAATTTATGAGAATTATTTGGGAATTTTTTTTGAAAGACAGAAATATAGGTTGCTTCACAACCTAGGTCAGACAGGGTTATTCCTTTAAAAGAAAAAGGAATATTCCTGAGAAAAAGAATTTGTGGTTGGGCTAAGATGGATATGACATGGCCTTGGGAAGGATTTGAGATTGATAAGCCACTCTGGAAAGGAGGAATAGGTAATCTTCCCATGTTTCTAGACCACACAACCACAGAAAACAAATCCAAAGAAATATAAAAGAAAAAGAAAGGGCCAAAATCCAGGGTGTTACACGGGAAGAAGCAAAAGGTTTGCCTTTTCATTAACTAAGAACAAGATAGTTGCCCATTTGATTGTGCAAACCCGCATTTGATGCGCAGCGGTGTTCTCCTGCTCTTGCGCGGCAACGCTTTGACACTCTTGCTCTGCTCCTCTCCATGGGGGGCGATAAACCCATGTGTAGGCATTGGCCTGCTCAAGCACTAGGGTGTGTTGATACCGTCATGCTCAATGGCGCGCTACCGCTCTTCCTCGACGGCGTATCGCCGTTCTTGCTCTCTGGCCTGCTCCCGCTCGTTCTCTTAGTCGAGGAGGTTGATGGCGACGGTGGTGCTTCGCCGGATTGGCATGCTTGGAATGGTATACTACGGTATGGTCTGTGTGTCACCGCCTAGCCTTCTATGCCCACTATCACTGGCAGCGAGAAATCGATGGGAGGAGTGGCGAGAAACCGATTGGGGGAGTGGCGGGGAACAGTAGCATGTTTGGATATATAACACCATTAATATGGAAAACTTAGTAAAGAAGGAAGCGCGAGCTAACACGACATGTGCGCACAGTGCTTACCCACAGGTGCCAGACGGTTGACCAGAACAACTTTAAATATTAAGAGTTTGCTTGGCCTTTTTATACATTATAATTGAGTTTTCCAAGCATTAATTTAATGTGCACAATTCAAATTTGAACTACAAATACATGCTTAAGTGCACCAAAATGGCTAGAAAAAATCATACATGTGTCCTTGGATCCATGTTTAGGTCCCATGCAATGAATGGGAATGAATTACAACCGTCTGGGCATCCAGGCTCAGCCTCAAACATTGAGAATCTCGGTTTTTAAATCTCCGTAAATCCAAAACTCACCCAAAAATCGTGAAACTTGGCATTGTGTCACAACATGGCACATATATGTCGTGTTAAAAAAATTGTCCAATTTGGGGCAAGCTTTATTACAAGCATCTTATAAACCGGATCTTCTCTCAACAAGCCTCATGGTTCCGATAGGGAAACATGTCCCCCTTGTGGGCAAAACAATAATCGATGCCTCTTCTCGCCTTGTATTTTTCCGTAGTCAACATGAAACAACGGGAGATTCATGCTGAAATTTGAAATTATTTAGGGTTCGTTTGGCCTTTTTTATACATTAATTGAGTTTTCTAGGCATTTAATGTCCATACTTCAAATCTGAACTACAAATACATGCTCTAGTGCACCAAAATGGCTAGAAAAATCATACATGTATCATTGGGTGCATGTTTAGGTCCCAAGCAAGGAAATGGAATGAATTACAAGCATCTCGACATCTTGGCTCGGCATCAAACATTGGGAATCTTGGTTTTTAAATTCCCATAAATCCAAAACTCACCAGAAAATCGTGAAACTTGGCATGGTGTCACGAACTGGCACATATGTGTCATGGTAAAAAATTGTCCAATTTAGGGCAAGCTTTACTACAAGCGTCTTACAAACCGGAGCTTCTAGCAAGAACCCTCATGGTTCTGATCAGGTATGTGTCGCCCTTGTGGGCGAAATGATAATCACTGCCTATTCTTGCCTTGTATTTTTTTCTATAGGCAACATGGAACAACAGGTGATTTGTGCTAAAATTTGAAATTATTCAGGGTTCTTTGGCCTTTTATGCATTAATTGAGTTTTCTAGGCATTTAATGTCCATAATTCAAATATAGACTACAAATACATGCTCCGGTGCACTAAAATGGCTAGAAAAATCATACATGTGTCCTTGGATGCATGTTTAGGTCCCATGCAAGGAATGGGGATGAATTACAACCATCTCAGCGTCCTGGCTCGGCCTCAAACATTGGGAATATCGATTTTTAAATCCACGTAAATCCAAAACTCGCCAGAAAATCATGAAACTTGGCATGGTGTCATGACATGGCACATATATGTCATGGTAAAAAAATTTCCCAATTTGGGGCAAGCTTTATGTTGGTGCAATAATTTGTCTCCCTATGTTCTGGAGTTTGTTGACATAAACGGTATGGGACTTATGTGTTTGCTAGTGCACACATAGTAACAGGTCCCTAGAATCAAGAGGAGTTTGGTTCAAATGACGAAGATAATCTCCTGCGTATCAGTGAAGTTATCACCGAAGATTATGTTGACAAGAGTGACCCCTCAAAAATTGTTGAAGCTAAGCAATTGGTTCGGTGCCTATCCGAAGAAAGTGACTGTGTCCGAGAAGAATGAAGACGAAGTGAAGACGTAGCATTTATTTCGTTGTTTCTCTTCTTCTTATTGACTCATAGGACCACCGTACTATTAAGAGGGGTGTAGTGTTCGAAGCTTTGATTATGTGATGCTAAACCCAAATCCTATGAAAGTTGCGATAGAAATCTCTTTGTGCTCCGAGCAAATACTTGCTAGCAAGAGATTGTGATCTTCTTCGCTACGAGAGATTTGTCTCAGACCAAGGAGTTAGCATTACTTGTTCCTCAAGTAATGTTACTGTTACTCTTTGAAATCCGACCGTTGAGAACATGTCGGTTGGCCATTGGCTGCACCGCGTGTCCAAAATGGTCACTTCCCATCTGGGAAGGTTGTGGCTATAATTAGCCACCCTGTGTCGGCTTTGTCCGGTGGCTGCTCCGTTTGATTCTGAGAAGATTGTTGAGCAACCCTCTCTCTGGGTGATTTGAGTTTAGAATCCACCGAGAGAAAACCCCTAGAGCCGAAAATTTAGATAGTGGTTCAGCATCACTCGAATCTAAGTCCAGTACGCTCCGCCTATTACTCTTGAGAGCTGCAAACTCTCTAGATGGTTAGGTGTCAATTTCTTCATAGTTGATGTAGATTCGTCCTCTGATACATCCAAGAATACTTTAACAAAAGGAGCCCAGAACCCACCGTAAAAGACCAGGAGTGATTGTGGTTCTTGAAGAAGACGTTTGTAAAGGTTCAGAGATCAAGTATCTATCATGAGCGATTGGCATTGGTTGATGAAGCAATTATCATGGAGAATAGGGTGAAGAGAGTTTATCTTCCGTGTTAAGTCACAACCCCTCCAACCAGATATAGTCCTTGTGTAGAAGGACGAACTGGTCTACCAAATACCTTGTTGCCATCGAGCATCACCAGTTACATCTGTTCTTCATCATTACTTTCAAACGTTTTCAATTATGTGATTTGTCTCGATGCATGCTCTTAGTTTCCATTTGATAGCTTGTATTCAGTCGTTGTACTCTTTTTCATTCCCTCCACTGTTGGGTTCCGAGAGTTTTGAGATTTCCGAAAGAAATTTTGAAACTCCCATTCACCCATCCCTCCTCTAGTAGACATACTTTGTTCCTACAATTAGTATCAGAGCAAGGTACTCACTGAATCTGCTCATTTTGTTCTAACAACCTTGGAGTTTAAGTATGTCTTCAGTGAGCTACAAGTCGCACCTCAAGATTCCCATATTCGATGGGACAGACTATCCCTTCTGGAAGTAGAAGATGAAGATCTATCTCTGAGCAATTGATGATGATATGTGGAATGTGGTGTAGAATGGAGTCACGATTGAAGTGCCCCAAGTCCCCAACGACCGAGTGAAGAGACTCATTTAAATGGATGCTCAAGCTAAGGATGAAATTGGTGGCCATCTCTCCCGTGCTCAATTTCTTCTCTATCGTAAGTGTGAAACTGCGGAATTGTGGGACATTCTCGAGAAGATAAATCAAGGTGTTTCAACTCAGAAAGATGCTCGCATTGATACCCTTCGAGCAAAGTTCAATAGGTTCAATCGCATTGTAAATGAAAGCTGTCAGCAAACTTTCGATCGCCTGAGTGACATCGCCAATGAGCTACAAGGTCTCGGCGCCAAAGACATCACTGACCATGAAGTTGTGAAGAAACTGCTCCGATCACTCGACAGTTCATTCGACACACTACTTCTGATGATAAGGGAACGAGCTGATTTCAAATACCTCAACTCTGCTGATATAATGGAAAGGATAAACACCCACGGGGAACAAGAAGAAGAGAATAGATATCTCTATGGTTCAAGTCATCACAGAAATCATGCTCTCAAGGTTGTGGCTGATTCCTCCTCCGAAGGAAATGCCGAAGAAGATTCTGATGACCCAGAAAGGATCAGCAAAGATCTCGCATTACTCACGAAAAGATTCCAGCAACTCCACAGAAAGAATATGTTTTAAAAGAAGGGATCCAGCAACTCAGGCGGTTCAAAATCTTCATCAAAACGCACTGGCGATTACACTTGCTTCAAGTGCAAAAGGCCAGGACATTTCATTTTGGACGGCCCTCTCTAGGAAGCTAAAATATGTGCCAGTGGAAGATATGATTCAGGAAACCACCATAGTAAAAGCAAGAGCAAGAACTATGACTCCGATGATGAGAAGAAAATGAAGAAGTTCTTCAAAAAGAAGGACATCTCCTCCTCAAAGTCCTCATCAAGATCTTCCTCGAGGAATCCTTCCAAGTCCTCCAACCGCAAGAATACCTCTCGCAAGGCCAAGGCATACATTGGCAAGGAGATGGACTCCGATGAAGAAGAATCATCTGGTTCCGAAGAAGCTGATGAATCCGGTGAGGATTCTGATTCTGGCATGGCTGGCATAGCATGTGCCATCACCCCTGCATCAAACTTCTTCAAGAAACATTCAAGCAATGACGAATATCCTTCCTACTGCTTCATGGCAAAAGTGTCGAAAGAAAAGGACTATGTCTTTGGGTGTACCGAATGGATAATGGGTAGTGGATGCACTAGTCATTTGACCGGAGACAAGTTATTGTTTATCGACCCCATCTTAGCTGCTTCATCTCTAAAGTATATCACTTTTTGCGACAACAAAAAAGGAAAGGTAATCGGATTAGGTAAAATTGCTATATCCAGAGACAAAACCATTAATGATGTTTTACTTGTTCAGTCTCTTGGACTCAATCTCATGTTAGTTGCAAGCTTTGTGATCTAGGCATCCTAGTTCTATTCTCTATATCCAACGGCATTGTCTTTATGGCCTCTGACAATTCCTTCATCTTCGAGGGAAATAGACAGGGTGATTTATATATAGTGGAATTCTCTAAGGGTCCCTCAGTCCAAACTTGTGGCACCGAAGACTTGGTCATGCAGGTATGAGAAATTTGCAGACTCTAGTGAAGAAAAATCATCTCCCTGGCATTCCGGATGTAAAGTTCGACAAGGATCGTCTTTGTACTGCATGTGAGGCTAGAAATTGTCCAAGAAGCATCATTCATCAAATACTGTCATGACCACGACAAGACCTCTGGAAATTCTTCATATGGATTTATTCGTACCTCAAAACTATGCAAGCTTTGGTGGCAGTCATTATGGTCTGGTTATTGTTGATGATTTCTCTTGTTACACTTGGGTATTCTTTCTCGAAGACAAAACCTACACCCAAGACATCTTCAAAAGGTTCGCCAAGAAGGCCCAGAATGAATATGATGTGCGAATTAAGCATGTCATAAGAGACAATGGTACTGAGTTCAAAAATACTCATATCGAAGATTTTCTCGATGAGAATGGTATTACTCATGAATTCTTAGTTGCATACACTCCCCCAACAGAATGGAGTTGTTGAGCGAAAGAATAGAACTCTCGTAGAAATGGCGAGAACAATGCTCAGTGAGTAAAAAACTCCTATTCATTTCTGGGTTGATGCTATTAACACTGCTTGTCATGTTGTGTATCATGTTTATCTTCACAAGTTCCTTAAGAAAATTTCATATGAGCTTATCACTGGCAAGAAACCAACTGTTTCTTATTTACGTGTTTTTGGTGCACCTTGCTACATTCATGACATGAATCATAATTCCAAGTTTGCACCTAAGGCACATGAAGGTTTTCTTCTTGGTTATGGCTCAAACTCGCATACTTATCGGGTCTATAACTCTCACCACGGGAAAGTTATGGAAACAGTAAATGTGCAGTTCGATGAATCTAACGGCTCCCAAAAGGAGCACCTACCTAATGTGATAGATGAACCACCGTATCGGAGGCTATTCAGAAAATGGCCATTGGGAGTGTCAAGCCAGTCGAAGGAAATGCTCATGACTCTTCTTCTGATGATGATGCCCCCATGACTCGAACCGGAACTCGCCAAGCCACTACCGAAGAAAATGCCGCTCCAAACACAAATGGAAACCAGAATGCTAATGCCAATCTGAATGGCAATCCCGATGAAAATGGCGATACAAATGCAAATCCCGATGCTGATGCTGAGGAAAATGAAAATGATCATCAAGATGGAAATCCTCTCCCTCGAGTGGCAAATCGAGTTGACCCTACATTAATTCTCGAAGATCCCAAGAATCCAGGTTATCGACCCACAACTCGTTCTCGCACTCGTTTGGCTAACTACTGTGGCAGTTTCTCCTTTGTCTCATTGGCATAATGTCGTGGTATTCTCATGGGGTGGGGGAGTTGCGAGACAATAGATGCCACAGGGTGGCTTGAGGTGAGGGCAAGACTGCTGCCGGAATATTCGGGGACGGGTATGCGAGTATCACGCGCTAGTTTACCCAGGTTCGGGGTTCTCCGGAGAGATAATACCCCTACTCCTGCATGTCTGGATATATATGTGGGGTGTATATCTGGCAGTACAATGTGCTCCTGGAGGTGTATCCGAGATCAGTGCCATAGGCATCTGTTCTCGTATATGCATATGAGCACAAGTGTGTGTGTGTGGCCGCATGTGCCTGAGCATGCATGTGTGAGTGTGAGGATGGATGGATGTGTGCTTGCTAGCTACCTTATATAGGCTTGGCGTAGCTTAATTCCTAAGCTAGGTAGTGGCATGGGACAAGTGGGCATGGGGCACCATGCCCATGAGGGTGTGTATGTGATGTGCATGCCTCTTTGTCCCCTGGTGCACTTTATAAAACTGTGCACAGGGACAGATACACTGTAGATGATGTCGCTACTACTATTCATCAATAGTGCCGGGTACGGCCGTGTTGTCAGTGTCGGTGGTTGACTTCGGGCAGCCGGCTGGTTGGCGCAATCGATAGCCGGCTAGTTGGCGCAGTCGGTAGCCGGCTGGCTGGGGCAGCCGGGCGGGAAGCAGGCCGGGTGGCGAGTCGGCCCGGGCAGCCGAACAAGGGGTCGCTTGGGCGGCCTGAATAGTTGGACTGAGGGGCTTCGCTAGCCCCGATCTCTTGAAATATGGTCTTGCCGTCTTCGAGGTACCCATGGTCAATTACCCCGATAGTAGCCCCCGAGCCTCCGAGAAACTTGGCAAAGTTGTGCGGAGGTTTTTTAGCGGGCGTTGATGTAGAAGATGTCGATGACGACCGGCTGCGGACCGCAACTGGCGTGGCTTGCTTCCGGCGGGGGTGCGCAAGCGCACCCGCTGGGCGTAGCCTCCGAGAAAGGAGGGGGGGGGGGTTCCCCACGGAAATGATCATGCAAAAGACAAAGTTAGTCCATGCAGATATATCAAATGATTGCTTTTAGCATTGCAAGTTTTATGCGAAGGGTGCCGACTCGGTTTCGTCCGAGCCCCCTTCAATCTTTTTCATGTTCCCTCCGCTCTTTGGCTTGTGCTCTCGCTTGCCAAACAGTCGCTCTGTGGTCTGTGGCTGAGAGTGGGCCGCGAAGTGGAGTGTACAGTACTGAGACTCTCGGAGCAGGTTCGACCGAGCAGATACTCATAAAGTAAACGGTCAGGTCACCCGAACCATTTTTCTTCCCGGACGCTTTTCGCGTGGGTGGCCTCCAGCATTTGGTCTTGCTAGCCGGACTGCCACTCTGTGGTCTGTGACTAAGAGTGAGCTTTTGGTACTGCGCACGCTATTAAGCCGTCTGCGGGAACAAATGTCTCAGGCTAAGCGGCTAGCCTCTGGGCCAACTCTAGAGATAACCCCC
>NC_041384.1:237177413-237181186 GCF_002162155.2 Triticum dicoccoides | reverse complement strand
TCGAGGTTATCCGTGCTTTCGCGGTGCAAAAATATGCGGGTGAGGAGCTCGCATTGCTTTTTCGTGGACGAGGCAGAGGTCGTCGATGACAGCCGGTGCGGCTCAGCGCTTGCGGAGTGCGCCAGCGCACCCGCTGGGTGAAGCCTTTGAGCCTCCGGGTGCTCAAAGGGGGCCCGATGGGTCAGGCCCGACCGGCCAGACGGCGAGCGGGACGCGGCCGAGCCAGCTTGGCACAGCCGGGCAGGCGGCGAGGCGTCTGGCAACACCCTTTTTCTTCTTTCTTCTCTTCTACCGGCTGCTGGCAGCCGGACAAAACTCTTCTTTTGTCTCTTGTTTTTGTTTCTTGCAATCTTATGTGGGAGCGCGCCAGCGCACCCACTTGGTGTAGCCCCCGAGATTTGGGCTGACTGCTGAGCAGTCGGGCTGGGTCTCCCGGTAACTACTTTGTCTTCTTCCTCGCGGGGGCGCGTCAGCACACCCACTGGGTGTAGCCCCCGAGATTCGGGCCGACTGCTGAGCAGTCGAGCCGGATCTCCTGGTGACTACTTTGTCTTCTTTGTTGAAGTTGATGTTTTTTCTTCTCTTTGTCCGGCTGTGGGCAGCCGGACACACATTTCTTTTTCATCCGACCGAGCAGTCTGCCGTCTGGAACGAGCAGCCAGCTCGCACTCTATCTCTCTCTCTTTTTGCAGCTGCAGCAGCTAGCCACTGACTTTTCTTTATCTTTTTTACACATCTGGCCTGCCCGGGCGGAGAATGTGCTAACCCAGTCGGGTTCTCTCCTTTCTTTTCTTTTGTTTCCAGCCGAACACGGGCAGCCGAACAGCGGGAGCCGACAAGGGCGCGCGGGGCGCGCGGGGCGCAGCCGGCTGCGGCGAGCCGGTGGGCGAGGGCGCAGTAGCCGGCACCGAGGGGCGGGACGCCGGACGCGGGCTGTCGCCCGGAGGAGAGGCGGGCCTCCAGCTCAGGGTGGAAGCGGCGACAGGTCCCGCGCGTGGGGGAGACCAGGCGGGTGTGCGGCGGCCGGCGGGCAGGGAGTCGGCATCGGGCGACTCGGCCGCGGCGGTAGGAGGGGCCCGCACGCGATGGCGCAGTCGGCGAGGTCATGGGACGGCCGCAGGGGCCTGCGATCGGGTCCCACGGAGGAGGCGGAGAGGTCTGAAGCCGGTCGGGCGGGGGCGCGTTCCACGAGGCAAGCGGGGGCCAGCAGCCGGCCAGGCCGGCCGAGCGGAGGCGACGCTGGGGAACCAGGCGCGCATGAGTCGGCTAGGATGTGCGGGAGGCGGCCAGCACAGGCCACGAGATAGCAGGTGCTTAAGGAGCCGGCCGGGGCATGCAGTCGCGTCAGGGAGGAGGAGCAGTGCAGACCCGACGGCTAGCGCATGCAGTGGGGGTCAGCGGGCTTGGCCTGCTGGAGAGATCTCTCGAGCTTGCATGGCTGGCCGTCACATCCAGACGGGAGGAGCGGGGTCTGGAGATGAGCAGAGGACAGGCAGGGGCACCGGCGTGAGGCAGGCGCCCGGCTACTCTTGGTGCCCGCAGCCCAAACACTGCCCGTGCATAGTCTGAGTGATGTTTGGCTAGTGTATGGCATTATCTGGGCGGTATATGAGCATTATACAGCCATTATCTGGGGCATGTACATGCAGCGTATGAGCAACGTCCGACTCGCATTTGGCTTATAGTAGATGGGTAGTGTCTGACTAATGCATATGTGGTATTTGGCTTGCTGGCTACTACGGAGCTGCAACCGCGCGTTTTGGCCGGAGCTAGACACAGCATGGAGGGGAGCGGACGTGAGCAGCACGCGAATAGATGTGGCCGACCGAAGCGAGGTGGCGCGGCACGCGCGGACGGCCGGCCGGCCGGCGTCGAAGCGACACCCGCGTACTGACAACGGGTGACGAACACGCACCGCCTAGCACGGACGCGCCGAGGGCGTGCTCATGTCGAGCCCTCGACCGGCGCTAGAGAGGCGGCGACGTCGTGTCGGTGATGAAGAAGGCGAGGTCGATGACGAGGGCGCGTCATCCCGTGTGGCCGCCCTGGGGGCGGGTCGATGTCGAGCCCCCGAGTGCAGTCGGAGAGACGACGACGATGCTTCAGTGAGGATGACGAAAAAGGGGGCCCGCCCGGACTATGAAACCAGCAGCAGCTTTCCCCATGGTGGGCGCCAACTGTCGTGGTATTCTCACGGGGGGTTGTGAGATGACAGATGCCACAGGGTGGCTTGAGGTGAGGGCAATACTGCTGCATGAATATTCAGGGACGGGTATGCGAGTATCACGTGCTAGTTTACCCAGGTTCAGGGTTCTCCGGAGAGATAATACCCCTACTCCTGCATGTATGGATATATATGTGGGGTGTATATCTGGCAGTACAATGTGCTCCTAGGGTTGTATCTGAGATCAGTGACGTAGGCATCTGATCTCATATATGCATATGAGCACAAGCGTGTGTGGCCGCATGTGCCTGAGATGCATGCGTGAGTGTGAGGATGGATGGATGTGTGCTTGCTAGCTAGCTTATATAGGCTTGGGGTAGCTTAATTCCTAAGCTAGGTAGTGGCATGGGACAAGTGGGCATGGGGCACCATGCCCATGAGGGTGTGTACGTGATGTGCATGCCTCCTTGTCCCCTGGTGCACTTTATAAAACAGTGCCCAGGGACAGATACACTATAGATGATGTCGCTACTACTATTTGTCAACAGTGCCGGGTACGGCCGTCTTGTCGGTGTCGGCAATTGACTTCGGGCAGCCGGCTGGCTAGGGCAGCCGGACGGGGAGCAGGCCGGGTGGCGAGTCGGCACAGGCAGTCGGACAGGGGGCCGCCTGGGCGGCCTGAGCAGTCTGACTGAGGGGCGTTGCTAGCCTCGATGTCTTGAAATATTGTCTTGCCATCTTCGAGGTACCCATGGTCCATTACCCCGACATAGAACCTACCAAGTATGAAGAAGCCATGAATGATCTTGATTGGGTGAATGCAATGCAAGAAGAGTTGGTGCAATTCGAACTCAATGATGTGTGGGAGTTGGTTGACAAACCAAATCCTAAGAAGCACAATATATTCGGCACCAAATGGATATTCCGGAACAAACAAGATGAAAATGGCATTGTTGTGAGAAAGAAAGCACATCTTGTCGCTCAAGGGTATACACAGGTAGAAGGTATTGATTTCGGTGAAACATATGCTCCTATTGCACGCCTTGAGGCAATTCATATTCTTCTTACGTCTGCCAATTACAATGATATCCTGCTTTATCAAATGGATGTGAAAATTGCTTTTCTTAATGGTGAACTTGATGAATAAGTATATGTTAAGTAGCCACTTGGCTTTGAACACCCTCAGTTTCCTAACAAAGTTTTCAGGTTGAAGAAGGCTCTGTATGGGCTGAAACAAGCCCCTCGAGCTTGGTATGACACTTGAAGAAGTTTCTACTCGAAAAGGGGTTCAAACCAGGATCCACTGATTCCACTCTCTTCCACTCTATGTTGTCTGATATGTCTCCAACATATCTATAATTTTTTATTGTTCCATGCTATTATATTATCTGTTTTGGATATTTTATATGCATTAATGTGCTAATTTATATTATTTTGGAGACTAACATATTAACCTAGTGCCCAGTGCCAGTTTTTATTTTTTTTCCTTGTTTTTGGCTTTTACAGAAAATCAATATCAAACGGAGTCCAAATAGAATAAAACTTTACGATGATTTTTCTTGGACCAGAAGAAACCCACGAGACTTGGGGCCCCCAGGGGGCATGGCTA
>NC_041384.1:237168660-237177258 GCF_002162155.2 Triticum dicoccoides | reverse complement strand
CCCCCCGTGGCTCCTCTAACCCTAACCCCATTACTACAAATACCCAAATATTCCCCTTATATGATAGGGCATGCCAAATATACTTTTCCGCTGCCGCAAGCTTCTGTTCTCGTGATATCCCATCTTGGGGCCTTTTTCGGCACTCCGCCAAAGGGGGATTCGTTCATGGAGGGCCTCTACACCAACCTTGTTGCCCTTCTAATGATGCATGAGTAGTTTACCATGGACCTAAGGGTCCATAGCTAGTAGCTAGATGGCTTGTTCTATCTCTTTGATCTTCAATACAATGTTCTCCTCGATGTTCTTGGAGATCCATTCGATGTAATCTTTCTTTTGCGGTGCATATGTTGAGATCCGATGAATCGTGGATTTATGATCGGATTATTTATGAATATTATTTGAGTCTTCTCTGGACTCTTTTATGTATGATTGAGATAGCTTTGTATTTCTCTCTGATCTATCGATTTGGTTTGGTCTACTAGATTGGTTTTTCTTGCAACGGGAGAGGTGCTTTGTGATGGGTGCAATCTTGCGATGCCCTCACCCAGTGACAGTAGGGGTAGTGAGGCACATATTGTATTGTTGCCATTAAGGATAAAAAGATGGGGTTTATATCATATTGCTTGATTTTATCCCTCTACATCATGTCATCTTTCTTAAGGCGTTTACTCTGTTCTTATGAGCTTAATACTCTAGATACAGGCAGGAGTTGGTCGATGTGTGGAATAATAGTAGTAGATGTAGAATCGTCTCGGTCTACTTGTCACAGACATGATGCCTATATTCATGATCATTGCCTTAGATATCATCATAACTTTGTGTGTTTCTATCAATTTCTCAACAGTAATGTGTTCACCCACCGCATGTTTTCTTCCAAAGAGAAGCCTCTAGTGAAACCTATGGCCCCCGGGTCTATTTTTCATCATATTATTTTCAGATCTATAAAACTAAAAATCCAAAAATAACTTCCTGCAATTTATTTGTGTGTACTTTATTTTGCTTTTTACTTATCTTTTAAATATATCTCTATTAGATCTCACTCTTGCAAGTGACCATGAAGGGGTTGACAACCCCTTTTCGCATTGTGCGCAAGTGTTTGTTAGTTTGTGCAGGTGCATATATTGGGGGACTTGCTTGTGCCTCCTACTGGATTGATACATTGGTTCTTAACTGAGGGAAATACTTATCTCTGCTTTGCTGCATCACCCTTTCCTCTTCAAGGGAAAAACCAACACAAGCTCAAGAAGTAGCATTGTCCCGTTATGAATGCTCAATTTCATCTAGTAATGAAACTTTACCTGGTGTCCTTGACCACGTCAAAGGTTCGTGCCAAACTTAAATCATTTTGGCAAAATCTGTCCAAAATTTGGGGTTTCCTGCCCAAGTCAGGGCCATGATCTTTATGATAGTTGCCACATGCTATCCATCAACTGCCACCCTATCATGTCCATTGAATCGCAATAGTCATACGACTATGTCCGTTCAATCAGATTCACTCTGTGCGGTTATTTCCCCTCGCATATAAATATTGTATCGCCACCTCTCCCTCATCCTCTTCCTCTCCTATTCGCCACAATCTCCTCCGAAGCCCTACCGGACTCCAACTCCTAGAGCTCGATGTCGATGATCCCATCGCCGCTTTGCTGTCCTAAAGTGGTCGCCGGAGTCCTTCCTCATCGGCGCAGATCATCTCCCTCCTTGTGCCGCCATAGCTGCTGCACATCACCAAGCTAGGGTATGTGTAGTACGAACTCGGTCTTCCGTCCTTCTCGTTCAGGTTCGCTCGCGGTTGAAATCAACAATTTTTACCGCATTTCTTAAATCTTTACTGATTAGGTAACTTGTGCGAATGTGGTTTGTAGTTGTCCCTCACACCCGAAAAAATTCAGATCTAGGGTTTGTGTTATGTCTCGTACGAATGGAATGTTTAGCATGCTGACTAGTATATTCATCGAGCCTACTAGTTCGTTCTATGCATTTCCTTCATTCGAAACATTTCTTAAAGTCTGCATCTAATTCTTCTTCAAAAATATTTCTATAAAAAATCTTCATGAGCATTTGTAACCCTGTCCCCATTTTCCCTTGTATCTATCCTTATTTCATAGGTACATGCAGCCAGTTGAGGATTCTGGTCGACCAGTGAGTATGGCTGATGGAGAAGATATTATCTTGGGTACAACATATGAGTCCAAAGCTCCAAAAGCAAAGGGCCCAACGGTAGTCCCATCAACCAGCAAGAGAAAAAGGACTGAGCAAAATGTTGATGAGCAAGAAGAACATGCTCCAAAGAAGAAGAAGGGTGGCAGACAACCTTATACAAATACAACTGACTACATCTCTCATGATCGAAACAATATTCTTCTAGGAGAATCCAAGCATGACAGAGATAAGCACCTGCAATCGATTAGACATCGTTGGGTGTGCAAGTGGTTCAACTATGAAATAGCTCATCCTCGGTTTGCGCAGAACTTTGCATTTCATCCTCCATGGGGTGAATGCCGTGAAATTGGTCTCATCAGATCTGGTGATCCCCAGGAGAGACTGCCGCCACCACCAAATGCTCATGTTTCATCCCTTCGTACTCCCGAATCATATCTTGATGAGCTTGAAAACCGTCAGAAGAATGCCATCAAGCGTCAAAAGAAGCTGGAAAAGAAAGGGCTTGTGAAGAAGAAAATCATCGTCTTCTCAAGGATGACATTGAGAAGAAAAAGGCTGCAAGAAAATCAGAAGGCTATTCCAAATGCAAACATGATCCCAGTGCAAAGCGAAAGAGTGCGTCGAAGAAGAGAAAGGTTGAGTATGCTGATGAATTTTCCGATAAAGATGATCCTCCGCTCACTAAGGGAGAAATTGAAGCTACTCTCAGCGAGCAAGTGAACATCACTAGTTCAACGGTGATGCCTGATCTTCGGGTCCATTCTATTCCAAAAACACTACCAAAGAAGATCAACCTTAGGAAAACTCCACCTACCACCGTCACTATGAAACAGCATGTGAATTTAACTCCTCATCCAGAAGCAATCAATCTACAGGATTTGGTTGTTGAACGTCCAGTGAGTTCGGCTAATCCTGGCGAACAAATTCCCAAGCCTGAAGTGAAGAAAATCAAGGCCCCTGCTGCCGAGCCAAGTGCTCCTCAAGATACAGCTCCAAAAGAAAAGGCTGCTAAGTTTGCCCCTACCTTGATGCAGCCATTGGCCTCTATGCCTCCATCCGAGCAAGTTTCTATGCAACCTGCTCCAACTGCCCAACCTGCTCCGACTGATGCTCCTCACTACTATAATCATGTGTTCAACATGGAGCACCTTGATAAGTTTGTGGGAAAATCCATTCTATGGCGAAGTGGCCTCGTTACCAATCCCTCGTGGAGTTATCTCACGGGCCACAACTATTGTACAAGAAAATGAGAGAAGATTCAGTTGAAATCAACACCCTCACTGCCGAACTTAATGACATGGATGGTTGAATGAAAACTACTTCTTCCAAGTTTGTCATTAGACAACTTGAAGACAACTACAAGGATGCGAATCGAGCTTTGACTCTCATTCGCAACAAAAGGTTGTGTTTTCACACCGATCTAGATGATATTGTTTGCAAGATCTGCAATGAGCATCAAGCACAAGTCACTTGCTACAATGATCTAGTCAAAGGCCATATCGACCACACTGCTCAGAAGAAGCGCCGAAATAAAACTGCGATAAGAATGTTCCTCCTACTCCAACAGTAAATTCACCTCAACGCTCAGAAGCTCGGCCTTAGAAAGAAAAATCTACTGAGCCAGCTATTCCTGCACAGCCCACTACACTAGTCATTGATGCTCCTCCCTTGCCAAGGTCAACTGAACTAGTGCATGTGGCCTCCCCTGTTAGAGATAACATTCCATCTTAGCAGACTGTTTCTGAGGAAGTTGAAATTCCTCACTCTAAACCTCAAACTTCTCCCGCTCGTGAAACATCAAATTTTTCGGCTCCCACTACTCAGCAACACCAGATTACCGAAGAACAATCTCAACCACCTCCAGTGCCTGATTCAACTTCAGTACCGGTTATGAAAGAATCTGCTCCGTTGCCTACTGCCTCTGCAGCTCCCACTGTTGTGCCATCAGCTCAATCTCCACTCAAGTTATCCATCGACACAGCGATCAGAATTCCAGATATTGGTCCATCCAAACATAAATCTGTCTCTGCTCGTTATACTGACTCCATGGTATATGGAGATGAAGTGATTTCAGTCGAAGATGAACTCAAATATCCATACCCTTGTGAAGAACTGCCATTGTTTTCGGCAGGTGCTGGTGCCAAAGGTCTGATGCTCAATCGGAACATGCTTCCTCAATTCTTTCAAGACAGTCCGTACAATGGTCCATGCACATCTAAGTCGCCTTGTTTCTGGACCAATGAATAGGCTATCTATTACTCTCGGGTCCTCTATGACAGCAAGAAAATATTCCCTCATGAATATCCAGACATCCCAGCTATGAAGAATATCGGCTGTTTCAATCAGTTGCTGCAAGATATGGAAGATTTCTGCCTCAATAATGTATTTGCATTCGAACATCCTTGGAACTGAGAGATTATTCTTCAGTTCTATTCCACTTTGTACATCCCTAGTGATGAATCTGATAGTTCAAAATGCATCATGGAGTGGATGACCGAAGGCAAACGCATCAAGTGCACCTCCACAGATTTTGTCTCACACTTCCATTTCCCTCATTTTGAGCATGGTAAAACTGAAATTCGAGTGCACAACATTGACGCCATTTCAGATGAAATGTTTCGATGCACCATGGGTGAAGAAAAGATCCATGACTACAATGGTCCTCCCAGGCCTGAGCATTTAACATTCGAGAATCAGACTTTATATCACATGCTCACTTATACCATTTTCCCTCTGGCTGGGATGAATACAGATAATACCATCTCAGATGTTCTTCAAAATGCTATCTATGCAATCTCTGAGTGATATGTCTTTGATTTTGAAGATATGTTTCTGCGCATCTTGAAGGATTCTGCTCAGTATCCGAAATGCCTCAAAGTTTATACATCATGGATCCAAAAGTGGTTGATCACACGATGCACACCGAGTATTTGGCAAAGACTAGTCATAAAATATTCATTCCTCCAGTTCGTGATAACCTTCAAGTCATGGAAGATATTTCTTCAGGTAAATCACCCGCGTCAAGCCCTCAAGATTATCACAAGAAATTTGATGGGCCACGTCTACCTCAGCGTACTGAAAGATTACTCATCAACCTCCCTCACAGCTTGAAGTCAGCTTGCACACACAACAACTATTGCTAAAGCACATTGCTGAAGATCGACGCGAGAAAGAACACATTGTTGTCGAGGTGAATGCTATCAACAACCGAACAAGAATCACGCATCCGATTGCTGATGAGAACAAGAAAAGGCTCTGGAAATTACTTCGCAAGTTATTCACCAAGAAACAACTCCTAAATGTCGATCTCAAAGAGATCTATGATTACATTGACAAAGGCTTATCTAGATTTCCGAGCTCACAGTACTCCTTTGTTGTATGCTTGAGAGCCCACTACTGATCTTCTGCATCTTAAGCTTCACAAGTTGATCGAAGAATCTGAAGCCACCTCACCAACAGGGAAACCTACCAAAGGAAATGTGCTCTCACATGTTACTCATGTGGCTGATCCCAATGTGCCTTCATCCTCTCAGCCCAACCTTCTATTCCTGAAGGAAAATCTGCTGATGTTGATGATGAAGTTATTCAAGTTACTTTCGAAGAAGAGATCACATCAGATAGTTCTTCTGGAGATGCCACCGAGTGAACCAAGTTCTCAGCTTTTGTACTCATGTCATTTGTCACCTTTTTCACACTAGTTGACAAAAGGGGGGAGAATTACATCGAGTTTGGATAGATTTGCTTTCTGTGTTTCTTTGGTTTGATTTCGTGTGAGTTTGGAACTTATGCCTTAAAGACTATCCGTTCTATGTTGTAAAACTTCTGTGATGTAATGTTAATAACCCCGCCTGCTGCACTATTTCTCTCAAAGCATTTGTTTTGCAGGTGGAATTATTATCGGAAGTTATGAATGATTGCACTTCGATCTCGATGGATTATATCTCATTAGTGCGAATAAATTGTCTCGAATGATTGAAATTGCCTCTGTATACTTCAATACTTGCAGGAGAATTAACCTCATATCTTTATCCCTGCATAAATTTAGGGGGGGTCTATTTCATCTTTGAGCAAAGTAACACTTATTCACTCTTGTTCGAATTACTTTTCACCTATCAATCTTCACTTTGATGATTATCTGTTTTGTCAACAATCATCCAAAAGGGGGAGATTGTTGGTGTAATAATCTGCCTCCCAATGTTTTGGAGTTTGTTGACATAAACAGTATGTGACTTATGTGTTTGCTAGTGCACACAGAGTAACAGGTCCCTAGAATCAAGAGGAGTTTGGTTCAAACGACGAAGATAATCTCCTGCATAGCAGTGAAGGTTATCACCGAAGATTATGTTGCCAAGAGTGACCCCCCAAAAATTGCTAAAGCTAAGCAATTGGTTTGGTGACTTTCCGAAGGAAGTGACTGTGTCCGAGAAGAATGAAGACGTAGCATTTATTTCGTTGACTCTCTTCTTCTTATTGAGTAATAGGACCACCTACTATTAATAGGGTGTAGCATTCGAAGCTTTGATTCTCTGATGCTAATCCCAAATCCTATGAAAGTTGAGAGAGAAACCTCTTTGTGCTCTGAGCAAATACTTGCCAGCAAGAGACTATGATCTTCTTCATTGCGAGAGATTTGTCTCAGACCGAGGAGTTAGCATTACTTGTTCCTCAAGTAATGTCATCATTGCTCTTTGAAATTCGACCGTTGAGAACGTGTCGGTTGGCCATTGGCTGGACTGTGTATCCAAAATGGTCATTTCCCATCTGGGAAGGCTAGGGCTATAAATAGCCTCCCCACGCTGGCTTTGTCCGGTGGCTGCTCTATTTGATTCTGAGAAGATTGTTGAGCAACCCCCTCTTTGAGTGATTTCAGTTTAAAATCCACTGAGAGAAAACCCCTACAGCCGAAAAAATAAATAGTGGTTCAGCGTCACTCAAATCTAAGTCCAGACGCTCCGCCTATTACTCTTGAGAGCTGCAAACTCTCTAGATGGTTAGGTGTCAATTTCTTCAGAGACCAAGAGTGATTATGGTTCTCGAAGAAGTCGATAAAGGTTCGGAGATCACCTCAATTATCTACCACGAGTGCTCGACGTTGGTTGACGAACCAATTATCGAGGAGAATAGGGCGAAGGGAGCTTATCTTCTATGTTAAGTCACAACCCCTCCAACCAGACGTAGTCCTTGTGCAGAAGGACGAAACGGTCTACCAAATACCTTGTCACCATCGAGCATCACTGGTTACATCTGTTCTCCCTCGTTACTTGTGAATGTTTTCAATTATGTGATTTGTCTCAATGCATGCTCTTAGTTTCCATTCGATAGCCTGTATTCACTCGCTGTACTCTGTTTTCATTCGCTCCGTTGTTGGGTTCCGAGAGTTTTGAGATTTCCAAAAGAAATTTTAAAACTCCCATTCACCCCCCCCCCCTCTGGTAGACATACTCCTTTCCTACACTTTATAACAAGCCTCTTACAACCCATAGCTTCTCGCAAGAAGCCTCGTGGTTCCGATAGGGAACGTGCCCCCCTTGTGGGCGAATCGATAATCGTTGCCTCTTCTCGCCTTGTATTTTTTTCTATAGGTAATATATAATAACAAGAGATTCATGCTGAAAATTGAAATTATTTAGGGTTCGTTTGGCATTTTTATACATTAATTCAGTGCGGTCACGTCAGCAAATGGTTGTATTTTTTTGCACTGTGTGTGTTTCTGTAACCATTTAAGTGAGGTCACGCATCCCTCTTTTTATTGGAGAGTACTACCTCGGTCCTGGTCTATTGTTCCTGTATTTTGAGCCAAAATTTAACCATAGTCGGTGGCGTGCGTGCAACTATTTTGTTTGACAGAACGAGTGCGAGAAGTCCGTCTGCGACGCCCGGATAATTAAGCTACAACAACCCTCTCCTAAAGATGCCATGTCACTTCGATTACTGTTGCTAATCTCGCGTTAGTTCAAAAATGATCCAAATTCAAATTCGAAATCAAGCAAACAGTAAAACTTTTCAAATATTAAAACTAAAATGTTCGGAGTGAACCAATTAATTCATAGGAAATTATGGTGGAGAAGACACCTTTTTATAAAAGGTTTAAATGCACTTAGGTAATTAAAGCAGTAGGTAAAACAATTAAATAAATGCCTTTCTATTTTATAAAATGTTAGAATATCTTATTTAGTTGCCTAAAATTATTGGGTCAATAGCATAATTATTATTGCTAAATTGGGACTTGCTTTTAGGTTTTATAAAATTGTTCTGAATCAAAATGAAAAAAATAAATAAAAGAAAACTAACAAAATAAAAAGTAAAGCAACCGCCCCCCCCCCCACTGGGCTAACCGTGGCCCAGCTGGCCAGCACAAGTTGGTGAAGGCCCAACCAACCGGCCCAGCCCCACTCCCTTAACCGCCCACTACAACCGAACCCTAACCCCTATCCACCC
>NC_041384.1:237168029-237168650 GCF_002162155.2 Triticum dicoccoides | reverse complement strand
GCGCCGCCCCGACGGCCGCGCCCCGCCACCCTGTGCTGCCCGACGCCGCTTGTCGTTGCCCGCCGTCACCTCCCCGCCGCTGTGCGCATCGTCGTCGCCGGATCGCCGGCGCCGCGTCGCCCCGAAGTCACCCCGCCGCCTCGACCACGCCTCCCGACTGGACTGCCTCCTCGTCTCCGATGCCGTCGTCCCCGTCCCCCACCTCGAGCACCATTGCCCCGTGCCCTACGCCCTGCGGTGAGGCCCTGCCTTCCTCTGCTTTCCCCCGCGCACCGAGCACATGCCCCGCTCGCTGCTCCCGCTCACGCGATGTCGCCCCTCGCCCGCGCGCTCCCTCGCGCTGCCCGTGCCTCGCTCGGCCCACGCGGCCGCTGCATCGCGTGCGCCGGCGTGCACCACGGCGCCCCGTGCGCCTTCCCTACTCTGGCCGCCGAGGCCCGCGCCCGCCGTGACCTCCTTCGGCCTCCCCTGTCCGCCTACACCGCCACTCATCACCGTCCCACGCCGCGCGGCTTGCCTTAGCCGCCGTGCTCGCCGCGGTTGCCTTCTGGCCGCGTCCCTGCTGCCACGCCGCTTTGCCATCCCACCGCTGCTCGTTGCCGCTTCCCTGCTGATGTCCCG
>NC_041384.1:237160463-237167841 GCF_002162155.2 Triticum dicoccoides | reverse complement strand
ACCGGCCTTCCCCTGCTCCGGTGCCCTGCCGGGTCCGCCGCCCCGCGCGCCCCTGGGCGTGCGCCCGCTCGGGTGATGCCCGCACCCATGCCCGTAAACCCCACGCCCGCTAGGGCCCCTTGCTCTATGACACATGGGGCCCACGGCCCCAAAATATATATATATGTATATATATATATATATGTATATATATATGTATATATATGTATGTATATATAATTAATTAAAAAATTATTATTAATTAATTAATAATTAAAATAATTAATTAATTAATTAATTAAAGAATTAATTAAGTTAATTAATCATAATTAGATTAATCTAATCACTAATTAACCTAAATAATTGTTAGTTAATTAAATAGTGTATGACAGTGGGACCCACATGTCAGTTTGACCCAGTCAACACCTTTGTTGACTACTAACGTCATGCTGACGTCAGCAAGCACTATTCTGGATAATGTTAAATTAAAATAATTAAATAAATGCTAAAAATGAATTAAATCTTTTAAAATCAATATAAAATATACTATAGCTCGGATGGAAAAACTTTGTACATGAAAGTTGCTCAAAACGACGAGACAAATCCGGATATGCAGCCCGTTCGTCCACCACGCATCCCTAGCATAGTGAACACGCAACTTTCCCCTCTGATTCATCTGTCCGAAAACGCGAAACACCGGGGATATTTTCCCGGATGTTTCCCCCCTTCACCGGTATCACCTCATACTGCGTTAGGTCACCCCTAGCACCACGCATTGCTATGTTATGCTTTGTTTGCTCTATTATTTATTGTTTTCCCCCTCCGTTACTTCTTTCCGGTAGACCCCAAGACCGCTGCCGGTACCCCCGATCAACTACGGTGTTGATGACTCCTCCTTGCCAGAGCAACAAGGCAAGCCCCACCCTTGATCACCAGATATCGCTTACTCTTCTCTCTACTGCTTGCATTAGAAGAGTATAGCATGTTACTGCTTTCCGTAAATCCTATCCTGATGCATAGCCTGCAATTGTTGCTACAGTTATTGATACCTTACCTCCAATCCTAAATACTTAGTATAGGGTGCTAGTTTATCATCAGTGGCCCTACATTCTTGTCTGTCTGTCATGCTATACTATCGGGCCGTTATCACCAGGGAGGTAATCACGGGTATATACTTATATACATATACATGATACATGTGATGACTAAAGACGGGTCGGCTCGTAGAGTACCCGCGAGTGATTCACGGATTGGGGGCTGAAAGGACCTTTGTCCCGACGGCCCTCTGGGTGAATCTTTGTGGCGGAGCGACAGGGAAGGTTGAGACCAAGGTGGGCCTGGCCCAGGTCGGCGTCTATGGTTATTTCAACATAACACGCTTAACGAGATCTTGGTATTTAATCTGAGTCTGGCCACTGGCCTATACGCACTAACCAACTACGCGGGAACAGTTATGGGCACTCGACGTCGTGGTATCAGCCGAAGCCTTCGTGACGTCAGTGACTGAGCGGTGCACGCCGGGTTGGACCGCGTAACGCAACTTCCTTTGTAATGGAGGTTGCTAGGTATGCTCTCCGGCCGCCCACGCAACGTGCAGGTGTGCAATGGGCGATGGGCCCAGACCCCTGCGCGCATAGGATTTAGATCGGCGTGCTGACCTCTCTGTTGTGCCTAGGTGGGGATGCGACGTGTTGATCTTCCGAGGCCGGGCATGACCCAGGAAAGTGTGTCCGGACAAAGGGGATCGAGCGTGTTGGGAAATGTGGTGCACCCCTACAGGGAAGTTAATCTATTCGAATAGTCGTGATCTTCGGTAACAGGACAACTTGGAGTTGTACCTTGACCTTATGACAACTAGAACCGGATACTTAATAAAACACACCCTTCCAAGTGCCAGATACAACTGGTGATCGCTCTCTAACAGGGCAACGAGGGGAGGATCATCAGTTAGGATTATGCTATGCGATGTTACTTGGTGAACTTACCATCTACTCTCTTCTTCTGCTGCAAGATGGAGGTTGCCAGAAACGTAGTCTTCGGTGGGACTAGCTATCCCCCTCTTATTCTGGCATTCTGCAGTTCAGCCCACATATGCTACCCTTTTCCATTTGATACCAATGCATACATATGTAGTGTAGCTCCTTGCTTGCGAGTACTTTGGATGAGTACTCATGGTTGCTTTGCTCCCCCTTTTCCCCCTTTCTATACACGATTGCTGCGACCAGACGATGGAGTCTAGGAGCTAGATGCCACCGTTGACGATGACTCCTACTACGCTGGAGGTGCCTACTACTACGTGCAGGCCGGTGATGACGACCAGGAGTAGTTTAGGAGGATCCTAGGCAGGAGGTTTGTGCCTCTTTCGATATGTATCCCAGTTTGTGCTAGCCATCTTATGGCAACTTGTTTAACTTATGTCTATACTCAGATATTGTTGCTTCCGCTGACTCATCTATGATCGAGCTCTTGTATTCGAGCCCTCGAGGCCCCCGACTTGTAATATGATGCTTGTATGACTTATTTTATTTGTAGAGTTGTGTTGTGATATCTTCCTGTGAGTCCCTGATCTTGATCGTACACGTTCGCGTGTATGATTAGTGTAGGGTCAAATCAGGGGCGTCACAAGTTGGTATCAGAGCCGACTGCCTGTAGGAATCCCCATCCACACTCCTTGGCTGAAGTTGAGTCTAGTCATTGAAAAACTTTTACTAACATGGTTGTGTGGCTTACGGGCCCACGTCGCCACTGGGTGGTATTAGGATCTTTTATTTATCGTCTATACTCTGGGACTCCGATTTCTCTTCTAATCGGGTTAAATGATTTTACTAAATCTGACTCTAGGTTCTCATAACTACTTCTCTCGAAGAGCCCATTATCACAGATGATCGCCTACTGCACAAGAAGATTTTGAAGATACTCTTCGATCATTCCCAAGACCCTTGTGCCCTCTGCCTTTTCAATTTCCTACTACCGATAGATCCATATGAATAACGACATACACTTGTTATTCATACAATTACTCTGAGTTCTCTTGTTGTTAGAAGATGCATCGAATTGCTCTCCGACTTTTAAGAATCCCTTGTACCACTGCCTTGTAGTTTCTTGCCGCAAAAATTCCCCTACGGATAATTCCTCAGAATTATCGAGTATCCACTCACTCCCAGTTGTTCTTGTGTTCCACAAAAGACTTCAAAATACTACTTGATCTTTCGAAAATCCTCAACAGCATGTTGTTCTTGGAGTTCTTGCATACTTGCATTCCGGTTAATTCCATTGGTCTAGAAATTTACTTTAAAAACCTTTGTGGTTGTCATTTTGATCCTTTTGATTCAACATGTGTGTGAATGCACACAATCATCAGGTGTTCCCTAGAATTTATCCTTCCGACTCAGACATCTTTTTAAACATGAGTTGGATCTCGATGAATCAAATTTTGCCATCGATTGTACCCCTAAGGATATTCAACTTCTCCATCCCTAATCAGAGCATTGCTTCTGACCCTTGTCTTGGAATTGATAATTCCTTTGCCTTTGAACTTTGAGTTAGTCAGTTGTTCCTATAAACTGATCTCCTTGCATTCCTTCTTCCTTTGGTTGAGTACCGATGCTCACATCAGATCCCTTAAGGACCACCAGATCCTTTGTTGGAGTTTATCCGACAGCGTCCTTCATATTCTATAAGATTGTGAGCTTTTCCTCGGATACATAATGCATTTGGTAAATTGTATCCTCTGCTTTCTCCAGCATGCTCTACTATCGAGCTTGTGATATTTATTCTTGAAATTTTGGTATATCTAAGGTTCCCTGATGGGTTGAACCTACGCCTTCCCTAATCCATGTGAATCTGAAAGATTTCATGGGCCATACTTATCTGGTATTGCACCAGGTAAAAACTTTCAACAACTAATGTCATTTTTGAAATACGAGAGGTGAATGAAAGGTTATGCATTGAACAAGTGGGAGTCGACCTTGAACCATGTGTTCATGCCCATGGACCCGATGTATACCTTATCATGGAATCTTCTTTTAAAATAATTATCCGCTTGTTATAAGTTCATCTGGTATCTGTGGACGTGGTTCCGACCATGTTTCTCCTTGATTCCTTTTCTCGTGCAAGTTTGAGCACTTGTCTTCTGCAGAGCTTTACCCTAGTCCAACCTCTACTTTGATCTATCATCGAGTATTACCCCCCTGGTATCTCGAGATTATCATGGAACCACATAACTTCTTATGAGTTCTTCATCAAGTGCTACATGCCCATTGATTCCAAAAAAATCACGGGCTCTGAGTTATTAAACACTCAAAGACACCGATAACTGACTCAAGTACGCACCGTGATTAATCAACTCTTGAGGTGATAAACTCGATCACGTCATTCCTGGCCTGCCTAGCGATACCCTTGTCATGCTGATTTTAAATGTGCTACCTGGTCCTTCCCGGAGCAAAAATTTCGATGGTGAGCTAATCTTATGTCGATCTTCCTCGTCATAACAATTGTCCTTGAACAACAAGCTTGATTTAAAGTTTGTGTCGTACCTATGGCTTCAATAACTTTTCGCTTCATCATTCCGTTGACTTGATGTCATCACCGGTCGGTTACATCTTCTTGAAACCTATCGACAAATGTGTCGTGATCATCATCAACATTCTGAGGTCTTCCAGGATATCAATTGAATTCTTGATGAGAAATACCCTCCTTGCCCCTCTGTGACTTGTATTATCATCGACGACATCATTGCCTTCCCTCCGACACAAACTTGATCTTGTTATGGAGCTCCTTGCTATCCAGCTTATGTTATGTTCCACCTTGGATTATTATCATCTTTTATATCAAGGATGTTGTGAGAAATGCTCCACCTCTTAAGAATTCTTGTTATAGTATTACTTCTCGCCATCTCCGTTCATTTCTTGGTCCCCGTGTGGTTTCTAATCTCAATACCGGCTATCGAACTTTGAGGTGTAAATTCAAACTTCTAGCAACTCCATTGCTTGGAAGTGAATTGTCGATAGTTTCATTCTACTTCTTTTGTTCATTTAGTCACCATTCTAAAATTGATCGTGTGACCCAGCCCATATTTCCGGTGCACCTATCAATCAATGTTCAATTGTGTATGCTTTCCTTGAGCACACCATTATATCATTTGATCTGACAAATGTTATCTCCTTGTTCACATGATTGTGGAAACCCATCTTTTTGGAAATCTGGAGGAATGGTCGCTGAGCCATCAGCCACCTCCTCGCCCTCTCCTTGGCTTAATGATGAACTCTTGTTTCGGAACTCGCTTCCATAGTTCGTTTCCCAAGAATCTTACAATGTCATCTCGTCAATTGGTGTTGCACCTTTTCTTCTCAGGCATCCCGAGTCCGAGGTATCCTGACACTAATCAGATCTGAACCTCAGTCAAATATGATGGTTGGGACATATTTCCAAGAGTTATAACATTGGTCCTTATATATCGGTAAGGTGATGTCATGCCTAGAACACCTGACCGGAGGACCTATTGTTATCAGTTTCCTATTTAGCAAGGTTAACCATTCTTCCATGAGGAGATCGTAAGACTTATTCTATATGTTGTTCCTGATGAATCCTTTGTGTATCCGAGTTCGATCCTTGCTTGAACACCGTGTCGATGCTATCTCGAAGCATGTATGTGGTACTCCGATTTTCATTAAGAACATGTGAACCACAATGCTAAACTTTTCTTTTCCAATTATCCAAACACCGTTGTATGGGTAATGTCATGGAATTTCTCTCTCCTTACCTAAAGAGTTTTCTACATTATATCCTGTCATGGATATCATGCTCTGCTTGTCCTTGGGAAGGATATACCCTTGAAATATGTGTTTAAACACATTTTCCTTTCCATTGTTCTGTTTAATCTGATAATCATATTTTCCTTTCCATTGTTTGGTTTAACTTTTCTTGTGATCTATATGATCTAAGCAGTAATATTCTCCTGCTTATGTAAACACCTTGGTGTACCATCCTGTCAGTAAGACCCTGTTACTATTGTTGATGACATTCTGGTAGCCACCGATGGACGAGAACTTTGCCTATTGGTCCGCCTCGTTCAACAAGCAGGAAAGTGGTTCTCTTTGTCCCTCACCCTTGGTACCGATGTTGTTGCCGACATAACTAACAGGCTATCCCCTGACATGCCTTGCTTACATGATCATGCAAGATGTCACCGCTCCCTCTACTTTTAACCCGCATGGTGGGCCCATAACCCACAAGTTCCACAAGATTGAAACCTGACTCTCTTGTACACCCCTGTTGCCAAAGTTATTCCTCGCGCATGACTTCGTATGTAATTCACGGGGTCACTTTCCCAGTAATCTATTCTGATGTCAGACGCAATACTTATTCCCATTGCTCTGAACCCCTTTCACCTTCTGATTAGGCCATTGAACGATTGCCTGCCCATTGGAAACTTCTCATGGTACCTTCTTACTTTACTCTCGATATGTTCTTAAGTATCTATTCGAGAATTACCTTCCTCCACCTTCCCCGATGTTATCTACCTGATAGACAACCTTACAAAGGTCTATTCTCCCGGAATACCCCCTTATTCTTTCGTAAGTACGATGGAGTTCCCGAAGAAAGGACGACAACTTCATCATGATGCATTGATGCATAGGAATGAAGAAATCAACGCTATGGATTGACCTCTTCGAGAAAAGAAACCAACACTGAGAAGACCCGTTGGAATTTCGTAACCAAATCCCTTCCCCTTTACTCCCGCTCCTAAATCTCGGGACGAGATTTCATGTAGTGGAGGAGAATTGTGACGCACGGATAATTAAGCTACAGCAACCCTCTGCTAAAGATGCCACGTCACTTCGATTACTGTTGCTAATCTCGCGTTAGTTCAAAAACGATCCAAATTCAAATTCGAAATCAAGCAAATAGTAAAACTTTTCAAATATTAAAACTAAAATGTTCGGAGTGAACCAATTGATTCATAGGAAATTATGGTGGATAAGACACCTTTTTATAAAAGGTTTAAATGCACTTAGGTAATTAAAGCAGTAGGTAAAACAATTAAATAAATGCCTTTCTATTTTATAAAATGTTAGAATATCTTATTTAGTTGCCTAAAATTATTGGGTCAGTAGCATAATTATTATTGCTAAATTGGGACTAGCTTTTAGGTTTTATAGAACTGTTCTGAATCAAAATGAAAAAAAAGAAAACAAACTAACAAAATAAAAAGTAAAGCAACCCCCCCCCACTGGGCCAACCGTGGCCCAGCTGGCCAGCCCAAGTGGGCGAAGGCCCAACCAACCGGCCCAGCCCCACTCCCTTAACCACCCACTACGACCGAACCCTAACCCCTATCCACCCACTCGCTCCCCACGATTCCCTCTCCTGGTCGCTCCTCTCCTCTTCTCTCGATCCG
>NC_041384.1:237159565-237160157 GCF_002162155.2 Triticum dicoccoides | reverse complement strand
CCCGATGGCCGCACCCCGCCACCCGGTGCTGCCCGATGCCGCTTGCCGTTGCCCGCCGTCGCCTCCCCGCCGCTGTGCGCCATCATCGTTGTCGGATCGCCGGCGCCGCCTCGCCCCGAAGTCACCCCGCCGCCTCGACCACGCCTCCCCACCGGACTGCCTCCTCATCTCCGACGCCGCCATCCCCGTCCCCCACCTCGAGCACCATTGCCCCGTGCCCTACGCCCTGCGGTGAGGCCCCGCCTTCCTCTGCTTTCCCCCGCGCACCACGCACATGCCCTGCTCGCTGCTCCCGCTCATGCGACGTCGCCCCTCGCCCGCGCGCTCCCTCGCGCTGCCCATGCCTCGCTCGCCCCACGCGGCAGCTGCATCGCGTGCGCCGGCGTGCACCATGGCGCACCGCGCGCCTTCCCCGCTCTGGCTGCCGAGGCCTGCGCCCGCCGTGACCTCCTTCGGCCTCCCCTGTCCGCCCACGCTGCCAGTCATCACCGTCCCGCGCCGCACGGCTTGCCTTGGCAACCGTGCTCGCCGTGGTTGCCTTCTGGCCGCGTCCCTGCTGCCGCGCCGCTTTGCCATCCCATCGCTGATCGCT
>NC_041384.1:237121777-237159209 GCF_002162155.2 Triticum dicoccoides | reverse complement strand
CACCCCTCAACGTCGTCCCCAGGCCACCGGCCTTCCCCTGCTCCGGTGCCTTGCCAGGTCCGCCGCCCCGCGCGCCCCTGGGCGTGCGCCCGCTCGGGTGACGCCGCATCCGTGCCCGTAAACCCCACGCCCGCTAGGGCCCCTTGCTCTATGACACATGGGGCCCACGGCCCCAGAACGTTTATATATATATAATTTAATTAAAAAATATTAATAAATTATTAATAATTAATAATAATTAATAATTATTTAATTAAAGAATTAATGAAGTTAATTAATCAAAATTAGATTAATCTAATCACTAATTAACCTAAATAACTGTTAGTTAATTAAACAGTGTATGACAGTGGGACCCACATGTCAGTTTGACCCAGTCAACACCTCTGTTGACTGCTGACATCATGCTGACGTCAGCAAGCACTATTCTAGATAATGTTGAATTAAAATAATTAAATAAATGCTAAAAATGAATTAAATCTTTTAAAATCAATATAAAATAAACCGTAGCTCGGATGGAAAAACTTTGTACATGAATGTTGCTCAGAACGACGAGACGAATCCAGATACGCAGCCTGTTCGTCCACCACGCATCCCTAGCATAGCGAACACGCAACTTTCCCCTCCGATTCATCTGTCCGAAAACGCGAAACACCGGGGATATTTTCCCGGATGTTTCCCCCCTTCACCGGTATCACCTCATACTGCGTTAGGTCACCCCTAGCACCGCGCATTGCCATGTTATGCTTTGTTTGCTCTGTTATTTATTGTGTTCCCCCTCCGTTACTTCTTTCCGGTAGATCCCGAGACTGCTGCCGGTACCCCCGATCAACTAGGGTGTTGACGACCCCTCCTTGCCACAGCAATAAGGCAAGCCCCACCCTTGATCACCAGATATCGCCTACTCTTCTCTCTACTGCTTGCATTAGAGTAGTGTAGCATGTTACTGCTTTCCGTAAATCCTATCCTGATGCATAGCCTGTCATTGTTGCTACAGTTATTGATACCTTACCTGCAATCCTAAATACTTAGTATAGGGTGCTAGTTTATCATCAGTGGCCCTACATTCTTGTCAGTCTGCCATGCTATACTATCGGGCTGTGATCACTAGGGAGGTGATCATGGGTATATATACATGATACATGTGATGACTAAAGACGGGTCGGCTTGTAGAGTAGCCGCAAGTGATTCACGGATTGGGGGGCTGAAAGGACCTTCGTCCCGAAGGCCCTCTGGGTGAATCTTTGTGGCGGAGCGACAGGGAAGGTTGTGACCACCTAGGAGAGAGGTGGGCCTGGCTCTGGTCGGCGTCCGCGGTTATTTCAACATAACACGCTTAACGAGATCTTGGTATTTGATTGGAGTCTGGCCACTGGCCTATACGCACTAACCAACTACGCGGGAACAGTTATGGGCACTCGACGTGGTGGTATCAGCCGAAGCCTTTGTGACGTCAGCGACTGAGCGGCGCGCGCCGGGTAGGACCGCATAACGTAACTTCCTTTGTAATGGAGGTTGCTAGGTATGCTCTTCGGCCGCCCACGCAACGTGCAGGTGTGCAATGGGCGATGGGCCCAGACCCCTGCGTGCATAGGATTTAGACCGACGTGCTGACCTCTCTGTTGTGCCTAGGTGGGACTGCGACATGTTGATCTTCCGAGGCCGGGCATGACCCAGGAAAGTGTGTTCGGACAAAGGGGATCGAGCATGTTGGGAAATGTGGTGCACCCCTACAGGGAAGTTAATCTATTCGAATAGTCGTGATCTTCGGTAACATCATGACTTGGAGTTGTACCTTGACCTTATGACAACTAGAACCAGATACTTAATAAAACACACCCTTCCAAGTGCCAGATACAACTGGTGATCGCTCTCTAATAGGGCGACGAGGGGAGGATCATCGATTAGGATTATGCTATGCGATGTTACTTGGTGAACTTACCATCTACTCTCTTCTTCTGCTGCAAGATGGAGGTTACCAGAAGCGTAGTCTTCGATAGGACTAGTTATCCCCCTCTTAGTCTGGCATTCTGCAATTCAGCCCACATATGCTACCCTTTTCCATTTGATACCAATGCATACATATGTAGTGTAGCTCCTTGCTTGCGAGTACTTTGGATGAGTACTCACGGTTGCTTCGCTCCCCCTTTTCCCCCTTTCTATACCCGATTGCTGCGACTAGACGATGGAGTCCAGGAGCCAGATGCCACCGTTGACGATGACTCCTACTACACTGGAGGTGCCTACTACTACGTGCAGGCCGCTGACGACGACTATGAGTAGTTTAGGAGGATCCCAGGCAGGAGGCATGCGCCTCTTTCGATATGTATCCCAGTTTGTGCTAGCCATCTTATGGCAACTTGTTTAACTTATGTCTGTACTTAGATATTGTTGCTTTCGCTGAATCGTCTATGATCGAGCTCTTGTATTCGAGCCCTCGAGGCCCCTGGCTTGTAATATGATGCTTGTATGCCTTATTTTATTTGTAGAGTTGTGTTGTGATATCTTCCCGTGAGTCCCTGATCTTGATCGTACACGTTTGCGTGCATGATTAGTGTATGGTCAAATCGAGGGCGTCACACCGTCGTGCAGGCTCGATGAGACGCATGCAGGAGTCCGCCGCGCAGGCTCGACAGGACACATGCGACCTGTCCACCACGCAGGATCGACGAGACGCATGCAACCTGTCTGCCGCGTAGGCACGACAGGACACATGCATGCAGTCCGCCACGCATGCTCACCGGGAAGCGAGCTCTTTGACCTCCGTCCACCAGCCGCTCACCTCACTCACAACTTCTCCATTAATGGTGGTCGAGCCGTTGTTTAACATGTGGTTAAAGCACCTAGACGGAGGGTGTTTTGCTTGTGATCCCATGGCCCCGCTCAACATTAGCATTTGCTTTGTTCGTGCCTCACTGAGAACATGATTTTAGCTTGTTTCAACTCATATTCCAGATAATTTAAAATGCCACATATGGCAACAGATAATACAATGACAAATTACAATGGCAACGGATAATACGACAACAATTTTACAATGGCACGGATAATAATTGTATCGCATATTTATGATAATTTAAAATGCCACATGCGGCAATGCCCGAAATACACACGCACAAGAGAAGAAGTAAATCACAGACAATGATCTGGGTCGCTATTGTCTCTACTCCTCGATGGATCGCCAAGAGAGGAGTTCCTCTAGCTCCTTCTTCAAATCCTGATGACTTTACTTGACAGCAGCCACAAATTCCTCTACCTGCAGCTCACGCTTGATGTGGAGCTTCCTCAAGTCATTCATAAGTTCCTCGATGACGGCTTTAAGCGTCATCCCCAAGGCACTGCTCTGCTCATGCACCTTCTTCAAGCCAGCGGCCTCCTCCTCCTTCTTGGCGAGTTCCTTGAGGAGCTTTGCATTGTCACCCATGAGTTGCATGACGAGGCCAGTCGCCTTCTCAACTGAGGCATTGCTAATCTCGAGCAGCTTCACCAAGTCATCGACCAGTTCCTGCTGCTTAATTAGGCCAGTGAGACTGTCGCTGTCGCTGTCCAAGGACTTCAGCACTGCTAGCTCCTTGTGTTCACCGACATGGCGAGTGCGCTTGTGAGATCCCTCACCTGATGGTGAGAACTCATTTGAGGGCTCCGTGGTGCGCCAGGACATCTTTGATGCGGCTGCCGCATAGCAATGGGACCTCTCTAGTGCTTTCACAGCCTTGGTCTTTGCTCCCTGGTTATATGTCGACCCAAAACTCCTCCTACCAGTAATGGCGAAACAACTTGACATGAAATACCTATTTTTTGGGTGATGAGGAGAGGAATTGTGAAGTAATTTTCAAGTGGGTAGTTTTTATAGCCAAGTGCTAAGTGGGAACACGTTTAGGTTTGATCGGTGTGAACATATTTGTAATTACTTATTGGGTGGTAATATGGAATGTAACAAGAAACAAGCTCAAAATTTATTGATGGTTCTGGGCTCAAAGCCCAAGACATTTCCCCGATGGTGTATGTGGGCCCGCGTTCTCGGATGTGTACGTGTCTGCCCACTATCACTCATGGTCCAGATATCACCATCGTGTCTGATGGATGGGCCATCGCGCCTCCCACGGGGTGCTAGAAGGTTGACCAGAATTGCAATATGCAGGTGTGGTTGCTCGCCGTTGAGGCAGCCACGACGCACTCCACTTTGGCGTCCCTGCGAGTGCTTTGCTCGCCATTGAGGCAAATTTACAATGGCAATGGTTAATAAGTGTCTTACATATTCATGATAATTTAAAATGCCACATGCAGCAATGCCCAAAAAACACATGACCTACATATGTTTACTGACTTAAAATGTCGATATGCGACATTTTCATACAATTATAACAAAATATAGGGTAAAAGGCTGAGTCGGTGGCCTTCCGATGACGGTCTTCTCGGACTCCATGATCAGCAAAGCATCCTTGTGGCCATTCATTCGGAGTGTCTGGACCCGTGGCCACGGTACCTGATACGTCTGCAACGTATCTATAATTTTTGATTGCTCCATGCTGTTATATTATCAATCTTGGATGTTTTATAATCATTTTATAGTCATTTTATATCATTTTTTGGTACTAACCTATTGACATAGTGCCAAGTGCCAGTTGCTGTTTTTTGCATGTTTTTACATCGCAGATAATCAATACCAAACAGAGTCCAAACGCAGTGAAACTTTTTGTGGATTTTTTTTGGACCAGAAGACAACCAATGGGCCGAAGAAGCACCTGGGGGCTACTCCGAGGGGAGGACAACCCACCAGGGTGCGCCTGGGGGCCCAAGCGCGCCCTGGTGGGTTGTGCCCACCTCTGGTGCCCCCCGGGGGGGCTCTTTACTCTATAAATACCGCAATATTCCAGAAACCCTAGGGGAGTCGATGAAAATCAATTCCAACCGCCGCAGAGTCCAAAACCACCAGATCCAATCTAGACACCATCACAGAGGGGTTCACCGCTTCCATCGGTGCCTCTCCGATGATGCATGAGTAGTTCTTTGTAGACCTTTGGGTCCGTAGTTAGTAGCTAGATGGCTTCCTCTCTCTCGTTTGATTCTGAATACAATGGTCTCTTGGAGATCCATATGATGTAACTCTTTTGCGGTGTGTTTGTTGGGATCCGATGAACTTTGAGTTTATGATCAGATCTATCTCTTTTTATCCATGAAAGTTATTTCAGTTCCTTTGATCTCTTATATGCATGATTGCTTATAGCCTTGTATTTCTTCCCCGATATTTGGGTTTTGTTTGGCCAACTTGATCTATTTATCTTGAAATGGGAAGAGGTGCTTTGTAGTGGGTTCGATCTTATGGTGCTTGATCCCAGTGATAGAAGGGGAACCGACACATATGTATTGTTGCTACTAAGGATAAAATGATGGGGTCTATTTCTACATAAATAGATCTTGTCTACATCATTTCATCGTTCTTATTGCATTACTCCGTTTCTCCATGAACTTAATACACTAGATGCATGTTGGATAGCGGTCGATGTGTGGAGTAATAGTAGTAGATGCAAGCAGGAGTCGGTCTACTAATCTTGGACGTGATGCCTATGTAATGATCATTTCCTAGATATCGTCATGAGTATTTGAAGTTCTATCAATTGCCCAACAGTAATTGTTCACCCACCGTTTGCTATTTTTCTCGAGAGAAGCCACTAGTGAAACCTACGGCCCCCGAGTCTCTTCCTCATATTATTTGCCTTTGCGATCTATTTTCCTTTGCCTTTATTTTCAGATCTACTAAACCCAAAAATACAAAAATACCTTGCTACAATTTATTCTTATTTATTTTATTTGGCGTCCGATCTATCAATCTATTCATGTTCATTTTGCCTATCTTGGGTGCCGTACCCGAAAGGGATTGACAACACCTTTTACACGCCGGCTTGCGAGTATTTGTTATTCATGTGAAGGTGTTGTTTACGTCGTGTTGCTTGGTTATCCTACTGGTTCGATAACCTTGGTTTCATCATTGAGGGAAATACCTACAGTCGATGTGCTGCATCATCCCTTCCTCTTTGGGGAAATACTAACGTAGCTTCAAGCAGCTATCACTCCGCTTGTGGAGCTGCTCGCGCTGGGAGGCTCTTGGGGTTGTTGGGTCTCTTTCGGTAGAGCTTGACAGTGTGCAATTGCGCACATGACATGGCCCCAAAACCGCTCCATCTCCATGTCTATGCACTGGTAGCAAATTCCGTCCATCACTTGCATCCTCAAGATATCTCGTTGGCGATGTTCTACTTCGTCGGGGACGTCAACTCCGACAAGGATGCACTTGATCCTGGCCACCACATCACCGAGATCGAGGTTGATACGGCCACCGGCGGCAATGATGAGGCGGTAGACATGTTGTCTCATAACTGAATCGGAGAGGTCCTCTGCCCATTCCTGGCAGGCATCAGGCTCTCAATTTGCACCGGTGACGGCGGCTCTTCGGGTGGGTCATCGATCATGCCGCCTAGTAGCTCTGGATCTTTTGCACTATGGATGGCAAACTTCTCATCACACTTCCTCTGCAATATGTCCATCGTGCGCCCAAGGAATGGCACGACGATATCGCTGCAGATGGGCCATGGCGCCTGCACCAACCAATGACGCTCTTGCTCTCCGACCTGCTTCGGCTCGTTCTCCTCGCCGAAGATGTAACGCCGGAAGGGGTCGACGTTGAAGCTTTGGTTGCCTGGCATGCTTGGAATAACTAATGGTAGATGGGTGTGGTATAGATCTGCGCATAGTGTCGCTACGGTGGCGGGAACCCGATGAGGGAAGAGCCAGGAAGCATTGGCGTGGATTGTGGGACACGTGTATAACGCCATTAATTTCTGCACTAGGGGTCTGTGTTGGAATAGATACTACCTCCGTCATGGTTTATTTGTCCCCTTCATATTTTTTACCAAATTTTGACCTTAGATTTAACTAAGAAAATATTAATGCATGTCATGGAAAATAACATTATTGAACGGCTATTCCCTGTTATGTTCAACTGCTATATTCAATAATTATGCATGTGCTTGCTCGCCGTTGAGGCCGTCGCAGCGCGCTCTGCTTGCATCCCTCTGCACGCTCTGCTCACCATTTAGGCATTGAGGTGCGCTCGGGTCGTGACCCTCCATGCGCTCTACTTGCTGTTTAGGTGACGAGGCGCACTCAGGTCGTGTACCTCCACGCGCTCTGCTCTCACATCCCTCCGCGTGCGCTCTGCTAGCAGTTGGGGGCGGTGCACGTTGGGGAAGCTTTACTTATTTGATCTCAGCCAGACACGGGGATCAGGCGATGGAGATCATAGATTAGTTTAATTAATTATACCTCCAGGGCTGGATGATCACCGCGTGCTCATCCGGCTCTGAAGGTATAATTAGTTAACCTAAACTATGATCTTTAGCACTGATTCCCGTCACGCAATGTAACAGCCTGGATTTTGGCCCTTTTCTTTTTCTTTTGATTTATTTGGCTTTTGCTCTGTTTTTCTTTTTGGAGTGGTTCTGTGGCCTTGCCACCTTGGAAATCATCATCATTTTGCGTGATCATCTAGCCCTGGAGGTATAATTAATTAAACTAATATATAATCTTTAGCGCTGATTCCCGTCACGCAATGTAATAGCCTGGATTTTGGCACTTTTCTTTTTCTTTTGATTTATTTGGCTTTTGCTTTATTTTTCTTTTTGGAGTGGTTCTGTGGCCTTGCCACCTGGGAAATCATCCTCATTCCCCCTCCAGAGTGGCTCATCATTCCCAAAACCTTCCCAAGATCATGTCACTTCACTACTTGACCAAACCCTAATTTCTTTTTCTCAGGAATATTCCTTTTTCTATTAAAGGAATAACCCTAATTGCCCTAGGTTGTGAAGAAACTTATATTTCTACCCATCCAAAAATCCCCAAATAATTCTAATAAATTTTTTGGGTCATATCTTCCTCAAATATGGCAAAATATTTCATTAGCCATATTTCTCATCATGCTCAATAAATTCATCTCCTATTCTGTCCTAAATGGCACATTGTGAAGCAAGTGCTATTTATCTTTGCCCATTTGACCCCAAACATTTTGAAAATCTTTTCCTGTCCAAATAATTGACCTGTGCCAAAATTCAACTTTATTTGCCTAGCCAAACTTCCTCAGTGATTTTTCAAAGTTCATGTCTCAGGGAAGACTTTGTGAAGGAAGTGCTAGCTAGGGTTATCCAAATGAGTTGAAATTTTGCACACTCTTTCATAAACTCATATTAGCACACCCCACGAAGTTTCAGCTCCATCCAATCAACTATGTGAGCACAGGACCAAATATTTGATTCTAGCAATATTTTCGGGTTGTGAAGCAAGTGCACTTTATATTGCTTCAAAAATCCTGATAAATTACCAGATTGTTCTCCTACCCAAATAGCTTCTCTCCATCAAATTTAGCACCATTTCACCAAGCCAATATTTATCTAGAATTATTGCAAGATTCTGGTCAGTGAAGATAGCTGTGAAGGAAGTATCATTTTGGTGAATCCAATTGGTATGAAATTTTTACAGCTTCTTACTATGACCAAATCATAACGCCTTGCCAAATTTGAGATCAAGTAGCCTCACCGTGTGAGTGCTTCTTCTTGTTTTTTCTTCTGGACCAGTTTATATGATTGTAAAGCAACTACATTAAATCTTGGTCTTAATCTTCTCAAATTTACCAGGATGAAAGTCATTCTTACCCTAAACCTCGTAGACAACTCCATTTCTCCCAATCTCCTTCCTGTTGATCAGCAGTTCACGACCAAGTTTACTGCAGTAAACTTCAGAGCTCACTTACCATTTCACCACGGAGTCTTTAACCGAGCTACCACCGCAGTTGGAACCTACCCAGGAAGGACTAAACCCCAGACACCATTTGGGCGACAGTGTGGCATTGTGTGCACCAATGCGCGCGGTGACCACCGCTTTGGCACACACTAGCCGCGCCCAGAACGTCTTCTTGCTCACGCCCCTTCTCTGCTCGGCGTCTCAGCGAGCACGGGCCTGTCTATCGTGTTCCCCGCGTCGTTGCCGTTCTCCTGGAGCCATTTCCCCCTCCGTCCGCTTCTCTCTCGGTGCTCGTCGCCACACGCCCACGAGCGAGCTGTAGCCGACAAGGCTTTAATGGCGTTCGGCCGCTTCTCTGTGCCCCTCAGCCCCTCCTACCCTGTGCTCTATTGTTGCTCGTCCGCACCTCCCTCGTCGTGATCCTGCATGCTCCTGTGATCGCTGCCGTCGCCAGAGCATGGCCAGATGCGAGCAGCAGCACCCGAGCCACGGCCACGCATCCACGGCCTCCCCTCCTCGCCCGCCAATATATAACCTACCCCGAGGCTGCTCGACCTCACCACCAGCCTCACACCACCTCCAGCAACCTCCCCGGCCTCTCCCTCGAGCTCCAGAGCCCCTCCCCACCTCTTTCTGTCACCATGGCCGCCGGCCTCCTCCTCCTAAACTGGAGCGAGCCGAGCCCCCTCGCTCCACTCTTCCACCTCCAGAGGACTCCGACCGCCACCTAGAAGCCGCCCCACGCCTACACCCGTCCTCCCCGCGGCCTTAGCGCTGAGTCCTCCCACACCCGTAGTCGCCGTCCACCGCAGTCGAGGCTGCGTTTCCTCCAATGCATCTTGGCGGGCGTGAGTAGTCCAGACAGGAGCGCCTCCTCTCCCCGATCTCGCCGATGTGCGGGGCGTCGCCGGAGACGGCTCAGGCCGCCGGAACGGCCGCCTGCAGCGCGCCCCTGCCTCTGGCTCGCGGGCGCTCGTTGGGAGGAAGAAGGAGACCAGCGGGGGAGAGAGAGAGCGGCACGAGGCCCGCCGATCAGCCTAACAGGGCGTTGACCACGGAGCCCACATGGATAAGTGACGGGCCCTGCCCCGCGGGACCCGCACGTCAGCGACCCCAAGCCCCGGCCCCGCCTCTGATGGTGTGAATAAGTGGAAGCGTCAACCTCCAGAGTACGTTTTCACCTCTAGAAGGCGTATTATGTTTCCACTTCGGCCTTAAAAGCGCTTTCTCCGTTCTGAAGATGTATTTTCTGAGAATACGTTTTCTATTTTTCAGCTCAGGCCTGTTTGTAGAGATTCTTTTACAGATCGGTCCCTGAACTTCGTTGGGCTATAACTTTTTGCTCGCAACTCCGTTTGAGGTGTATCCAAAGCCCACGTCTTTTTTTCGTCGATCCCGTTCTGTTGGTTTCATTTTCACTATGGTTTGGCACTGTGAAAATGACCTTTTTGCCTTTGCCCCAAATCAGCCCCTCCGAGAGAGAACCTTTTCCGGTGAGTCTTTTTGCGGCTTCACCGCACTGCTCCTCAGAGCATTGTTCATCTCCAGGAAAGCCACAATTCCCACTTGCATGATAGTCATGCAATAGCCATGGTTTTCAACTTGAATATCTATTAAATGTTTGCTTGTTTAAAATATGGTTATTATTGTTTCGGTAATGCTTCTGGGTTAGTGCTTACTTTCTTGCTATGTTGTTATGCACCTGGTTATCATGCCCTGCTAGTTGATGGTATGCCTTTCATATGCTTATGCTTGCGAGTAGTACATGTTGATGTTGGTAATGGTCTTCGGTGCACGACTGCCGTCTGTCCCAAGTACCGTTCTTATGCATGTTCAATTGCATCCAGTTCATTAAATGCTTGCATGATGGCATTGTTGATATGTTCTTGCATGATATTTATTGTTGATGCTAGTGGTCATGCTATGTTTCTGAGAAGTATGTACTTGTGATGTTCATGCTAGTCAGTATGCCATGCTCAGTTGGATATGATTAATTGTTGATATGGTAGATAGTTATGTTGTACCCTCATGATTATGTTGATATCATGCTCATGCATTGTAATTGCATCATGTTATTTTATCATGGCTCAGCATATTGCATTTAGGTTTAACCGGATTAAATTGAACTTGAACAACTGTTGGCTGAGTCATGGTGCCACCATATCGAGCTGACCAGTGCAAGCACGCTTACCTTTATGGGAACGTCGTAACTAGGTCTATTGTCGTGCCTCTCGCTGGTGCCTCCAACGAGGGAAGGTTATGGGCGTTCGGTACCCTGGCCCAGTAAGCAGAGATAACCTTGTGTGCCCGTAGTTGAATGATAAGTGCTTTTGTCCCCGTTTGGGACTGTTTTGCCACGATGGTGGCCGTTGTGCCACGACGGTGGCCGTTGGTGCCTTTTGTAGGCACGGGGCCACCCATGACCTGGCCAGAGGGGAGTTGGTCGGAGTGGCCGGGAGAGTGTCATGGCAGTAGGGCGGTTTTGTCGGAACGTCGTTGGTCCACCTGAATGGGAGGGCGAGGCCATGGGTTCCGTGGTGTGGGTACAGTGTACTAACCTCTGCAGAGTGTATATTAAATCTATCGATAGTTGTGCCCGCGGATAAGGGCCCAGTTCGTGTCGGTCACACTATGAGTCAACAGTAATAATAATAATAATGTTTTTAATAACAACCCCGGTTCGTTGATGAGATAAGTTGGTTGTGATCGCTGGAAAGATCACCGTTTGAGACCAAGTGTTGGTCATCGTTGTGATCGCCGGAATGATCACCGTTTGGTTACGAGGTAACCCGTTGAACTAAGAGTGGTTCCGTTCATGATCATGAGATGATCACCGTGGTATCGAGGATACCGAGTTGTTGGATATTCGTGATGTTGTGCGAGAATCGTGGGTAAAGATCAAGCTCCTTGTAGTCATTTAATGATTAATACGGTATTGTTTATACCAAGCTTGATTCGATCTTGAGATGATCGTGTAATGTCCGAGGTTGGTAAGTGATGCATGTGATGGTTACGAAGTAACCCGAGCAGAATAAGTGGTGCATATAGTGTCATCATGTTGCATGATAATGTCATCATGTTTATATGTACATGCCATGCTCATATTGTTCTAGCAATATTATGTTCATGTTGTTCATGCCATGTTATCCTGATGATCTCATGATAATTCCTGCTTAACCTGTAATTGCCATGCTGTTGTTTGTCTTGAATGGTTCTGGTTATTGTGAGCTTGCAAGTACATTTAATGTACTGACCTGGTGTGTCATGCCAGTTTGCAGGTCATGCCGTGATTGCTTGATTGCTTGTCGTGGTTTCCGTTCGTGCGAGCTAGGATAAACGTTCCAGCCAGAGTCCATGCGGATTGGAGTCCATCATCGCCGTTCGTTGTTCCGCTGCCAGTAGTTGTTCCGATGCTTCGAGTTGTTATGATGCTTGTATAGAGCAAGCGTGGTTGGCGTAGTGTCGTCGTGCCGATGTTATTCTTTGTAATATTGGAACCCTTGTATTCATATTCGTGTTGTAATAGAGAGCTAGTTTGTTCTATACTAAGCAGTGCCATATTCCAGAAGACTTCACCTTGATCTCTGGGCTGGCATACGGGGCATTCCGGTTTCTCTGAGCCGGGGTGCCACAGGCTTGGTATTAGAGCAGGTCTGGCTGTAGGACGCCCTGGTCAGCGCGAGCGGTAGAAACTGGTAGAAATCGGTACTTTAAAGTCCGGCTTGTTTATTGCTTTTGGTTGATGTATTTGTTTGTTGCATAGCATGCATATAGCCTTAGTATTTGTTGCTAACAGTTTATCTGGTGAGTGTAGCTGGCATCGGTTCGGATCCACTACAGCTCATCCTTTGCATTTCTCCAGTTTTCTTTTCTTGCTTGTTCTTCGGTGTTTGGTGTCATTTTTGTCCCAGCAGAGTGATGCCAAGCGATCCCGACACCATTTGCAAAACTGGTGCTCAGGTATCTCGCTGATATCCTCGCTTTAGCCCCGCCTATCGTTTCGGTGATGGACATGCTTCTATCCCGAATTGCTCTTCATTTTGTCGTGTTGGCAACCCTTAATAATCTTAGTTATCAAGAAAGGGCAATGTCAGCAGCCTCAGTTTTTTCCTGCTATCCTATTCCTTGGACGAGTATGGATTCTTTTTTTTCGTCCGCTTGATAATAATGTGGTTGCGACCTTCGTGTCCCACTACAGGTTTATCGAGTGCATCCTCGCCTCTGAGCTAGTCCAGGTTGCTACCTTGCTAAGCTAGCACTTGGTGTAGCGCTGTTTACACCAATTCTTCCACACATTTATTCTTCCTCGTGCACACCATCACAGCATGCTAGATCGTAGAACCGAAGATCCCGTGAGATTTGTGTGCTTAAGTAGGCATGCATATTGTGTGACTAGCAGTAATATGTGACATTGATTGTGTGTGAATTGATTCTTGTTGTGTGCTTTTGTTTAGTGAGTTTTCTTTTGCGTCTTCCTTTTGGGCCCCGGTGTTACATTATGTTTTTCCCCTATAAAGAGTTGCTCATCAACCAACACCGGACTCAAAGAAGCAACAAGGAGTTTAAATGTTTGGAAACTCGGCTAAACAAAATGGAATTCTCAGTCGTCTGCAGTAAAATGGGAAATAACTGATCTTGAGGCTGATAATCAATTTTGCATTAGTGTGCACTCCTCACAATAGTACTGATAACTCAAGTCTACATCAGTACAAAATCCTCACAGCAGTAATGATCAAGTCAGCAGCAAGACAAGTCAGGTACAAGATCAACGGTACATTTTCAGTCAAATGTATGGATCATATACAAAATTTTGGCTCAGCAATGCATGATGCTTGAAATATGTTATCATCTGAAATAAAGTCAGAATGTGATATGCTCAAGGAAGACAGTCAAACAAATTTTCTCATGCAAATAATCAGCCACCAAATATTATGGGTGTGCGTGGGTAGATTTCAGTTCGCATATCATAGTATGAAGTTTTGAAAATGAGAAACTCAGCCTTCTTCCACATGTTATAAGAAGAAATTTATGATGAAAGGCTCCTCCAATTTCCTCAGCATGATATGTGAACAATTTCCGGTCAAAGATACCCGATCTTTCTCAGCAAGATACCTCGATAAAAGCTTATGAGAGACGAAAATGAATTTTTCTCAACAAACCAACTCAAGGAGAAGCTTCTCGAGTATGGAACTCAGGCTTCTCCAGCACAATAATTAGACCAAGCTTCGTGTGTAAGCTATAGAGCCTTCTTCTGCACGATACCCAGACAAAAGATTTGAGCAGAAGATAACAAGTCTTCCTTAGCAAGCTACTCGGATGGCTTCTCTCGTAAGCCATTCAATCTGCGTCAGTATCATACTAATACACCGTCCTCGGAAGTTATACGATAAGCAGTACCGCTCAAGAATCAGACTCGCAACATTTTTTCGGAAGCACAAATTCGTCAGGGCATGTGTCTTATTTAGAAAGCCAATGTTTGGTTGCATGTGAATCTTATATATGGTGAGCATGTATCCCTAGTCATATTAATCACTCATACAAGATGCGGCAAGGATCCAGCAGATATACCTAAGGAAAGTGAGGATCCCACAACCTCACGAGTCAGGCAAAGGAAAATAAGCAGAGATACATCCCATGAATACCAAGAATTGACAAGATTCTGGGATGACATCACAGAATCAACAGTCTTGAAAAAGGTCATCAAGGTCATTATTCCCGCAACTGACAAGGAGATGCCTTAAAACCTTGTCACCTTCTTGTATGATTGGCCTTAACAACAGGCTCTGTACTGCTACAAGTCCCGATTATGTGTCATATATGTGTGGACCGCGGTCGGAAAATAGGCACAAGGGAATAATGTCAAAAATATTGCACTAATCACGTCCCTGGTCATACGAAGAATCAAGGACAGGTGTGGCCAAGGTATCCAGTAAGGTATCCTCACAAAGAAAATCATGACCGTTAAAGGGTGAGACTGACAACAAAGGTATGATGATTTTTGCACGACCATCAGGGTCCGGATACGCAAATCAGTTAAAGGCGGTAATTCCATATGGATCCACAAAGGCATACTCTCAGCGGCCTACTCTATTTTACAAGAATTTCATATCCCGCTGACCCGCTTGGAATGGTTAGTGTGGAAAATCCAAATGGGTATACCGACAAAATGAGAAAGTCAGAAGATGAACAATCAGCTCAGACCCGGTATACTCACCGATGAAATCAAGTACACGGTCAGTCTGTCAGAAAAAACAATTGTCCGTCAGCCCCCTGTCAGGCCAGTCTCAAGGTGAAAATATTTGAGGTATGACACAGCTATACCTCCATACACCGTTATATTGCTTCTAAAAAAGGCAGTCGAATCATTGGTACCTATCTCATGCTCGAGCCAAAGGGGTAAATCAAAATAAATCAGCACCACCTATGAGCAGTCAGATCCCGTCAAAAGATGGCCATGATTAATTCTCAGCATTTATTGAAACCAGAAGGACTGCATTTATTTGAAGGAACCCCATGACAGAAGTAAAAAGGTTTTCCATGACCAAAAGAAAATTTATGCTCAGATCCATTGGACATCACCATAGGTATGAGAGAATCAATGTCAGTAAAAAGGAATTGTTATATGAGCAAAGACCCATCAGAATTGGGAAAGGTGAAGAAAACCATCCCAGAGCAAGGTAAGCAGATCATATGAAATTCTTAAGGGAACAATATACAAAGGAAATGGATACCCAAGTTGGAAACAGTGTCCTCAAGTCATATTGGTTCCCTAAGCAACTAAATCTCGAGGGTGAGATTTCTTTAAGGGGGTAAGAGTTGTAACAGCCTGGATTTTGGCCCTTTTCTTTTGATTTATTTGGCTTTTGCTCTGTTTTTCTTTTTGGAGTGGTTCTGTGGCCTTGCCACCTGGGAAATCATCCTCATTCCCCCTCCAGAGTGGCTCATCATTCCCAAAACCTTGCCAAGATCATGTCACTTCACTGCTTGACCAAACCCTAATTTCTTTTTCTATTAAAGGAATAACCCTAATTGCCCTAGGTTGTGAAGCAACCTATATTTATGCCCATCCAAAAATCCCCAAATAATTCTTATAAATTGTTTGGGCCATAGATTCCTCAAATATGGCAAAATATTTCATTGGCCATATCTCTCATCATGCTCAATAAATTCATTTCCTCTTCTGTCCTAAATGGCACATTGTGAAGAAAGTGCTATTTATCTTTGCCCATTTGATCCCAAACTTTTTGGACATCTTTTCCTGTCCAAATAATTGACCTGTGCCAAAATTCAACTTTATTTGCCTAGCCAAACTTCCTCAATGATTTTTCAAAGTTCCTGTCTAAGGGAAGACTTTGTGAAGGAAGTGCTAGCTAGGGTTATCCAAATGAGTTGAAATTTTGCACACTCCTTCATGTACTCATATTAGAACACACCTCCAAGTTTAAGCTCCATCCAATCAACTCTGTGAGCACAGGACCAAATCTTTGATTCTAGCAATATTTTTAGGTTGTGAAGCAAGTGCACTTTATATTGCTTCAAAAATTCTGATAAATTACCAGATTGTTCTCCTACCCAAATAGCTTCTCTCCACCAAATTTGGCACCATTTCACCAAGCCAATATGTCTCTAGAATTATTGCAAGATTCTGGTCAGTGAAGATAGCTGTGAAGGAAGTATCATTTCGATGAATCCAATTGGTACGAAATTTTTACAGCTTCTTACTATGACCAAATCATAATGCCTTCCAAATTTGAGCTCAAGTAGCTCAGGGAGTCCTGGACTAAGGGGTCCTCGGGTATCCTGCCTGTTATCTATGGGCTGGACTGATGGGCTGTGAAGATACGAAGACCGAAGACTCTACCCGTGTCCGGATGGGACTCTCCTTGGTGTGGAAGGCAAGCTTGGCGAACAACTATGAAGATTCCATCTTGTGTAACTGACTCTATGTAACCCTAGATCCCCCGGGTGTCTATATAAACCGGAGGGTGTAGTCCGAATAATATATACTCAATACCATAGTCATACAGGCTAGACTTCTAGGGTTTAGCTATTATGATCTCGTGGTAGATCATCTCTTGCAACACTCATATTCATCAAGATCAATCAAGCAGGAAGTAGGGTATTACCTCCATAGAGAGGGCCTGAACCTGGGTAAACATCGTGTCCCCTGTCTCCGGTTACCATCAACCTTCGGAGACGTACAGTTTGGGACCCCCTACCCGAGATCCGCCGGTTTTGACACCGGCATTGGTGCTTTCATTGAGAGTTCCTCTGTGCTGTCGCTGAAAGGTTTGATGGCCCCTTCAATCATCAATAATGGCGCTGTCTGCGAAGAAATTTTCCTCCCCGGACAGATCTTTCTGTTCGGCAGCTTCGCACTACGGACCAACTCGTTTGGCCATCTGGAGCAGATCGAAAGCTACGCCCCTGGCCATCAGGTCAGATTCGGGAGCTTGAACTACGTCGCGGACATCCGTGGAGACTTGATCTTCGCCGGATTCGATACCGCGGTAGCCGCTCCCGATCACCCCCATGATCATGACTTAAATCTGTCATCGGGCCGCATCCAGGAGATCGCTCTTGTAACCGCTTTGGCCCTAGAGCCGGAGCAGGCCGCGCCATCCAAAGATGGGAGGATTAACCCCACCACGGAGGCCGCAGATTCCACGACGTTGGAGCCGCACATGGACCTAGTCTCACTCGATGCCTATGCCACCGGAACACCGGACTTGTCTTCGGCTGTAGGTTCCGAACCACGCGAGCCCGCGGATGCCGAGCTTGATCGTTTATCAATCTTCGAATTCAGTGTTGTAGACATCTCCCAGCACTCGCCTCTGGGCGATGTGCTAAACTCGTTAAAAAGTTTGTCCTTAGCGGAAGACTCTCAGCCGAACTATATCCGGCTCGAATTAGGGGCTGACGATGGAGAATTTTGCTTCCCACCCGCCACCCACTTTATAGCCACGGTCGAGGATTTGACCGACGAACTTGATTACGACTCCGAGGACACCGACAGTATGGACGACGATGCCAGAAAAGAAGAAGACCAGAACCCGCCGTTCACCGGACGCTGGATGGCCACTTCCTTGTATGAGGTATATATGGTGGATGCACCAAAGGAAAAGAGCGGCGACGACAAGGAAGACCCAGTTGAGGATAAACCTTCCAAAATACAGTCCAAGCGCCGGCATCAGCGGCGCCGCTCTAAGTCACACCGCAGTAAAGATAGCAACACTGGCACAGGATAAGATGACACTCAGGAAGGTGCCGAAGACAACGAAGACCCCGTCGACACAACAAACGAACAAGACGAATGGGAAGATGCGCAGGTTAGCCCTGTTAAACAGGCCACGCACAAAGATTCGGAGGACGACAATTACCTTCTGCTCTTCGAGGATGAGGTGAGCCTTGGAACCGAGGATTTCATCGTGCCCGAGGAACCTCTTGAGCAGGAGCGCTTCAAGTGCCAGCTAATAGCCACTGCAAGGAGCCTGAAAAAGAAGCAGCAGCAGCTTCAAGCTGACCAGGATCTGCTCAATAATAAATGGACTGATGTCCTAGCAGCCGAAGAATACGGCCTCAAGCGCCCAACCAAAAGCTACCCAAAGCGTAAATTGCTACCTTAGTTCGATGAGGAGGCGCCGGAGTATATAATACCATCATACAATGCGGCTGACCGGCCACCGCGTGGCCGGGACAAAACAGCAACCCATGCTGAACACCAGCCCACCCCGCCTCGTCACTCATGCAAAGGTAAATTCGCCCACGGCCATACATATGACCTCCGGCAGAACCTAAACAATAAAGCAGGACCTACCAGATCAATCTATGGATCGTGAGGACGCACCTCGACACATGACAACGGCCACCTATTCGGACGTGACAAACCCAGTCATGCGCAGGCCGAACACCGCAGACGGACTTCATTGCGTCACGATACGACCCGATACAGAGGCCCCGCACACCCTCACTGCTTCACTGATGAGGTCCTGGATCACGAATTCCCCGAAGGATTTAAGCCCATGAACATAGAATCATATGATGGGACCACAGACCCCGTGGTGTGGATCGAAGACTTCATTCTCCACATCCATATGGCACGAGGAGATGACCTCCATGCCATCAAATATCTCCATCTCAAACTCGAGGGGCCCGCTCGGCATTGGCTAAACAGTCTGCCTGACAATTCCATTGGCAGTTGGGAGGACTTGGAAGAGGCTTTCCTCGATAACTTCCAAGGTACATATGTTCGACCTCCGGACGCTGATGACTTAAGCCATATAGTCCAGCAGCCCGGAGAGTCCGCCAGGAAATTCTGGACAAGGTTCCTAACTAAAAAGAACCAAATCGTTGACTGTCCGGAAGCTGAAGCTCTAGCAGCTTTCAAACATAGCATCCGCGGCAAATGGCTCGCTCGCCACCTCGGCCAAGAAAAGCCAAAATGCATGGTGGCCCTCACGGCACTAATGACCCGCTTTTGTGCGGGCGAGGACAGTTGGTTGGCCCGTAGAAAAAACAATGCAAGCGACGGTGGCACCCCTGAAGTTAAAAATAACAAAGACAAGTCTCGACGCAATAGATACAAGCGCCGAAATAGCGGTGACAACACCGAGGATACGGCGGTCAATGCTGGATTCAGTGGCTCTAAGTCCGGTCAGCGGAAGAAGTCGTTCCAAAAGAACAATTCGGGCCATCCAGCTTGGACCACATACTTGATCGTCCATGCCAGATTCACGACACTCCCGACAAGCCTCCTAATCATACAAATAGAGAATGTTGGGTTTTCAAATAGGCCAGCAAATTAAACGCTGAGAATAGGGAAAAAGGATCGCAAAGCAAGGACGACGATGAAGAGCCACGGCAGTAGAACACAGGGGGACAGAAGAAGTTTCCCCCTCAGGTCAAAACGGTGAACATGATATATGCCACCCACATCCCCAAGAGGGAGCGCAAGTGTGTGCTTAGGGACGTCTACGCGATAGAGCCAGTCTCCCCAAAATTCAACCCATGGTCATCGTGCCCGATCACTTTCTATCGTCGGGACCACCCGACCAGTATCCGTCACGGGGGCTCAGCCGCACTGGTCTTAGACCCAATAATTGATGGGTTTCACCTGACTCGCGTCCTTATGGATGGTGGTAGCATCATCAATCTTCTCTATCAGGATACAGCGCAGAAAATGAGCATTAACCCATCAAGGATCAAGCCTACAAGGACTACCTTTAAAGGAGTCATACCATGTGTAGAGGCTCGCTATACGGGCTCAATCACATTAGAGGTTGTCTTTGGATCTCGGGAGAAGTTCCGAAGTGAGGAATTAATCTTCGATATCGTCCCATTCCGCAGTGGCTATCATGCACTGCTCGGACGAACTGTGTTTGCTTGATTCAACGCAGTGCCACACTACGCTTATCTCAAGCTCAAGATGCCCGGTCCACGCGGCGTTATAACAGTCAATGGCAATACGGAACGCTCTCTCCATACAGAAGAGCACACAGCTGCCCTAGCAGCAGAAGTACAAAGCGGCCTTCTCAAGCAGACCCTTCATTCAGTTGACGAGCCCGCGGACATCCTTAAGAGGGTCCGAACTACTCTGCAGCAGGAGAGCTCGGCTCGTCAGGAGCTCGACTAGCAATCCGGCCTCCCTCTCAGTCCTGATCAAGTGGTGGCATTCGTGTCGCGCGTACATAACTATGCACTTAAAATTCCATGGGCATTGACGGAGGCACAGACAACTTGTGATCCATGGCACGGCTCAACCGACATCGGATACACACATACTTTCACTTTTACTTGTTTTCCTTTCAGGTCTCAATCCCACAGGCCCCATCGGGGGGTCTGGTCATCGGTCCTCTTGTAGGATAAATACACCAAGACGATGAGAAGCGCGGACATATGGGGAACTTTTTAGGTGATTCCGTTAACGATAACTCTACCTATTTCCTAGGACCCATATGCAGCTCTCCCCTGGTTTCGGCATGTTAAATAGCCTATTGCTTCTTGCACTATTTGTATCAATGCGCCTTGACGTACTAATTACATTACAATGAAAACAGTTTGTAGTTGGAGCTTTAGGACCCCAGCTTTTCACCTTTACGTCTTGTCTGTTTTCTTTCTCTCTTTTCTTTTTTAGATTCCCTGTGGATAACCCCATCAGGTAGCACCCCTACACTTTGGTACGTTTGACGTTTGCCAGGGGCTTTATAGCACCTTACACTATGGCAACAAAAGTCCGAACACTTTCTATAAGTATAGTTTGGCACCCCGAATTTAGCAATATATGCATTGGCTCCAAATCTTGTCTTTGGTCAATAGTTGGGTTGCCCGGCTATTGTGATTGCTACCCTATGTTCTGCTACATCAGCTACGGTAGTAAAGGGAGAACTACTATGACTGTGACCTGGTTTAAACCAGATGAGCACCTCAGTAGAGAAAGCCGAAAACTGACTGTCATGATGCGGCGAGAGCTGGTCAGCTGTTCAAAGGTCGCAAATCGTTGGAGATTTTTCCGCATTTCGTGAAGGATCGGTACTTCCCGATCAGACGCTGACAACACTCAGGTTCGTATACCAGGGGTTGCGCCTATATTTTATTATAAAACTCCTATGGCTAAGTGAGGGTGTTCAAGTCGTATAGTCTGGTTGCCTGGTTCGTTGCGCTAAACAACTCCTTCAAGGATCATATAATTGGATCAAGATTGTTTAGATCCCATCCCAAACACCTTCGTACTACCTACGCGAGGGATGAAGCCGATGACTGGTTAACCCTCAGATTTCATACAACACGGCCGCACAGGAGGAAACAATCAAAACATAATAAAAATTATATATTACAAGGCGGATTTGTTCATACAAGGCAAAACATGGATGTATTCATTCGAGAATAATGTCCTGCCCGCACTGCGTTGCTACAAGTCGAGATCCCTCCAGGACATCCGCAAAATATCGCTCGGGTGTGCGGTGCTCCTTGCCCTCCGGCGGCCCCCTTGCCACCTCGACGGCATCCATCTTCGCCCACCACATCTTGCAACGAGTGAAGGCCATGCAGGCACCCTCGATGCGGACTGATCGCTTGACGATGTCTAGCCGTGGACAAGCCTCCACCACCCGCTTCACAAGGCCGAAATAACTACTAGGTATAGCTTCGCTCGGCCATAATCGGATTATGAAATCCTTCATCGCCAGTTCGGCCACCCTATGCAGCTCGACCAACTGCTTCAGTTGATCGGGAAAGGCCACTGGATGTTCTGGCACAACATACTGCGACCAGAACAGCTTCTCCAAAGAATCCCCTTCCCTGGCTCGAAAGAACTCCGCAGCATCGAATACACTGCACGGCAGATCCACAAAAGCCCATGGGCAACTCCGAATACGGGTTAGTAAAAGGTACTTCCTCTCCACATACTTGCTTTGCATGCTAAATGCCTTACCCGCTGCGATCTTCTTCGCCTCCTGGATCTCCTGGAGAGCGTCCCGGGCCTCATTCCGTGCGGCCTCTGAGCTCTGACGATCCTTGGTAAGTTCGGCCTCTCGAGCCGACGCCTCGTGCTCCAAAGCTTCACACTTCTTCACCACGTCTTGGAGCTCCTGCTGGACCTCCCCGACCCGAGCCTTGAGCTTCTTACGGGCGGCTTGCTGTTGGACAGCCTTCCCCTCGGCTTCGGCCACGGCCTTTCTTAGGGCCTCGACCTCGATCGTCGTTTTTGTACAAATCATGGCATTTTGGTCATCGCATACAATTTTCTTCTTTTCGAATATATAACAGGTTATTGCTTACCTTGTTTCTCCTGGAGCCGCCTCTTCGCTTGGCCCAGCTCCTCCTCCTCAATCCAGAAACTTTGGCAGTATGCGAGGCCGTGACTAGCAACGACGCCTGCATTTCAGAAAAATTAAGTTAGTTTCCTGTAAAACCGAGATTGATCCTCTGTCCGTCTTTTTCTTTACGAACACCGGACAGTGTCTCAGAGGCTACTGGTCTACACTGGGATTTTCTCCTTGTTCGGCGTCTCTTACCTCAAAACCTGTCAGAGAGCTGCTGCAGGCTTCGGTTAATCTGCTCTTGGCGGACTGAACCTTTTCAATTACCATGCCCATAAGGGCACGGTGCTCATCCATAATGGTAGCGCCTCATAGTGCCTCCAGCAGGTTATCTGGTGCCCCTGGTTGGATAGGGATCACCGGCGGAACAGGCATCCCCCTCTTTCGAAGGAGGGTGTGTGCTGAATTCCGGAGCCGCCTTGGTCTCCGGAATTGAGTCCGGTTGAGGGCCGAACTGTGTACGGCCCTCCCCGCCAGTCTCATTGGGGATTGAGTCCCCTTGGTGTCCGGCGATGGGGGTTTCGCCTTCGGGCGCCTCCTGAGCCTCTCCCCCACCGGAGACAGTCCCTCGGTATAGCACCTCCGCATCCTCCTTGGTCTTGGGGGAGTGTGCGTTCGGCAGGGAGTCGTTGGCCATCGCCTTGGAATCCAGCGAGCCTCCTGACGAGGATCGCTGGGAGCTGTTGTGGGATGGACTACAATAACATTTGTCAATCATTTCAATATAATAAGGAGGAGAGACTTTATGGGCAGATAAGGTGTTAGTACTTACGATGCAGCCCGAGGTTTAGCGCGGGGCGTCTCTCCGGACTGTCATCAACGTCCCATGCAGAGTTACCCGTTAGGGAGCCCTTCCCCTTTTTGGGCGCCTCCGCCTCCAGAGTTGTGGAGGCCGCCCTCTTCTTCCTCCCCCCGTCGGGGGGAGAGTCGCTCTCCTCCTCCTCCTCATCCGTGTCGTCTTCGGCGGGGGAATGGGCCTTGTCTTCGGACGCCGCGTCCGAAGTGCCCTTGCGGCGGGGGCCACTCCGGACCCCCTTGGCCTTTCTTGTGGCCTTCTTCTCTGGTGCCTTGTAAGGCGCCGGCTCCAGCATCTTCGCTAAACGCGGAGTGATTGGCTCTTCGGGCAGGGGAGCCGGACACCGAGTCTACTTCGCCTGCTTCAACCAGTACTGAAAAAGCAATGGTAATGAAAGCATTATATATCACCCTTGAAACAAGCAAGTAAGGGATGTGTTAAAAATAACATACCTCGTTGGGGAGGTGATTTATGTCGTGGCCACAATCCGAATTGGTGGCCGGCGGTATCCCATTGCCCTTGAAAAGCAACTTCCAGGCATCTTCATGAGTCATTTCGAAGAGCCTCGCCAAGGTATGGTGTTTCTTCGGGTTGAAGTCCCATAGAGGACAGCTTCGGCTCTGGCAAGGCAGGATCCGGCGCACCAGCATCACTTGGATTATGTCGACGAGCTTGATATCCCTATCGATCATGCTTTGGATGCGCGTTTGCGGCGCAATCAGCTCGTCCAACGAACACCAGTTTAGGCTCTTCTCGACCCAAGAGGTGAGCCGCACGGGAGCACCGAAGTAGAATTCGGCAGCTGCGGCCCAGGTGGCGTCGTGGGGTTCGGTGATGTAGAACCATAGCTTCTGCCATTCCTTGACAGATTCCACGAATGTGCCTTTTGGCCAAGAAACATTGGTGAGCTTGATCACCATTGCGCCCCCGCACTCTGCGTGCTATCCGTCCACCACCTTGGGCTTCACGTTGAAGGTTTTGAGCCATAACCCGAAGTGGGGGTGGATGTGGAGGAAAGCCTCGCACACGACGATGAATGCCGAGATATTGAGGAATGAGTTCAGGGATAGATCATGGAAATCTATCCCGTAGTAGAACATAATCCCCCATTCGCCTTAAAATTCGCCTGCTCCCAAGGGTTGTGTAAACGGCACGGTTGGGTTACCAACACCCGAAATGATGAGAATCCCGTGATAAGGGGACACGATCTCTGCTTTGACAAGACATGCCAATGACAACCGCGTCTCAAAACGTGGGGCGAAAAATGGTTCGAAATTATAACCGGACAGGCATGACGTCACATTACTAAAGTTGTCAGCACATGGGCCTCGTGTGTTATTATATTCTCTCTACGATTGTGTGCGGGGTGTTTTACAGGTCCGGACACGTTTGTTTCATCCGAAGACTATTTTTTGGAGTTCGGAAGGAGGAACCCACCTTGCAATGCCGAAGACAGCACTACGCGCCGGATACCTTGTCATTGAAGCCTGGTTCAGGGGCTACTGAGGGAGTCCTGGACTAAGGGGTCCTCGGGCGTTCGGCCTGTTATCTATGGGCCAGACTGATGGGCTGTGAAGATACGAAGACCGAAGATTGTACCCGTGTCCGGATGGGACTCTCCTTGGCATGGAAGGCAAGCATGGCGAACAACTATGAAGATTCCATATTATGTAACTGACTCTATGTAACCCTAGATCCCCATGGTGTCTATATAAACCGGAGGGTGTAGTCCGAATAGGATATACTCAATACCGTAGTCATACAGGCTAGACTTCTAGGGTTTAGCTATTATGATCTCGTGGTAGATCAACTCTTGTAACACTCATATTCATCAAGATCAATCAAGCAGGAAGTAGGGTATTACCTCCATAGAGAGGGCCCGAACCTGGGTAAACATCGTGTCCCCTGTCTCCTATTACGATCAACCTTAGACGCACAGTTCAGGACCCCCTACCCGAGATCCGCCGGTTTTGACACCGACAGTAGCCTCACCATGTGAGTGCTTCTTCCTGTTTTTGCTTCTGGACTAGTTTATATGGTTGTAAAGCAACTACATTAAATCTTGGTCTTAATCTTCTCAAAGTTACTAGGATGAAAGTCCTTCTTACCCTAAACCTCGCAGACAACTCCATTGCTCCCAATCTCCTTCCTGTTGATCAGCAGTTCACGACCAAGTTTACTGCAGTAAACTTCGGAGCTCACTTACCATTTCACCATGGAGTCTTTAACCGAGCTACCACCGCAGTTGGAACCTACCCAGGAAGGACTAAACCCCAGACACCATTTGGGCGACAGTGTGGCACTATGTGCACCAGTGCGTGTGGTGACCACCGCTTTGGCACACACTGGCCGTGCCCAGAACGTCTTCTTGCTCGGGCCCCTTCTCTACTCGGTGTCTCAGCGAGCACGGGCCTGTCTACTGTGTTCCCCGTGTCATCGCCGTCCTCCCGGAGCCATTTCCCCCTCTGTCCGCTTCTCCGTCGGTGCTCGTCGTCGCGCGCCCACGAGCGAGCTGTAGCCGACAAGGCTTTAATGGCGTTCGACCGCTTCTCCTCTGTGCCCCTCGGCCCCTCCTACCTTGTGCTCTACTGTTGCTCGTACTCACCTCCCTCGTCGTGATCCTGCGCCTTCCCGTTGTCGCTGCCGTCGCCAGAGCGTGGCCGGACGCGAGCGGCGGCACCCGAGCCACAGCCACGCGTCCACGGCCTCCCCTCCTCGCCCTGCCTATATATAGCCTACCTCGAAGCTGCTCGACCTCACCACCAGCCTCACACCACCTCCAGCAACCTCCCTGGCCTCTCCCTCGAGCTCCAGAGCCCCTCCCCACCTCTCTCTGTCACCATGGCCACCGGCCTCCACCTCCTAAATTGGAGCGAGCCAAGCCCCCTCGCTCCACTCTTCCACCTCCAAAGGACTCCCACCGCCACCTAGAAGCCACCCCATGCCTACACCCCTCCTCCCTGCGGCCTTAGCGTCGAGCCCTCTCACCCCCATAGCCGCCGTCCGTCGCAGTCAAGGCTGCGTTCCCTCTAGTGCATCTCGGCGGGCATGAGTAGTCCAGATAGGAGCGCCTCCTCTCCCCGATCTCGCCGGTGTGTGGGGCGTCGCCACAGACGGCTCAGGCCGCCGGAATGGCCGCCCGCAACGCGCCCCTGCCTCTGTCTTGCGGGCGCTCGTCGGGAGGAAGAAGGAGACCAGCGGGGGAGAGAGAGAGCACCATGAGGCCCACCGGTCAGCTTAACAGGGCGTTGACCACGGTGCTGACGTGGATAAGTGACGGGCCCCGCCCCGCGGGACCCGCACGTCAGCGACCCCAAGCCCTTGCCCCGCCTCTGATGGCGTGGATATGTGGAAGCGTCAACCTCCAGAGTATGTTTTCACCTCTAGAAGGCGTATTCTGTTTCCACTTCGGCCTTAAAAGCGCTTTCTCCGTTCTGAAGGTGTATTTTCTGAGAATACATTTTCTATTTTTCAGCTCAGGGGCCTGTTTGTAGAGATTCTTTTATAGATCGGTCCCTGAACTTCGTCGGGCTATAACTCTTTGCTCGCAACTCCATTTCAGGTGAATCCAAAGCCCACGTCTTTGTTTCGTCGAGCCCGTTCTGTTGGTTTCATTTTCACTATGGTTTGACACTGTGAAAATGACCTTTTTGCCCTTGCCCCAAATCAGCCCCTCCGAGAGAGAACCTTTTCCGGCGAGTCTTTCCGCGGCTTCACCGCACTACTCCGCGGAGCATTCTTCATCCCCAGGCAAGCCACAATACCCACTTGAATGATAGTCATGTAGTAGCCATGGTTTTCTACTTTAATATCTATTAAATGTTTGCTTGTTTAAAATATGGTTATCGTTGTTTCGGTATTGCTTCTGGGTTAGTGCTTACTTTCTTGCTATGTTGTTATGCACCTGGTTATCATGCCCTGCTAGTTGACGGTATTCCTTTCATATGCTTATGCTTGCTAGTATTACATGTTGATGTTGGTAATGGTCTTTGGTGCACGACTGCCATCTGTCCCGAGTACCGTTGTTATGCATGTTCCATTGCATCCAGTTGGTTAAATGCTTGCATGATGGCATTGTTGATATGTTCTTGCATGATATTTATTGTTGATGCTAGTGGTCATGCTATGTTTCTGAGAAGTATGTACTTGTGATGTTCATGCTAGTCTGTATGCCATGCTCAGTTGAATATGATTAATTGTTGATATGGTGGATAGTTATGTTGTACCCTCATGATTATGTTGATATCATGCTCATGCATTGTAATTGCATCATGTTATTTTATCATGGCTCAGCATATAGCATTCAAGTTTAACCGGATTAAATTGAACTTGAACAACTGTTGGCTGAGTCATGGTGCCACCATATCGAGCTGACCAGTGCAACCACGCTTACCTTTATGGGAAGGTCCTAACTAGGTCTATTGTCGTGCCTCTCACCGGTGCCTCCAACGAGGGAAGGTTATGCGCGTGCGGTACCCTGGCCCAGTAAGCATACATAACCTTGTTTGCCCATAGTTGGATGATAAGCGCTTTTGTCCCTGTTTGGGACCGTTTTGCCACAATGGTGGTCGTTGGTGCCTTTGGTAGGCACGGGGCCACCCATGACCTGGCCAAGAGGGGAGTTGGTCGGAGTGGTCAGGAGAGTGTCATGGCAATAGGACGGTTTTGTTGGAACGACGTTGGTCCTCCCGAATGGGAGGGCGAGGCCATGGGTTCCGTGGTGTGGGTACAGTGTACTAACCTCTACAGAGTGTATATTAAATCTATCGATAGCTATGCCCGCGGATAAGGGCCCAGTTCGTGTCGGTCACACTATGAGTCAACAGTAATAATAATAATAACGTTTTTAATAACAACCCCGGTTCGTTGATGAGATAAGTTGGTTGTGATCGCCGGAAAGATCACCGTTTGAGACCAAGTGTTGGTCATCGTTGTGATCGCCGGAATGATCACCGTTTGGTTACGAGGTAACCCGTTGAACTAAGAGTGGTTCTGTTCGTGATCATGAGATGATCACCGTGGTATCGAGGATACCGAGTTGTTGGATATTCGTGATGTTGTGCGAGAATCGTGGGTAAAGATCAAGCTCCTTGTGGTCATTTAATGATTAATACGGTATTGTTTATACCAAGCTTGATTCGATCTTGAGATGATCGTGTAATGTTCGAGGTTGGTAAGTGATGCATGTGATGGTTACGAAGTAACCCGAGCAGAATAAGTGGTGCATATAGTGTCATCATGTTGCATGATAATGTCATCATGTTTATATGTACATGCCATGCTCATATTGTTCTAGCAATATTATGTTCATGTTGTTCATGCCATGTTATCCTGATGATCTCATGATAATTCCTGCTTAACCTGTAATTGCCATGCTGTTGTTTGTCTTGAATGCTTCTGGTTATTGTGAACTTGCAAGTACATTTAATGTACTGACCTGGTGTGTCATGCCAGTTTGCAGGTCATGCCGTGATTGCTTGATTGCTTGTCGTGGTTTCCATTCGTGCGAGCTAGGATAAACGTTCCAGCCAGAGTCCCTGCGGATTGGAGTCCATCATCGCCGTTCGTTGTTCCGCTGCCAGTAGTTGGTCCGATGCCATGCTGCTTGTATAGAGCAAGCGTGGTTGGCGTAGTGTCGTCGTGCCGATGTTATTCTTTGTAATATTGGAACCCTTGTATTCATATTCGTGTTGTAATAGAGAGCTGGTTTGTTCTATACTAAGCAGTGCCATATTCCAGAAGACTTCACCTTGATCTCTAGGCTGGAATACGGGGCATTCCAGTTTCTCTGAGCCGGGGTGCCACCCGCAACTCCATCCTGTCATCGGCCGATGGGGGTATGCTGGTATGTGTGGGTAACTAGCTAGCAAGTGGATCAGTAGCGAGTCACCACCACCGGACATTGTTGTGGTTATTTATAGCTAGCAACTGGCTAGAGGATTGGGGATTTTACAATTCACCCTTGTGGAGTGGGAGAAGCGTTCACTGGAGTGCGAGAAGCGTTCACCGGAGCGCGAGAAGCGTTCGCTGGAACGCAGGAAGATTAAGTGGAGCACACAACCATATGCGGTGTCACGCGTTATCACACACGTGTTAACATAAGGAAATGTATGTGTAACTTACTAATCGTCGCACATGAGTACTCGCACCACCATCGTGTGCGATACTCCTAGCCATCACAATTGACTCGTTTGAATTTTGAAAGTTTTTTCTACAAACATAATCGCACGCGAAATAACTATAGTAATCGTTTGTGTTATGTTTTCTCATCGCAAAGAGTTCATCTGAATGGCCTATTTGGCGCGTACCACACACATCTTGTTTAAACGAATCATTTGTGTTCTTTTGGCTAATGGCAAACAGTTCATCCGTGTAAAGTATATGTCGTCTATCGCACACACCTTGATCTGGCTGACCGTTTATGTTGTGTTGCCTAATTGAAAACGGTTCATCTGAATGAACTGTATGTCGTATATCGCACACACCTTGATCTGGTTGACCGTTTATGTTGCGTTCCCTAATCGCAAACAGTTCATCCGAGTGAACGGTATGCCGTATATCACACACACACCTTGATATGGCTGTCCGTTTCTATTGTTTTGGCTCATCGCAAACAGTTTGTATGGATCAACTTTATGCCACGCATCGCACACGCAATTATAATCTAAATCATCTTTGATCTCTGCCATCGCAAACATTTCGTATCTTTTTGACGGTTTTTTTACATCACCTTTTGTGATTAATGAACCGCACACAGTTTTGCCGAAGGGTCTCTAATTGTACTGTCGCGTTAGCAGCATTCTGCAGTAGTGACCACAAGAAGTTGTACATGCTTTTACTGCTCGTAATGATGATTATGAGCCAGTCTAGTGCCTCGTGTTGTTTTGCATGGATCCTAAACTACATAAGCGTTTAGAATGATCAAGTACTCAATTTATAGTTGGATCACTAGATGCTTTGTACAAGAAGCAGGCAAGGATTGTATGTTTTGAAATAACCAAGGCCTTGATTGAATGCAAGATGGCAGAAGGTTCCTCAATGAGTGAGAATATAGTGAAGCTGGCTGGCTATGTTGATAGGCTTGCTACTTTGGATTTTGGAATTCCTCCAACTCTCGATACAGATATTGTGCTTGCTTCACTCCCCCATCTTACGATGGTTTTATCATGAATTACAACATGAATGGGATGGAGAAAAGCGCAAACGAGTTGTTCTCTATGCTCAAGACTGCAGAGGCTGGAATGTACAAGAACAAACAAGTGTTGACGGTCAATAAGACCGCCAGTTTCAAGAAGGGAAAGTCCAAGAAGCAATCTCCAGCAGCCGGTAAGATTGTGTCACAGAAGATAAACAAGGGCGGAGCTACTAAGGAGACTGAATGTTTCTACTACAAGTAGAAGGGACACTGGAAGTGCAACTGCAAGAAATACTTGGCGGATAAGAAGAAGAACGGTTCTTCTAGTAAAGATATAAAAGTTATACAAAGTTAATGTTATACTACTTGTTAAATTCTGTAAGTCAATAGCATTTGATACTGATCGGTTTCTTTTATTTGCAAACCGCCACATGGACTATAGAAAGCTCGCAAGTTGAGAAGGAATGAAGTCGTGATGCAAGTTGGGAATGGTGATGGGATCACTGCTCAAGCCGTCAAAGCCATGTATTTAGTTTATCTTCAAGGTTATGCTAGAACCAAATAATAGTTATTCCGATCATAAATTATGTAAGACATTATATTTTGGGTTATGCGATGGATATTCTTATATGTTTTAAACAATGGTTGTTCAAAGTTATTATGAGAATATATATTTTGGATTTACCTCTATTGGTTTATTCATTATGGATCTTGAAGAATATTTATAACACTAATGCTAAACGTCTTAAGAAGACTGATAAACTACTTAATTGTGGCACCGCAATGTTGGTCATATCGAAAGAATTGTATAGAAACTTCATTGAGATGAAGTATTAGAGTCTCCTAATTATCGAATCATTTGACACATACAAGAAAACCTTGATGAATCAAATGACTAATGTATATTGCTCAAAATTGTTTTGATTAGAAGGGTAAATCATTGGAATAATACGTGGTAATGTATATAATTTAGTGATCATACCAGGGCGCGGTCAATATTTATCTATACTCTCATAAAAACAGAGTTGGTGATGATGGTGTGCCTGCCATCATGCAATATAGGTCGTCCGATTTATATCTGATGGATATGAAGGAAACTATGGCAATTTTGCAAAAATATACCCACACCCCTCTCCACATTTGCAAATAAGGCCTTCCCTCCTTCATCCTTTTCTCTCACAAGATAAACTACTCATATAAATGCACCTTGATGTTCCGTGCACCGCATGGGCATCTTGCTAGTACTTCATAAAATTCACTAATGATTTGAGTAGATAAGATTTACTTGGAGATATAAAATGTTTGAAGTGTTCAAAAGGAATTTAGAATGAAGTTAAGGATCATCGTGACATAAGATAAACAGTTATCAAAATCATGAGTTTAGCCAATAAATGATTATGAGTTGTTTCATAATTTACCGATCCACTTGTAATTATTGTGGGGTTATGCATGCAAACGACAATATATACACTAAAATGAAGCACTGCATAAATGTGTGGCATAACTACACCATATGAGTTATGGAGTAAACAATCTACACGAATACTATCCCGTAGATTATCCCTCTTACAGAAGTTCGGAGACAAAAGAGTGTGTCGCAGAAAATGGACACCTTCTCAAGAAGAGCTTCTCGCTAAAGGAGTACGTGGGAGGACAATACTGCCTAACAAGATTACAGAATCTTCGATGGATATAAACAGAACTAAACAGAATATTTTCTGAGAACTTTCTAGGCAAATGATCCAAGAAAATGGTTATTACACTAGCTGTAAAAACTCAGAGTTAACGCCGTAAAACTGCGTACGAAATAAGAAGTTCATCTTAGTGGAAGATAAACCTGCGCACTACAGGGAAATGATGGCAGCACCCAGCTCATAAGGATGACTCAAAGCTAAATAATCCAAAATGAATTTCATCAAGTTTGGAACTTGATTGATTATTCATGGAATAGACACTAATGGTATTTATATTGTCCATATAGCAAGTTAGTTGCAAAATAATTTTGCGAGGGTGTGAGAATTGATTATATGAATCATTTTCACCAAATGCAATATAAAAGTCTGTACGTATAATGATAGCAATTACATTGGTAAAAGATTATAAGCTTAAGTCTATAGTTTGAAGCAGGCATCAAAAGGAGCTGGAATTAACATTTTGATGAAATGGTTAAATAAGTTTTAACTTCATTAGAATGTTGAGACTTGTGAAATTTAGTGGGAGCCGTATGACATTTCTAAAATCTGATATGTGGATGGCATATTGTTGGAAATAATATAGTTTCTTAGCACAATAAAAGGCTTCATCAAAAGGGGTATTTTGATGAAACACTTAGGTAAAATAGCTTATTGGACATCAAGTTCTATGAAGATAAATCTATATATCCAATTGTGCTAAAACCTGAGTATGTGCATTGACAAGGTTTCAGAGAAGTTTGAAAGAGGAGAATGGTGAAAGAATTTCTTCCCAATTGTCACATGGTGTAATACTAAGCAAATCAATGTCATAGGACAGTTGATGAGCATACATAGATGATTGGAGTTCAAAATACACTGTTAGTTGAATCCATCATAAAGAACCGTGATATGTGCAAAGGTAAGAGTTCCTTATGTATTAAGTAGTAGTAGCAGTAATCTTGGGATGGATCACTGAGCAGCTAATAAAATTACTAAGTACCTCAAAAGGACAAAAGGACATGTTTTTTCTATCGAGGAGATGAAGAGATTGTTGTACGAACAAAACATCTTCATGGTTGTTAAAATTATTAAGTACCTCGAAAGGACAAAAGGACATGTTTTGTCTATAGAGGAGATTAAGAGATTGTTGTACAAAGAGAACATCTTCATGACAGTTTTAGATGACTATCGGGCTACACTGGAATAATAGTTTTGAATTACTTCAAAACGTGATATTAGGGATACTATAGCGATAGAATATGTTGAGGCTTAAAGAAGCTTCAAAGTAGAATGTTTGGATCAAAAAGTGACTTGAGAGAAATAGCATTAGAATATATTCTTGGGGAATGTTGCATGGGAAAAAAATCTACAGACACGCAAGATCTATCCACGGAGATCTATAGCTACGAGAGGGGGAGAGAATCTTCATACCCTTGAAGATCGCTAAGCGGGAGCGTTTAGCAACATAGTTGATGTAGTCGTACACCTTCATGATCTGTCCCGATCAAGTACCGAACGTACGGCACCTCCATGTTCAACACACGTTCAGCTTGATGACGTCCTTGCCTTCTCGATCCAGCAAGAGAGGTGAAGTAGTAGATGAGTTCTGGCAGCACGATGGCGTGGTGACGGTGGTGGTGAAGAAGAATCTCAGTAGGGCTTCGCCAAGCACAACGGAAACTATGACGGAGGATAAACTAGAAGGGGCGGGGTTGCCGGCACACGACTTGGTGAATCTTGATGTATTCCAGGTGCTAGCCCTGCCCCTCTATATATATGTTGAGCCCTAGGGTCGTAACTTGGAGAGAAGGCCTACCCAAAGTTGGTTTGGAACGCAAGGAAGAGTCCTTCTTGGACTCCAGGGCTAAACGCCACGGTCCCCGGCGTTTACATAGACGCCACGGACCCCGGCGTCTAACCTAGGGGTAGACGCCATGAACGCTAGCGTCTAGCCCCTGCCTTCCATACAACTTCTTTGTGCACCGACCTAAAGCCTCATGGGCTTTACCCCTTGGCCCAATAACTTCTTGTGGCCTTCCGGAACCCCTTCCAATGATCCGATAATTATCCGATGTATTCCAGAACCCTTCCGGAGACCAAATACTATTATCCTATATATCAATCTTTACCTCTAGAGCATTTCGGAGCTCCTCGTCATGTGTGTGATATCATCCGGGACTCCGAACAACATTCGGTCAACAACATACATAACTCATATAATACTATATCGTCAACGAATGTTAAGTGTGCGGACCCTACGGGTTCAAGAATGACGTAGATATGACCGAGACGCCTCTCTGGTCAATAACCAATAGCAGGACAAGGATGCCCATATTGGTTCCTACATATTCGATGAAGATCTTTATTGGTCAAACCTTTATGACAACATACGTAATTCGCTTTGTATGTTGGTATGTTACTTGCCCGAGATTCGATCGTCGGTATCTCCATACCTAGTTCAATATCGTTACTAGCAAGTCTCTTTTCTCATTACGTAATACATCATCTCATAACTAACTTGTGACGCCCCCGATTCAATCGTACACTAATCATACACGCAAACGTGTACGATCAAGATCAGGGACTCATGAGAAGATATCACAACACAACTCTACAAATAAAATAAGTCATACAAGCATCATAATACAAGCCAGGGGCCTCGAGGGCTCGAATACAAGTGCTCGATCATAGACGAGTCAGCGGAAGCAACAATAGCTGAGTACAGACATAAGTTAAACAAGTCTGCCTTAAGAAGGCTAGCACAAACTGGGATACAGATCGAGAGAGGCGCAGGCCTCCTGCCTGGGATCCTCCTAAACTACTCATGGTCGTCGTCAGCAGCCTGCACGTAGTAGTAGGCACCTCCAGTGTAGTAGGAATCATCGTCGACAGTGGCGTCTGGCTCCAGGGCTCCAGCATCTGGTTGCGACAACTAGGTAGAAGGGAAAGGGGAAAAGAGGGAGAAAAGCAACCGTGAGTACTCATCCAAAGTACTCGCAAGCAAGGAGCTACACTACATATGCATGGGTATATGTGTAAAGGGCCATATCGGTGGACTGAACTGCAGAATGCCAGAATAAAAGGGGGATAGCTAATCCTGTTGAAGACTACGCTTCTGGCAGCCTCCGTCTTGCAGCATGTAGAAGAGAGTAGATTGAAGTCCTCCAAGTAGCATCTCCAATGTAGCATCTCCAAGTAGCATCTCCAGTCGCATCGCATAGCATAATCATACCCGGCGATCCTCCCCTCGTCGCCCTGTGGAAGAGCGATCACCGGGTTGTCTGTGGAACTTGGAAGGGTGTGTTTTATTAAGTATCCGATTCTAGTTGTCATAAGGTCAAGGTACAACTCCAAGTCGTCCTGTTACCAAAGATCACGGCTATTCGAATAGATTAACTTCCCTGCAGGGGTGCACCAACTTACCCAACACGCTTGATCCCATTTGGTCGGACACACTTTCCCGGGTCATGCCCGGCCGCGAAAGATCAACACGTCGCAGCCCCACCTAGGCTCAACAGAGAGGCCAGCACGCCGGTATAAACCTAAGCGCACAGGGGTCTGGGCCCATCGCCCATAGCACACCTGCATGTTGCGTACGCGGCCGAAAGCAGAACTAGCCCCCTTAATACAAGAGCAGGCTTACGTTCCAATCCGGTGCGCGTCACTCAGTCGCTGGCGTCACGAAGTGCTTCGGCTGATACCACGACGTCGGAATACCCATAACTACTTCCGCGTAGATGGTTAGTGCGTATAGGCTCGTAGCCAACTCAGATCAAATACCAAGATCTCGTTAAGCGTGTTAAGTATCCGCGAACGCTGAACAGGGCCAGGCCCACCTCTCTCCTAGGCGGTCTCAACCTGCCCTGTCGCTCCGCCACAAAGATCCACTCGCGGGTGCTCCACCAGCCGACCCGACTTTAGTCTCCACATGTATCATGTATAAAGTATATAGTATATACCCGTGATCACCTCCCGAATGATCACGGCCCGATAGTATAGCATGGCTGACGGACAAGAATGTAGGGCCACAGATGAATATACTAGCATCCTATACTAAGCATATAGGATTGCAGGTAAAGGTAACAACAGTAGTATCAAGGACAGGCTATGCATCAGGATAGGTATAACAGAAAGCAGTAACATGCTACACTACTCTAATGCAAGTAGTATAGAGTAGAATAGGCGATATCTGGTGATCAAGGGGGGGGGGCTTGCCTGGTTGCTCAGACAAGGAGGGGTCGTCGGTGACGTAGTCGACCATAGGGGCATCAGCATCGGTCTCGGAGTCTACCGGAAAGGAGTAACGGAGGGGAGCACAATAAATAACAGAGCAATCAAATGTAACATAAAGCAAGACGCGGCAATACGTTGTGCTAGGGGTGACCTAACGTAGGGATAGGCGATACCGGTGAAGGGGGAAACATCCGGGAAAATATCCTCGGTGTTTTGTGTTTTCGGGCAGAGGAGCCGGAGGGGGAAAGTTGCGAGTTTGATATGTTAGGGGTGCATGGCGGACGAATGGACTGCGTATCCGGATTCGTCTCGTCATTCTGAGCAACTTTCATGTTGAAGATATTTTAATCCGAGTTACGGATTAAAAGATATGATTTTCTAAAGATTTTATTAAGTCCTGGAATTTAATTCATTAATTAATTAATTCGAAAAATGGATTTATGACGTCAGCATGATGTCACGCTGACGTCAGCAGTCAACAAAGTTGACTTGGTCAACCTGACAGATGGGTCCAGTGGGACCCACCTGTCATTCTCTATTTAGGTTAATTATAGATTAGATAATTTAATTACTATTTAGTTAACCTAACTAGTTAATTAAATTAATTAAACCGGATTAATTAACTTAATTAATTCATTAGATAATTAATTAATTATTAATTAATTTTATTAAATCTTTTTTTATTATTTATTATCTTCTTTTTTTAATTCCCTTTTTTTAATAAAATGTTATGGGGGCGGGCCCCAATTGTCATGGGGCCAGGGGAGCCTATGCGGGCGTGCGGTTACTGGCGCCACCCGAATGAGCACTCGCCCGCAGGGCGGGACGAGGCTGCCGAGGCGCCAACGGCGCGGCACACCGGCGCGGCCAACCGGGGCCACGGCGGGCGGAGGCGAGGGGTGGGATTGGAGCGGGAGGCCGGCGCAGATGGTCGCGGTGGCCGGCGGGGTCGCCACGGGCGGTCTCCAGTAGAGACGGCGAGCGGGGC
>NC_041384.1:237121172-237121686 GCF_002162155.2 Triticum dicoccoides | reverse complement strand
ATTGGAGCGGGAGGCCGGCGCAGATGGTCGCGGTGGCCGGCGAGGTCGCCACGGGCGGTCTCCAGTAGAGATGGCGAGCGGGGCGACGTGGGAACGGGGCGGCGCGCTGGCCGTGGTGCGGTGAGCGCGCCTGGGCACGCGCGTGAGTGCGGTGACCACGGGGGGGAGTAGAGAGGGAGCGCCGGGGTGCGGCCATGGGCGCGGCCGGAGCAGGACCGAGAGGAGGGGAGGGGCGAGGCGGAGCTCACTGAGGGGGGTGTAGGGCACGGGCAGCAGGCGTGACGGCGCTCGGGGAGGACCGGCGAGGAGGAGGACGGGGACGCGAGATCCCGCGACGACGGTGGAGCTCCGGCAAAAGGGGGCTCGGCGATGTGGCTCCAAGCGACGGCGAACCAGGGCGGTGGCCGATCCTGGCGAAGATGGGGAGGGGACTCCGGCGGCGCGGCCCTCGTGCGGCGCCAGTGGTGGTCGGGGCACGATGCGGCGGGGCGCACCCGGCCGGCGGGGCCTGCGG
>NC_041384.1:237113269-237120993 GCF_002162155.2 Triticum dicoccoides | reverse complement strand
GGCACGGGCGCGAGGGAGGGGGGGTCGTCGCCGGCGGGCGGCGGGATTGGCGATGGGGATGGGGCGCCGGGCGTCGGCCCGAGCCCGATTGGATCGGGGGGGAAGGGAGAAAGCGCGTGGGGGGAGTGGGGAATGGGGGGGTTACGGGTTAGGGTTTCCGTCGCCCCACGGGGGGCTATAGGCGCCGGCTGGGCCGGCCTGGTTGGCCGAGAGGCCAGCTGGGCTGTGGCCCAGTGGGGGGGGTTCTTTCTCTCTTTTATTCTTCTTCTTTTTGTTTTCTTTTTCCTTTTCTTTTATTTATTCCTTTCGATTTTATTAAATTATTAATTTATTTCAATTTTGAAGAATGTGAGAACAACACCTAAATATGGTATGTTAAAGTTACCACTGCCACATTAATTTGGACAGCTAAATAAAATAGTTCAATATTTTACAAAATACAAAAGGCATTAAATTACTTTCTTTTGCTGCTGTTTTATTTTCCTTTGAGCATTTAAACTTTTTATAAAAATGTGGTTTCATCACCATAATTACCTATGTATTATTTGGTTCACTCCGAACATTTAAATTTTAATATTTGAAAACTTTTATTGTTTGCTCGATTTTGAATTTGAAACTCGAACTAGGTTCCGAACTAACGCGAGTTTATCCACAGTAACCGAGGTGACGTGGCATCATTAGCGGGGATTACTGTAGCTTAATTACCCGGGCGTCACAATTCTCCTCCACTACAAGAAATCTCGTCCCAAGATTTAAGAGGGGAGTAAGGGGGGAAGGTTTGGTAACGAATATAGCGGGTCTTCTCATCCTGGCTTGCTCTCCTCGAAGAGGTCAATCCAATATATTGATGCCTTCATGCTTCTGCTTCAGGTCAAAATGATGAAGTCGTCATCCTTTCTTCGGGATCTTCATCGTACTTACGAAAAGGATATGGGGAAGACTCGGGAAGGGCGGGCCTTACCAGTTTGACTATCTGGTACATAACTCAGGGAATGGGGTAGGAAGTAACCCTCGAATTGAACTTAAGAAAATATCGAGAGTAAAGTAAGAAGGTACCATGAGAAGTTTCAAACGGTTAGGCCATTGTTCGATGTCTGAAACAACATGCGAAAGGGGTCCAGAGCAATGAGATTGAGTATTGTGTCTGTTACCAAAATAGATCACTTGGGACGGTGGCCCGTGAATTACATACGAGGCCACACGCGAGGAACAACCTTGGGAAGAGGAGGTGCAGGAGAGTCAGGTTTCGATCCTGTGGAACTGTGGGTTATGGGCCCACCATGTGGTTGAAAGCAGGAAGGGGGGCGACATTTTGCACGGTCATGATAGTAAGGCGTGTCAAAGGGTAGCCTGTCAGATATGTCGGCAACAACATCGATACCAAGGGCGAGGGACGAAGAGAACCATTTTCCCGCTCGTTGAACGAGGCGGACCAGTAGGCAAAGTTCTCGTCCATCGGTGGTTACCGGAATGTCATCAACAAAAGTAACAGGGTCTTACTAACAGAATTGTACAACGAGGTGTTTACATAAGCAGGAGAATATTACTGCTCAGATCATATAGATCACAAGAAAGGTTAAACCAACAATGGAAGGAAAATATGATCATCAGATTAAACAGAACAATGGAAAGGAAATTATGTTTTAAACACATATTTCAAGGGTATATCCTTGCCAAGGACAATCAGAGCATGATATCCATGTCAGGATATAATGTAGAAAACTCTTTAGGTAGGGGAGAGAATTTTCATGACATTGCCCATACAACGGTGTTTGGGTAATTGAGCAAGAAACATTTAGCATTGGGCTTCAAAGGGTCTTGTTGAAATTCGGAGTACCATAGACATGCTTCGAGATAGCATTGACATGGTCATCAGGTGAAGATCAGACTTTGGAAAACACGAAGAATCCATCAGGAATAACTTGTAGAATAAGTCTTACAATTTCCTCATGGATGAATGGATAACCTTGCTGAAAAGGAATCTATAATGATAGGTCCTCCAGCCGGGGGGGGTGCTAGGCATGACATCATGTTACCGGGTCATCAAAGGATCAACATCATAACTCTTGGAAAGTTGTCCCCAACCATCATATCTGACCGAGATTCATATCCAATTGGTGTCATGAAACCTCTGACTCAGGGGGTCCGAGAGGAAAAAGGTGCAACACAAATCGTCGAAATGACATTGCAAGATCCTCGAGAAATGAACTATGGGAGCAGGTTTCTAAAGCAATAGTTCATCATTAAACCAAGGAGAGGACAAGGAGGTGTCTGGTGAACTCAACGGCAATTCACCGAGATTCCCAAAAGATGGATTTCCACAATTAAGTGAACAAGGAGATAACATTTGTCAGATCAAATGATATAAGGAAGTATGCTCGAGGAAAACATACACAATTAAACATTGGTTGAAAGGTGCGCCCGAAATATGGGTTGGGTTGCACGACCAATGTCAGAATGGTGATTCAATAATCAATAGCCTAAGAATGAACTTTCGACCATTAACTAAAAAAATAGGGTTGCTAGAAGGAAAGAATCCAAACAACACCGTTCACTTGTTGGAATTAACACGGGGACCAAGAAAGAATGGTGATGGTGAGAAGTATTTCTACGTCAAGAATTCTCAAGAGGTGGAACAAATCTCAGAACATTCTTGACATAAAGGATGGTAATACTCCAAGGTAAAGAAGAACAATTGCTGGATAGCAAGGAACTCAAGGTATAACACCAAGCATGAACAAGCTTGTGTTGGTGGGAAGGCAATAAAGTGGTCGATGATAATACAATTCATCGAGGGCAAGGATGGTATTTCTCATCATGAATTCAATTGATATCCTGGATGAGCTCAAAAGGTTGATGATCACGACACCTTTGTCGCGAGAGTTCATGAAGATGTAATCGATCGGCGACGTCAACAAGTCAAAGTAATGATGAAGTGAAAGGTTATCGGAACCAAGGGTACGACACAAACTCGAAACCAAGCTTGTTGTTCAAGGCGAAATGATATGACGATGAGGATCGACGTAAGGTTAGTTCATCGTCGAAAATTATGCTCCGTGAAGAAGGACCGGGTAGCACAGTTAAAATCATCACGACAATGATATAGCCAAACAGGCTAGGAATGATGTGATCGGGTACAAACTCGTACTTATAGAAGCTTACTGAAGAGTTGTTGAACCGCACTGCGGACTCGGTCCAGTTATCGGTGTCTTTGAGTGTTCAATAACTCAGAGCCCATGAAAAATTGGAATCAGTGGGAAGGTAGCACTTGATGAAGAACTCATAAGAAGTTACGCAGTTCCATGATAATCTCGAGATACCAGGGGGGTAATACTCGACACAAGATCAAAGTAAAGGTTGGACTGGGGTATTAATCCGCAGAAGACAAATGTTTAAACTTGCCCGAGAAATGGGAACAAAGAAGAACAATATGGTCGAAACCATAACTACAAGGGGTCCAATTTAATAACACTGAAAGAATTACTCGAATGAGTAAATATTTGGCAAGAAGCTACCATGATAAGTTCCACATCAGGTCCATGGGCATGAACTCAGAGTTCAAGGTCGACTCCCACTTCTCCAATGCATACCCTTTCATTCACTTCTCGCTTTTGATGAAGTTATAGCATTGAAATTTTATCTGGCAAAATACAAGAAGAGTACGACTCGTGAAAACTTTCGAGTTCACACATATTAAGGAAGGCATAGGTTCAACCCATCGGGGCATCTTAGAATCATATACCAGAACCTTTAGAAGTAATTAACTCAAGCTCGAAGGCAGAGCATGGTTGAGGAAGCAGACGATACAATTTACCAAAGGCATTATGTATCAGAGAAAAGGCTCACAAGGTTATTGAATATGAAGGGCGTTGTCAGATAAAATCCAACAAAGGATCTGGTGGTCCACAAGGTACCTGATGTGAGCATCGGTACTCAACCAGAGGAGGAAAGAATGCAAGGAGATCAGTTTATAGAAACAACTAACTAACTCAATTGTCAAATGCAAAGGAATTATGATCTCCAAATCAAGGGATCAGAAGCAATGCTCTGATTAGGGATGGATAAGTTGAATAGCCCTAGGGTACAATCAACGACAATTGGATTGGTCGAGAACCAATTCCAGTTAAAAGAATGGAAGCTCAGCCGGAAAGGTAATTTATAAGGATCGATGATGATTGCGTGTATTCGCAACATATTGAGTCAACAGACTCAAAATGATAATGACAAGGAATGTTAATAAGGTTTCTATACTTATGGGATTAATCATAATGAAAGCAAACAAGAAATTCCAGAGCAATAGGTTGCTGAGGATTTTCGGAAGATCGAATGGTATTTTGAAGACTTTTGTGAAATACATGAATCAACTGGGGATGAGTGGATACTCGATAAGTGCGAGAAATTATTTGAAGGGGTATTCATGTGGCAAAGAACTGCTAGGCAGTAGGCACAAAGTATTCTCGGAACAATAGAGAAAACTTCGGGGTATCTTGTAATAACAAGATCAATGGGGGATGATCGTATGAATGGCAAGTGTAAGTAGTTTTCCATACGGATTTATCGGTGGTCAGGAATAGCAAAAGCGATGGGCACAAAGTCTCGAGAGAATATCAAAGAGTATCTCCGAAATCTTCTGGTGCAGTCGGTGATCATCCGGACTGAAGGGCCCCTCCGGTAGAAAGTATTTTCGAGAACCTAAAAGTTAGAATTTAGTAAAAATCGTTTAACCCGAATAGAAGAGAGTTCAGAATCCCAGAGTAAAGGTCGAGGAGTAAAAGATCCTAATACCACCCAATGGCGACGTGGGCCCATAAGGTACACAGCCATGTTAGTAAAAGTTTTTGCAATTTCTAGACTCGACTTCGGCCAAGGAGTGTGGAAGGGGGATTCCTACAGGCAGTCGGCTCTGATACCAACTTGTGACGCCCCCGATTCAATCGTACACTAATCATACACACAAACGTGTACGATCAAGATCAGGGACTCACGGGAAGATATCACAACACAACTCTACAAATAAAATAAGTCATACAAGCATCATAATACAAGCCAGGGGCCTCGAGGGCTCGAATACAAGTGCTCGATCATAGACGAGTCAGCGGAAGCAACAATAGCTGAGTACAGACATAAGTTAAACAAGTCTGCCTTAAGAAGGCTAGCACAAACTGGGATATAGATCGAAAGAGGCGCAGGCCTCCTGCCTGGGATCCTCCTAAACTACTTGTGGTCGTCGTCAGCAGCCTGCACGTAGTAGTAGGCACCTCCAGTGTAGTAGGAATCATCGTTGACAGTGGCGTCTGGCTCCAGGGCTCCAGCATCTGGTTGCGACAACCAGGTAGAAGGGAAAGGGGAAAAGAGGGAGAAAAGCAACCGTGAGTACTCATCCAAAGTACTCGCAAGCAAGGAGCTACACTACATATGCATGGTATATGTATAAAGGGCCATATCGGTGGACTAAACTGCAGAATGCCAGAATAAAAGGGGGATAGCTAATCCTGTCGAAGACTACGCTTCTGGCAGCCTCCGTCTTGCAGCATGTAGAAGAGAGTAGATTAAAGTCCTCCAAGTAGCATCTCCAATGTAGCATCTCCAAGTAGCATCTCCAGTCGCATCGCATAGCATAATCATACCCGGCGATCCTCCCCTCGTCGCCCTGTGGAAGAGCGATCACCGGGTTGTCTGTGGAACTTGGAAGGGTGTGTTTTATTAAGTATCCAATTCTAGTTGTCATAAGGTCAAGGTACAACTCCAAGTCGTCCTATTACCGAAGATCACGGCTATTCAAATAGATTAACTTCCCTGCAGGGGTGCACCAACTTACCCAAGACGCTTGATCCCATTTGGCCAGACACACTTTCCCGGGTCATGCCCGGCCGCGAAAGATCAACACGTCGCAGCCCCACCTAGGCTCAACAGAGAGGCCAGCACGCCGGTCTAAACCTAAGCGCACAGGGGTCTGGGCCCATCGCCCATAGCACACCTACACGTTGCGTACGCGGCCGAAAGCAGAACTAGCCCCCTTAATACAAGAGCAGGCTTACGTTTCAATCCAACGCGCGCCACTCAGTCGTTGGCGTCACGAAGTGCTTCGGCTGATACCATGACATCGGGATACCCATAACTACTCCCGCGTAGATGGTTAGTGCGTATAGGCTCGTAGCCAACTCAGATCAAATACAAAGATCTCGTTAAGCGTGTTAAGTATCCGCGAACGCCGAACAGGGCCAGGCCCACCTCTCTCCTAGGCGGTCTCAACCTGCCCTGTCGCTCCGCCACAAAGATCCACTCGCGGGTGCTCCACCAGCCGACCCGACTTTAGTCTCCACATGTATCATGTATAAAGTATATAGTATATACCCGTGATCACCTCCCGAGTGATCACGGCCCGATAGTATAGCACGGCTGACGGACAAGAATGTAGGGCCACAGATGAATATACTAGCATCCTATACTAAGCATATAGAATTGCAGGTAAAGGTAACAACAGTAGTATCAAGGACAGGCTATGCATCAGGATAGGTATAACAGAAAGCAGTAACATGCTACACTACTCTAATGCAAGCAGTATAGAGTAGAATAGGCGATATCTGGTGATCAAGGGGGGGGCTTGCCTGGTTGCTCAGACAAGGACGGGTCGTCGGTGACGTAGTCGACCACAGGGGCATCAGCATCGGTCTCGGAGTCTACCGGAAAGGAGTAACGGAGGGGGAACACAATAAATAACAGAGCAATCAAATGTAACACAAAGCAAGACGCGGCAATACATTGTGCTAGGGGTGACCTAACGTAGGGATAGGCGATACCGGTGAAGGGGGAAACATCCGAGAAAATATCCCCGGTGTTTCGTGTTTTCGGGCAGAGGAGCCGGAAGGGGGAAGTTGCGAGTTTGATATGTTAGGGGTGCGTGCCGGACAAACGGACTGCGTATTCGGATTCGTCTTGTCGTTCTGAGCAACTTTCATGTTGAAGATATTTTAATCCGAGTTACGGATTAAAAGATATATTTTCTAAAGATTTTATTAAGTCCTGGAATTTAATTCATTAATTAATTAATTCGAAAAATGGATTTATGACGTCAGCATGATGTCACGCTGACGTCAGCAGTCAACAGAGTTGACTTGGTCAACCTGACAGATGGGTCCAGTGGGACCCACCTGTCATTCTCTGTTTAGGTTAATTACAGATTAGATAATTTAATTACTATTTAATTAACCTAACTAGTTAATTAAATTAATTAAACCGGATTAATTAACTTAATTAATTCATTAGATAATTAATTAATTATTAATTAATTTTATTAAATCTTTTTTTATTTATTATCTTCTTTTTTTTAATTCCCTTTTTTTTAATAAAACGTTATGGGGGCGGGCCCCAATTGTCATGGGGCCAGTGGAGCCTATGCGGGCGTGCGGTTACTGGCGCCACCCGAACGAGCACTCGCCCGCAGGGCGGGACGAGGCTGCCGGCACGCCGGCGCGGCCAACCGGGGCCACGGTGGGCGGAGGCGAGGGGTGGGATTGGAGCGGGAGGCCGGCGCAGATGGTCGCGGTGGCCGGCGGGGTCGCCACGGGCGGTCTCCAGTAGAAACGGCGAGCGGGGCGATGTGGGGAACGGGGCGGCGCGCTGGCCGTGGTGCGGTGAGCGCGCCTGGGCACGGGCGTGAGTGCGGTGACCACGGGGGGAGTAGAGAGGGAGCGCGGGGGTGCGGCCATGGGCGCGGCCGGAGC
>NC_041384.1:237076758-237112584 GCF_002162155.2 Triticum dicoccoides | reverse complement strand
TCCGTCGCCCCAGGGGGGGCTATAGGCGCCGGCTGGGCCGGCCTGGTTGGCCCAGAGGCCAGCTGGGCTGTGGCCCAGTGGGGGGGATTCTTTCTCTCTTTTTTCTTCTTCTTTTTGTTTTCTTTTTCCTTTTCTTTTATTTATTCCTTTCGGTTTTATTAAATTATTAATTTATTTCAATTTTGAAGAATGTGAGAACAACACCTAAATATGGTATGTTAAAGTTACCACTGCCACATTAATTTGGACAGCTAAATAAAATAGTTCAATATTTTACAAAATACAAAAGGCATTTAATTACTTTCTTTTGCTGCTGTTTTATTTTCCTTTGAGCATTTAAACTTTTTATAAAAATGTGGTTTCATCACCATAATTACCTATGTATTATTTGCTTCATTCCGAACATTTAAATTTTAATATTTGAAAACTTTTATTGTTTGCTCGATTTTGAATTTGAAATTCGAACTAGGTTCTGAACTAACGCGAGTTTATCTATATTAACCGAGGTGACGTGGCATCATTAGCGGGGATTACTGTAGCTTAATTACCCGGGCATCACATAACTAACTTCTTAATAACTTTGCTTGCAAGCTTCTTGTGATGGCGTATTACCGAGAGGGCCTAGAGATACCTCTCCGATATACGGAGTGACAAATCCCAATCTTAATTCACGCCAACTCAACCGACACCTTCGGGCATACCTGTAGAGCATCTTTATGATCACCTAGTTATGTTGTGACATTTGATAACACACAAGGTATTGCTTCGTTATCCTGAAGTTACATGATCTCATAGTCGAAGAAACATGTATTTGACATTAAGAAAGCAGTAGCAATAAACTGAACGATCATATGCTAACGGTTGGGTCTTGTCCATCACATCATTCTCCTAATGATGTCATCCCGTTATCAAATGACAACTCATGTCTATGTTTAGGAAATCTTAACCATCTTTTATCAACGAGCTAGTCTAGTAGAGGCTCACTGGGGACACTGTATTTGTTTATATATTCACACATGTATTTAAGTTTCCGGTCAATACAATTCTAGCACGAATAATAAATATTTATCATGAATAAGGAAATATAATAATAACAACTTTATTATTGCCTCTAGGGCATATTTTCATAAGTCTCCCACTTGCACTAGAGTCAATAATCTAGTTCACATCGACATGTGATTAACACCCATAATTCACATCGCCATGTAACTAACACTACAAAAAAAATACACTTCCGTGATGATACGTGTTTGTCACAGTAGGTCACGTTTTCTGTCATGTATGTACATCCATGACGATTTTATGACAGAATCAAGATAGTCATACCTGTGCGGTCGTAGAAGTGTTCCATGACATTACCAAAATTATCATCACGGAAGTGTCCACTTCCATGACGATAAATCGCGCGTCATAGAAGTGCTTTCGTCAAGGGTGACCGACACATGGCATTCACCATAATGGTTCGTCGTTAAGCTATCGAGTCCGGTTTTGGATCCGATAACCTGTTAACAGCCCGGACCAATGAGGATTTTCCACATGTAAAATTATCATTGGCCGGAGGAAACACGTGTTGGCTCAATGTTGGGACAGATGTCATCCATTCATTGGACAAGAGGCGCCTATGATAGGTCGACATGTGGCACAGCCCAACAGAGGCCCATTCCGGTTAAAAGGTCGGCCCGTTTGACTTGGTCAAAAGGTAACGGGCTAGCCCATGGAAAGCCTGTTAACATCCTGTTCGTATATAGCTCATTTACCGCTAACTCACAGCCCGTTATGGCCTATCAAAATTAAGCCCAGTAGCTTCATCTAGGCCGCCCAATATGATTCCAGCCCGTTGTAACATTCGGCCCATGTATGGCCTATGATGTCTTTCGGCCCATACAAGGCCATTTGTAACTCTTGGCCCATTAACAGCCCGTGGTGAATCTGGCCCGCAATGAACAGTGTATCGCTTTATACCCATTAACGGCCCATTATTCCATTGGGCCATTTCCAACCCGTGTTATCTTTAGGCCTTCTCAGGGCTCATTTATTCTTGGGCTTATTTCAAGCATTCGGTTACTTACGGTCCATTTCTGGCCTTTTCTGCTTGTGGGCCAAATTCAGCCCGTGGTTACAATCGGCCCGTTAATCCGTTGGGTCGTTTTCATAGCGTCATCAAATACGGGCGATTAACGAGGGCCCGTTATGGTCGGCCCATGAACGGATGATTCCAAATCTAGCCCATTTACAGCCCATAATGCGGTCTGTTATTGGCCCATGTTTGGTCGATCGATCATTCGGCCCTTAGAAGGCCCATTGATGTGATGGCCCGTAGAAGGCCCATTGTTTATACGACCCTTAGAAGGCCCATTGTTTCCACGGCCCGTGGGAGGCCCATGGTTATTGCCTAGATTTTTAAAAAAGGCTATTGCAGCCACTAGCAAACCGCGAAAAAAGAAATGCACTAACTACAAGCAAACAAATAAACAAGACAATGTATTCAAAAAATGCTAAACTTATACTTAAAAAAATAAGTGTGTATAGAAAAAATGTTGACCATGTTTAAAAAATATGCTAAACTAGTATTTGAGAAAGTTAAATGTGTATAGAAACCATGTATTGAAAGTTCAAATCAATGAACTTTTTTTCAAATTGGTGAACAATTTTCAACATCGATGAACTTTTTCAAATCGATGAACTTCTTTTCAAATCGATAAACTTTTTGTCAAGTTTGATGAACTGTTTTTCAAGTTCGATGAATTATTTTTCAAAGTTTGATGAACTTTTTTCAAAGTCGATGAACATTGTTTTCAAATCTGGGGAGTTTTTTTGAAGACAGATGAACTTTTTAAAAAAAATGATGAACCTTTTTCAAAATCTTGAACTTATTTAAATAAATGAACTTTTTTCTAATTTGTGTTTTTTTGAATAAATGAACTTTTTCCTCATTCGTGATTTTTTTGAATAAATAAAAAAAAATGAATAAGAATCATGTTTTTTTAAATGTGTGTGCAAGAAATAGCGCGGGTACAATTGTTCGTAAAAGTTTTGCGCTGGGTTGACGCCATGTTTACTACAGATGACGCTGCTGACATCAAGCAAATTTTGGTGGGAGGAAATGGAGTACATGATTTCTTGGCCTGGAACTATACTAAAGATGGCGAGTTCACAGTACGGTCTGCTTATCACTTGGCCATGAATATTAGAAGAGCGAAAGGTGGACGGCCGGAGGATTCGTCCCCCGTAAATACCCACAAGAATTGGCTTGCTTTGTGGAGCACCCATGTACCAAATAAGGTGAAAATCCATACTTGGAGGCTATGTAATGGCCTGGCCACTGGGTCGGAGCTACACCGATGGCGTATTAAGGTGGGTATATTCTGTACAACTTGTGGGAGGGAGGAGACTCTAGTTCACCGGTTCTGGAGCTACCCCCACTCAATGGCATTCTGGAGGGACCTGGCGGAGAGGAGGAGTATACCAGCAACATTTCCTGAAGGTATTGTTACAAATCATGAACTCGGACGGTGGTTTAGGAGCTGGATGGGCGATGCAACAGATGACCATAAGGATATGTTGTTTACGCCATGTCACTATAGATGTTGAACAAGTACTTCAAAAATATTGAACAAGTATTTAGAAAAGTTGAATAAGCGTACGGACAATGTTGAACGTGTATATAAAAAATATTGATCACTTATTAAAAAAATTGCCATATACGAAAATGTAGAGTGCGAAGCAAAAAACAAAACAAAAATAAAAAATGGAGAAGAAAAGAGGAAACCAACAAAAACTGGAGAAGAAAAAAGAAAACCGAGAAGAAATTAAAAAAGAAACAAAAAGGAGAAAAAGGAGAAAATAAAAAACCAGATGTTCAAGAAGATCACATGTGCTATCCTAACGCGAATACACCGCCAGCGCCGTGGCAAGAATCCCGAGTCACCGCTGTGTGTGACCCGGGTTCGATCCTAATTTATCGCTTTAAGCGATCAGGGGAAGCCTCGCGTCTGGGTACCCCCACATAGGCCGGCCGAGCAGCGCCGGAGGCTACAGCCTGTTTTTTCTGTCGTTTGTTCTCATTTTTTGCTTTATTTTTGGTCTTTTGTTATACTTTAAAATATTCTACATATATATACAGAAAACACTCTTCAAATACACATTTGTAAAATGTTGAACAAGTATTTGAACAAATGTTGAATAAGTATTACCAAATGTTGAACAAGTACTTAAAAATGTGGAACAAGTATTTGAAAATGTTGAGTAAGCGTTCCAAATGTTGAACAAGTATTTGAAAAGTGTTGAATAAGTATTAAAAATTATTGAACAAGTATTTTAAAATGTTGAATAAGTACTAAAAATGATGAACAAGTATCTGAAAATGTTGAATAAGTATTAAAAATGTTGAATGGGTATTTAAAAATTGTTGAACATTTTATTGAAAATTGTTGAATAGGTATTAAAAATGTTGAGCTAGTACTTGAAAATACTGAATAAGTAATAAAAAATGCTGAATGAGTATTTGAAAAATGTTGAACATGTTTTTAAAAAGTGTTGAATAAGTATTTAAATGTTGAAAAAGTATTTATTAAAATGTTGAACAAATATTTGAAAATGTTGAATAAGTATTTAAAATTGTTGAATGAGTATTTGAAAAATCTTGAACATGTATTTGAAAAATTGTTGAATAAGTATTAAAATGTTGAACAAGTATTTATTAAAATATTCAATATGCGTTCGGACAATGTTGAATGTGTATAAAAAATGTTGCTCACTTATTTATTTATTTTGACATATACAAAAATGTAAAGTGGAAACGATAACAAACATAAGGAAAAAACCAAAGGAAAAACAAAACAATGGAGAAGAAATGTTAGATGTGTATTTGGAAAATATTGTTGACATATATAAAAAATATTCCCGTGGCCTTCCGGAACAACTTCCACTGATCCGGTAATTATCCAGTGTATTCCGGAACCCTTTCGGAGACCAAATACTATCATCCTATATATCAATCTTTACCTCCAGAGCATTTCGGAGCTCCTCATCATGTGCGTGATATCATCCCGGACTCCGAACAACATTCGGTCACCAACATACATAACTCATATAATACTATATCGTCAATGAATGTTAAGTGTACGGACCCTACGGGTTCAAGAATGACGTAGACATGATCGAGACGCCTCTCTGGTCAATAACCAATAGCGGGACCTGGATGCCCATATTGGTTCCTACATATTCTATGAAGATCTTTATCGGTCAAACCTTTATGACAACATACGTAATTCGCTTTGTTTGTCGGTATGTTGCTTGCCCGAGATTCGATCGTCGGTATCTCCATACCTAGTTCAATCTCACTACTGGCAAATCTTTTTTCTCATTCCATAATACATCATCTCGTAACTAACTCCTTAGATACTTTGCTTGCAAGTTTCTTGTGATGATGTATTACCGAGAGGGCCTAGAGATACCTCTTCGATATACAGAGTGACAAATCCCAATCTTGATTCACGCCAACTCAACCGACACCTTCGGACATACCTGTAGAGCATCTTTAAGATCACCCAACTATGTTAGACGTGTGTTTGAAAAATATTGTTGACATATATACAAAATGTAGAATAATAACCAAAAACAAACAAAACTAATAAGAGAAAAAAGAAAAAAAGAACAAAGAAACAAAAAGCAAAAAGAATGAAAAAATGGAGAAGGAAAAAAGAAAAAAGAATCAAAATAAAAGAAAGAAAAAAGGAGAATAAGGAAAACCAAAGAAAATAGAAAAGAAGTAAAAAAATATGTGAGACTGAGAAAAAGAAAGAAAACTGTCTCAAATGGCATAAAGAAGGTCGCGCCCCTCATTTTCAGAATGAATGGTATCTGCGTCGTCTGGTATCCTTTGTGGCCAGGGATCGATCCTGGTTCTCCCTTTCCTCTCTGTCAAATCCTATTTGACAAACGCGAAACCCTTTTTCAAACCATGAACAATTTTTGAAATTTGAACAAACTTTTCAAACGTGAATAATCATTAGAAAGTTGAACAAAAATTTTGAAATTCCAAAAAGATGAACATTTTTTTAAATATACATTAAAAAAATTGCATTATACGCTGAACAATTTTAAATACATACTGAACATTTTTATGATATACACCGAACAAAATTCTAAAAATACATTGAACATTTCTGTAATGTACGTTGAACAAATTTTGAATTGTGAACAAAATTTAAAAACATATTTTTTTTATGAAATCATGAAGAAAATATGAAATTTCAAATTTTTTTGAAACATTGGACGAAAATAAAAACGAAAAAGGATAAAATAAGAAGAGGAGTAAAAAAGAAAAAGAAACAAAATAAATAAACTGAAGAAGAAAAGAATAAAGGAACAGGAAGAACAGAAAACCGGCAAAAGAGAAAAAAAAACCGGTTTAGGGAACCTTCTAGAAGGTTCCCAAAACCGGTTTGCCTGGGACTGCATTAACTAGCGAAGTGGGCCGGCCCATCTCGCGCAGCTACTCCCGCGCTTCAGTGAAGCCACGTCTCCTCGACGCACGCGAGCGTCAAATAGGAACCACTGGACTCTTCCTCTCTCTCCTTTTATTTTAGAGTGCGCAGACGGGCCAGCCCAATTACCTCAGACCTTCAACCAGAGTTCACTAGCGACTCGCTTTGTCTCAAAAAGAAACTAGCGACTCGCTTAATGCGACGAATAGTCGCCGCGGAGCGAGTGAACCCCTCGCTGAAGGGGAACTGCCACTTGGGCCGGCCCATGCGCACCAGCATGTGTTTCTGTTTCTTTTTAATGTTTTTTGTTTTCATTTTTTGCTTTTTTTACTTTTTTGTACTTCATAATATTCTAAATATATATATTACAAAACAACACTCTTCAAAAAACACATTTGATAAAGTGTTGAATAATTATTAAAAAAAATTAAACTAATATTATAAAATGTTGAACATGTATTTACAAAATGCTGAATAAATATTAAAAATTGTTGAACAAGTATTTGAAAAATATTGAACAAGTATTTGAAAATGTTGAATAAGTATAAAAAATGTTGAATGAGTATTAAAAAACTGTTGAACATGTATTTGAAAGAAAAATGTTGATAAGTATTAAAATGTTGATAAGTATTAAAGTATTGAAAAGTATATATGAAATGTTGAATAAGCGTTCGGACAATGTTGAACGTATATACAAAAAATGTTGATCACTTATTTAATTTTTCGATATATACAAAATGTAGAGTGAAAACAAAAAAAAACAGAAAAAACAAAAGGAAAACAAAAAATGAAGAAGAAATGTTAGACGCGTATTTGAAAAAATTGTTGATGTATACAAAAAATGTAGAATAATAACCAAAATAAGAAACAAAACCGAAAAAGGAAACAAAATAAACAAAAGAAAAATAAAAAGAAAAGAAACAATGGAAAACGAAAAAAGGAAGAAAAAAACTGCCTTGGGTCACTCAAGTTTTTTTTTGAGGGGTGAAGCCAATTTATTCATCAAAGTCCACAACGCGTGGGATACAAGTCAGAGCCTGGGGTTGGCCTAACCAGATGTGGCGCTGAGCTCCGGAATGACCAGCGCTGAGCTCCCCAGGTAGTTGCCATGCTGATCCCTACAAATCGCGGCAGCTGATCCTTGAAGGGAATATGCCCTAGAGGCAATAATAAAGTTATTATTTATTTCCTTATTTCATGATAAATGTTTATTATTCATGCTAGAATTGTATTAACCGGAAACATAATACATGTGTGAATACATAGACAAACAGAGTGTCACTAGTATGCCTCTACTTGACTAGCTCGTTGATCAAAGATGGTTAAGTTTCCTAACCATATACATGAGTTGTCATTTGATTAACGGGATCACATCATTAGGATAATGATGTGATTGACTTGACCCATTTCGTTAACTTAGCACTTGATCGTTTAGTTTGTTGCTATTGTTTTCTTCATGACTTATACATGTTCCTATGACTATGAGATTATGCAACTCCCGTTTACCGGAGGAACACTTTGTGTGCCACCAAACGTCACAACATAACTGGGTGATTATAAAGGTGCTCTACAGGTGTCTCCGAAGGTACTTGTTGGGTTAGCGTATTTCGAGATTAGGATTTTGTCACTCCGATTGTCGGAGAGGTATCTCTGGGCCCACACGGTAATGCACATCACTATAAGCCTTGCAAGCATTGCAACTAATGAGTTAGTTGTGGGATGATGTATTACGGAACGAGTAAAGAGACTTGTCGGTAACGAGATTGAACTAGGTATTGAGATACCGACGATCGAATCTCGGGCAAGTAACATACATATGACAAAGGGAACAACGTATGTTGTTATGCGGTCTGACAGATAAAAATCTTCGTAGAATATGTAGGAGCAAATATGGGCATCCAGGTCCCGCTATTGGCTATTGACCAGAGAGGTGTCTCGGTCATGTCTACATAGTTCTCGAACCCGTAGGGTCCGCACGCTTAACGTTCGTTGACGATATAGTACTATATGAGTTATGTATGTTGGTGACTGAATGTTGTTCGGAGTCCGGGATGAGATCACGGACATGACGAGGAACTCCGGAATGGTCTGGAGATAAAGTTTGATATATGGGATAATAGTGTTTGGTCACCGGAAGGGTTCCGGAATTCACCTGAAGGGGTTCCGGCTGTTTCCCGAAATGTTTGGGTACGAGAACACTTTATTTGGGCCAAAGGGGAAAGCCCACAAGTTTTTTGGAAAGTGCAAAAGGAAGTTTTGCGGAGTCCAGGGGCCAGACGCCAGGGTCCCTGGCATCTGGGTCCAGACGCCGGGAACCCTGGCGTCTGGCCCTGGAGTCCGAGAAGGACTCTTGCCTTTCGGGTGAAACCGACTTTGTGGAGGCTTTTACTCCAAGTTTCAACCCCAAGGCTCAACATATAAATAGAGGGGTAGGGCTAGCACCCAAGACACATCAAGAAACACCAAGCCGTGCGCCGGCAACCCCGTCCCCTCTAGTTTATCCTCCGTCATAGTTTTCGTGGTGCTTAGGCGAAGCCCTGCGGAGATTGTTCATCACCAACACCGTCACCACGCCGTCGTGCTGCCGGAACTCATCTACTACTTCGCCCCTCTTTCTAGATCGAGAAGGCGAGGACATCACCGAGCCGAACGTGTGCAGAACTCAGAGGTGTCGTGCTTTCGGTACTTGGATCGGTCGGATCGTGAAGACGTACGACTACATCAACCGCGTTGATATAACGCTTCCGTGAACCGTCTACGAGGGTACGTAGACTACACTCTCCCCTCTCGTTGCTATGCATCACCATGATCCTGCGTGTGCGTAGGAATTTTTTTGAAATTACTACGTTCCCCAACAGTGGCATCCGAGCCAGGTTTTATGCGTAGATGTCATATGCACGAGTAGAGCACAAGTGAGTTGTGGACGATATAAGTTATACTGCTTACCAGTATGTCATACTTTGGTTCGGCGGTATTGTTGGATGAAGCGGCCCGGACCGACATTACGCGTACGCTTACGCGAGACTGATTCTACCGACGTGCTTTGCACACAGGTGGCTGGCGGGTGTCAGTTTCTCCAACTTCAGTTGAACCGAGTGTGGCTACGCCCGGTCCTTGCGAAGGTTAAAACAACACCAACTTGACGAACTATCGTTGTGGTTTTGATGCGTAGGTAAGAACGGTTCTTGCTAAGCCCAGTAGCAACCACGTAAAACTTGCAACAACAAAGTAGAGGATGTCTAACTTGTTTTTGCAGGGCATGTTGTGATGTGATATGGTCAAGACATGATGCTAAATTTTATTGTATGAGATGATCATGTTTTGTAACCGAGTTATCGCCAACTAGCAGGAGCCATATGGTTGTCGCTTTATTGTATGCAATGCAATCGCCCTGTAATGCTTTACTTCATCACTAAGCGATAGCGATAGTCGTAGAAGCATAAGATTGGCAAGACGACAACGATGCTACGATGGAGATCAAGGTGTCGCGCCGGTGACGATGGTGATCATGACGGTGCTTTGGAGATGGAGATCACAAGCACAAGATGATGATGGCCATATCATATCACTTATATTGATTGCATGTGATGTTTATCTTTTATGCATCTTATCTTGCTTTGCTTGACGATAGCATTATAAGATGATCTCTCACTAAATTTCAAGATAAAAGTGTTCTCCCTGAGTATGCACCGTTGCCAAAGTTCGTCGTGCCCAGACACCACGTGATGATCGGGTGTGATAAGCTCTACGTCCATCTACAACGGGTGCAAGCCAGTTTTGCACACGCGGAATACTCAGGTTAAACTTGACGACCCTAGCATATGCAGATATGACCTCGGAACACTAAGACCGAAAGGTCGAGCATGAATCATATAGTAGATATGATCAACATAGCGATGTTCACCATTGAAGCTACTCCATTTCACGTGATGATCGGTTATGGTTTAGTTGATTTGGATCACGTGATCACTTAGAGGATTAGAGGGATGTATATCTAAGTGGGAGTTCTTAAGTAATATGATTAATTGAACTTAAATTTATCATGTACTTAGTCCTGGTAGTATTAGCATATCTATGTTGTAGATCAATAGTTCGCGTTTAGCTCCCCTGTTTTATTTTTGATATGTTCCTTGAGAAAACTAAGTTGAAAGATGTTAGTAGCAATGATGCGGATTGGATCCTGATCTAAGGTTTATCCTCATTGCCGCACAGAAGAATTATGTCCTTGATGCACCGCTAGGTGACAAACCTATTGCAGGAGCACATGCAGATGTTATGAACGTTTGGCTAGCTCAATATGATGACTACTTGATAGTTTAGTGCACCATGCTTAAACGGCTTAGAATCGGGACTTCAAAGACGTTCTGAACGTCATGGACCATATGAGATGTTCCAGGAGTTGAAGTTAATATTTCAAGCAAATACCCGAGTTGAGAGATATGAAGTCTCCAACAAGTTCTATAGCTAAAAGATGGAGGAGAATAGCTCAAGCAGTGAGCATGTGCTTAGATTGTCTGGGTACTACAATCGCTTGAATCAAGTGGGAGTTAATCTTCCAGATAAAATAGTGATTGACATAATTCTCTAGTCACCATCACCAAGTTAGTAAAACTTCGTGATGAACTATAATATGCAAGGGATAACGGAAATGATTCCCAAGCTCTTCGTGATGCTGAAATCGACGAAGGTAGAAATCAAGAAAAGCATCAAGTGTTGATGGTAAACAAAACCACTAGTTTCAAGTAAAGAGACAAAGGGAAGAAAGGGAAACTTCAAGAAGAACGGCAAGAAAGTTGCTGCTCAAGTGAAAAAAAAAACAAGTCTGGACCTAAGCCTGAAACTGAGTGCTTCTACTACAAAGGGACTGGTCACTGGAAGCGGAACTACCCCAAGTAATTGGCGGATAAGAAGGATGGCAAAGTGAATATAGGTATATTTGATATACATGTTATTGATGTGTACTTTACCCGTGTTTATAGCAACCCCTCAGTATTTGATACTAGTTCAGTTGCTAAGAATAGTAACTTGAAATGGGAGTTGCAGAATGAACAAAGACTAGTTAAGGGTGAAGTGACGATGTGTATTGGAAATGGTTCCAAGATTGATATGATCATCATCGCACACTCCCTATACTTTCGAGATTAGTGTTAAACTAAAATAAATGTTATTTAGTGTTTGCGTTGAGCATGGATATGATTGGATCATGTTTATTGCAATACGGTTATTCATGTAAGTTAGAGAATAATTGTTGTTTTGTTTACATGAATAAAACCTTCTATGGTCATACACCCAATAAAAATGGTTTGTTGGATCTCGGTCGTGGTAATACACATTTTCATAATATTGAAGCCAAAAGATGCAAAGTTAATAATGATAGTGCAACTTATTTGTGGCACTGCCGTTTAGGTCATATTGGTATAAAGCGCATGAAGAAAATCCATGCTGATGGGTTTTTGGAATCACTTGATTATGAATCAGTTGATGCTTGCGAACCATGCCTCATGGGCAAGATGACTAAGACTCCGTTCTCCGGAACAATGGAGCGAGCAACAGATTTGTTGGAAATCATACATACTGATGTATGTGGTCCGATGAATATTGAGGCTCGCGGCAGGTATCATTATTTTCTGATATTCACAGATGATTTGAGCAGATATGAGTATATCTACCTGATGAAACACAAGTCTGAAACATTCTAGAAGTTCAAAGAATTTCAGAGTGAAGTGGAGAATCATTGTAACAAAAATAAAAGTTTCTACAATATGATCGCAGAAGTAAAATATTTGAGTTACGAGTTTGGCCTTCAGTTAAAACAATGTGAAATAGTTTCACTACTCACGCCACCTCGAACACCATAGTGTAATGGTGTGTCCGAACGTCGTAACCGTACTTTATAAGATATGGTGCGATCTATGATGTCTCTTACCGATTTACCACTATCGTTTTGGGGTTATGCATTAGAGACAGCTACATTCATGTTAAATAGGGCACCATCAAAATCCGTTGAGACGACGCTTTATGAACTATGGTTTGGCAAGAAACCAAAGTTGTTGTTTCTTAAAGTTTGGGGCTACGATGCTTATGTGAAAAAGCTTCAACCTGATAAGCTCGAACCCAAATCGGAGAAATGTGTCTTCATAGGATACCCAAAGGAGACTATTGGGTACACCTTCTATCACAGATCTGAAGGCAAGATATTCATTGCTGAGAATGGATCCTTTCTAGAGAAGGAGTTTCTCTCGAAAGAAGTGAGTGGGAGGGAAGTAGAACTTGATGAGGTAATTGTACCTGCTCCCTTGTTGGAAAGTAGTTCATCACAGAAATCTGTTCTCGTGACTCCTACACCAATTAGTGAGGAAGCTAATGATGATGATCATGTAACTTCAGATCAAGTTACTACCGAACCTTGTAGGTAAACTAGAGTGAGATTCGCACTAGAGTGGTACGGTAATCCTGTTCTGGAGGTCATGTTACTTGACCATGATGAACCTACGAACTATGAGGAAGCGATGATGAGCCCAGATTCCGTGAAATGGCTTGAAGCCATGAAATCTGAGATGAGATCCATGTATAAGAACAAAGTATGGACTTTGATTGACTTGCCCAAAGATCGGCGAGCCATTGAGATTAAATGGATCTTCAAGAGGAAGGCAGACGCTGATAGTAGTGTTACTATCTACAAAGCTAGAATTGTCGCAAAAGATTTTCGACAAGTTCAAGGTGTTGACTACGATGAGAGTTTCTCACTCGTATCTATGCTTAAGTTTGTCCGAGTCATGTTAGCAATTGCCACATTTTATGAAATCTGGCAAATGGATAAACAAAACTACATTCCTTAATGAATTTATTAAAGAAGAGTTGTATATGATGCAACAAGAAAGTTTTGTCAATCCTAAAGGTGTTGACAAAATATGCAAGCTCCAGCGATCCATCTATGGACTGGTGCAAGCATCTCGGAGTTGGAATATATGCTTTGATAAGTTGATCAAAGCATATAGTTTTATACAGACTTGCGGTGAAGCCTATATTTACAAGAAAGTGAGTGGGAGCACTGCAACATTTCTGATAAGTATATGTGAATGACATATTGTTGATCAGAGATAATGTAGAATTATTCTGCAAAGCATAAAGGAGTGTTTGAAAGGAGTTTTTCAAAGAAAGACCTCAGTGAAATTGCTTACATATTGAGCATCAAGATCTATAAAGATAGATCAAGACGCTTGATATGTTTTTTCAATGAGTACATACCTTGACATGATTTTGAAGTAGTTCAAAATGGAACAGTCAAAGAAAGAGTTCTTTCTTGTGTTGCAAGGTGTGAAATTGAGTATGACTCAAAGTCCGACCACGGCAGAAGATAGAAAGAGAATGAAAGTCATTCCCTATGCCTCAGCCATAGGTTTTATAAAGTATGCCATGCTGTGTGCCAGATCTATTGTATACCCTACACTGAGTTTGGCAAGGGAGTACAATAGTGATCTAGGAGTAGATCACTGGACAGCGGTCAAAATTATAATAAGGATATGTTTCTCGATTATGGAGGTGACAAAAGGTTCATCGTAAAAGGGTTACTTCGATGCAAGTTTTGACACTGATCCAGATGACTCTAAGTCTCAACCTGGATACATATTGAAAGTGGGAGCTATTAGCTAGAGTAGCTCCGTGCAGAGCATTGTAGACATAGAAATTTGCAAAATACTTACAGATCTGAATGTGACAAACTCGTTGACTAAAATTATCTAACAAGCAAAACATGATCACACCTTAGTACTCTTTGGGTGTTAATCACATAGCGATGTGAACTAGATTACTGACTCTAGTAAACCCTTTGGGTGTTGGTCACATATCGATGTGAACTATGGGTGTTAACCACATAAAGATGTGAACTATTGATGTTAAATCACATGGCGATGTGATCTAGATTATTGACTCTAGTGCAAGTGGGAGACTGAAGGAAATATGCCCTAGAGGCAATAATGAAGTTATTATTTATTTCCATATTTCTTGATAAATGTTTATTATTCATGCTAGAATTGTATTAACTGGAAACATAATACATGTGTGAATACATAGACAAACAGAGTGTCACTAGTATGCCTCTACTTGACTAGCTCGTTGATCAAAGATGGTTAAGTTTCCTAACCATAGACATGAGTTGTCATTTGATTAATGGGATCACATCATTAGGAGAATGATGTGATTGACTTGACCCATTCCGTTAGCTTAGCACTTGATCGTTTAGTTTGTTGCTATTGCTTTCTTCATGACTTATACATGTTCCTATGACTATGATATTATGCAACACCCGTTTACCGGAGAAACACTTTGTGTGCCACCAAACATCACAACGTAACTGGGTGATTATAAAGGTGCTCTACAGGTGTCTCCGAAGGTACTTGTTGGGTTGGCGTATTTCGAGATTATGATTTTTCACTCCGACTGTCGAAGAGGTATCTCTGGGCCCACTCGGTAATGCACATCACTATAAGCATTGCAACTAATGAGTTAGTTGCGGGATGATGTATTACGGAACGAGTAAAGATACTTGCCGGTAATGAGATTGAACTAGGTATTGAGATACCGACGATCAAATCTCGGGCAAGTAACATACATATGACAAAGGGAACAACGTATGTTGTTATGCGGTCTGACAGATAAAGATCTTCGTAGAATATGTAGGAGAAAATATGGGCATCCAGGTCCCGCTATTGGCTATTGACCAGAGAGGTGTCTCGGTCATGTCTACATAGTTCTCGAACCCGTAGGGTCCGCACGCTTAACGTTCATTGACGATATAGTACTATATGAGTTATGTATGTTGGTGATTGAATGTTGTTCGGAGTCCGGGATGAGATCACGGACATGACGAGGAACTCCGGAATGGTCCGGAGATAAAGTTTGATATATGGGATAATAGTGTTTGGTCACCGGAAGGGTTCCGGAATTCACCTGAAGGGGTTCCGGATGTTTCCCGAAATGTTTGGGTACGAGAACACTTTATTTGGGCCAAAGGGGAAAGCCCACAAGGTTTTTGGAAAGCGCAAAAGGAAGTTTTGCGGAGTCCAGGGGCCAGACGCCAGGGTCCCTGGCATCTGGGTCCAGACGCCGGGAACCCTGGCGTCTGGCCCTGGAGTCCGAGAAGGACTCTTGCCTTTCGGGTGAAATCGACTTTGTGGAGGCTTTTACTCCAAGTTTCAACCCCAAGGCTCAACATATAAATAGAGGGGTAGGGCTAGCACCCAAGACACATCAAGAAACACCAAGCCGTGTGCCGGCAACCCCGTCCCCTCTAGTTTATCCTCCGTCATAGTTTTCGTGGTGCTTAGGCGAAGCCCTGCGGAGATTATTCTTCACCAACAGCGTCACCACACCGTTGTGCTACCGGAACTCATCTACTACTTCGCCCCTCTTGCTGGATCGAGAAGGCGAGGACGTCACCGAGCCGAACGTGTGCTGAACTCGGAGGTGCCGTGCTTTCGGTACTTTGATCAGTCGGATCGTGAAGACGTACGACTACATCAACCGCGTTGATATAACGCTTCCGCGAACGGTCTACGAGGGTACGTAGACTACACTCTCCCCTCTTTGCTATGCATCACCATGATCCTGCGTGTGCGTAGGAATTTTTTTGAAATTACTACGTTCCCCAACAATCCTCCCCTCCCAGTTCTAACACCGGCATCAACATGAATTTTGAACCATCCCGCAGGTGGAGCTCGCGGCCTGATCTGAGCAGGATGTCTTCCTCTTGCTGTGGATTCCGTTCTGTTTTCCAGCACCTCGAGCTCCGCTATGAATCTTCTGACAAAGTCAGTGGTGGCATGTGGTGTTTGAAAAATCCCTTCGTGGATTGTGATACGTCTCCGTCGTATCTACTTTTCCAAACACTTTTGCCCTTGTTTTGGACTCTAATTGTATGATTTGAATGGAACTAACCCGGACTGACGCTGTTTTCAGCAGAATTGCCATGGTGTTGTTTTATGTGCAGAAAACAAATATTCTCAAAATGACCTGAAACTCCATGGAACATCTTAGAAAAAAATAATAAAAAATCCTCGCCAAAGATGAAGACCAGGGGGCCCACACCCTGTCCACGAGGGTGGGGGGCGCCCCTACCTCGTGGGCCCCCTGGATGCCCTCCGACGCCAACTCAAACTATATATATTTGCTTTCGGAGATAAAAAAATTAGAGAGAAGAAATCATCACGTTCTACGATACGGATCCGCCGCCAAGCCCTAAAACCTCCCGGGAGGGCTAATCTGGAGTCCGTTCGGGGCTCCGGAGAGGGGGATTCGTCACTGTCGTCATCATCAACCATCCTCCATCACCAATTTCATGATGCTCACCGCCGTGCGTGAGTAATTCCATCGTAGGCTTGCTGGACGGTGATGGGTTGGATGAGATTTATCATGTAATCGAGTTAGTTTTGTTAGGGTTTGATCCTTGGTATCCATTATGTTCTGAGATTGATGTTGCTATGACTTTGCTATGCTTAATGCTTGTCACTAGGGCCCGAGTGCCATGATTTCAGATCTGAACCTATTATGTTTCCATGAATATATGTGAGTTCTTGATCCTATCTTGCAAGTCTATAGTCACCTACTATGTGTTATGATCCGGCAACCCCGAAGTGACAATAATCGGGACCACTCCCGGTGATGACCATAGTTTGAGGAGTTCATGTATTCACTATGTGATAATGCTTTGTTCCGGTTCTCTATTAAAAGGAGGCCTTAATATCCCTTAGTTTCCAATAGGACCCCGCTGCCACGGGAGGGTAGGACAAAAGATGTCATGCAAGTTCTTTTCCATAAGCACGTATGACTATATTCGGAATACATGCCTACATTACATTGATGAATTGGAGCTAGTTCTGTGTCACCCTATGTTTTTTTTGACTGGGAATTGTAGGGGAAAACCCCCACAGCATATCAAAACTATTAATAGGGAGAGCAAGTACAAGAACATAGGGGGATTACAAGGGGTAATCAAGCTACTCTAGGTAAGTGAGAAGTTGAAAATACAAGCCTCAAGGTGGCAGAAATGAGATCCATCTAAGGAGATCATCCTTATAAGCAGGCTTAACCCTATATTGCATTAAAGCAATATCATGGATGAATGCTCTTCTCCATTTATTAAATCCAGCTCTCTCATGTCTGAAGACCTTAGCATTTCTGACAATCCAGATATTCCAGCAAGCTATAAAGACCACTTCAGTGAAGAAAGGTTTCCTGAAGCTCCTGTTAGCATTGATAACCAGCTCAGCCATAGAGTCACCTGAAGACCAGTCAATTTGCAAATAGTTCCAAACTCTGACACTAAAATTGCAATTGAAGAACAGATGATCTCTTGTTTCCCTAGTCTTCAAAGGGCAAAGAACAAAATTTACTCCATCCTCCAAATGCCAATGCCTCCTTTTGACCATATCCTTGGAATTCAGCCTATCCATAATAAGCATCCAAGTAAAAACTTTTATTTTCATTGTGCAAGAGGATTTCCAGATCCAAGCTGTCAAGGGGTTGAAGGACTGTGATGCAAAAGCATGTGAGTAAAACAGCTTTGGAGAATATCCCTTGGCAGTGCCACTCCAAAACCAAATATCCTTGGATCCAGTTACTCTATCATGGCTCTCCAACAAAGATTGAAGAGTGATCAAATCATCAAAGGCCTGACTGGACAAAGGAAGATGGAAGTGCTGATACATGTCCTGAGAGTCCAAAAACTCTTTAACAGTAATCCAGGGATCCTTAACATAAGAAAAAAGCCTAGGAAATCTGAATTGGAGACTAGAGATTTGATCATCAAGCTGCCAATTGTCTGACCACATGAGGGCAGTGTCTCCTTCATTGACCTGAACCCAAGCACAGTCTCTAAAGTTCTGCATGACCTTGCATATATCCTTCCACCAGAAAGAGCCACAATCAGAAGTTCCTTGGGGCACTCTGTCATGATAGTATGAGTCCCAAATTAAGGACACCCATGGGAGATCCTTTTTATTGAGGAAGTTATTTGCATGCTTGAGCAGAAGAGCCATATTCTGCACACCCAAGTTAAGAATACCAAGGCCTCCCTTGTTTTTTGGCCTGCAAATAAGGTCCCAAGCAGCAAGAGAAGGGGCGGGCTCACCCCTATTCTTCCTCCAGAGGCATTGTCTCTGAATTCTCTCCAATTGCTTTAAAATGCCAGCAAGGACAACCAAACTGCAAAGAAAGAAGATGGGCATAGAAGACAAGGCAGAGTTCAGAAACGGCAATCTCTCCCCCTGATTTAAAAAAGAGGAGCTAGCTGTCATTCTTCTCTCCATGCAGTCCACCAGAGGCATAAAGTCCACCATTTTGGGCCTAGTAGTACCTACTGGCAACCCAAGGTAGGTAAAAGGCATTTTCCCAATGGCATCCAAAAGCAGCAGCTAATTCTGTCATGACAGCAGTGCCTACATTGATGGGAATGACAAATGATTTATGATAATTCACATCAAGGCCAGTAGACACAGAGAAAACCTTGAGCATGTCTTTCAGAGCAATTAGTTGGTCCTTGTAAGCAGGCAAGATGATCAAAGTATCATCAGCATACTGAATCACAGGATAGTCTTGGTCATGACAGAGTATTGGGAGATGAAGGATGCCCCTTCTGAACATGTCATTAATTACAGTCTGCAGGAGGTCAGCAGCTAGGACAAAAAGTAGGGGAGAGACTGGATCACCCTATCTAACACCCTTTTTACATATGAATATCCTGCCAGGAACTCCATTAAGCAGAACAGATGAGGTACCTGTAGACAAAAGCTGCTTCATCCAAAGAATCCACTTTTCATTGAAGCCCTTATATCTCAAGATTTGGACAATTGTCTCATGCTCAAGGGAATCAAAAGCCTTCTCAAAATCCAATTTAAGTATGACAATTGGCCTTTTGGACTGATGACACTGGTGCAAATACTCAAAAGTCCACCCAATACAGTCCTGAATAGTTCTGCTTTTTATGAACCCATACTGATTCTTGTGTACACACTGCATTATGACCTCTTGAAACCTATTGGCTGCCATCTTGGAAAGGAACTTAAGACCCATTCCTATTAAAGAAATAGGCCTGAAGTCTCCCACCTCTTCAGGTGAAGGCTTCTTAGGCACTAGAGTGATATATGAATCATTGATATTCTCCAAATGAGCAGAACCATCATAGAAAGCCTGGGCCAGTTCATAAAAATCTTGAGAGATAATGTGCCAGCACCTTTTGAAGAAAAGACCATTAAAACCATCTGGGCCTGGAGCTTTATCAACTGGCATATGCTTGACAATCTTGTCCATTTCCTCCTTCTCAAAGGGTTTTGTAAGAATATCTAATCCCTCCACTGGAACAATTAAGTAGGAGAGATCAAAGCCCATGTGGATTCCCCTTGAAGAGCCCATTCTATTTTTAAAACAATTTCATATAATGCCCTCCATTTGAGAGTGGTCAGTCACCACAGTGCCATCAGGTAGTTTTAAGCTGGCAATAGAATTCCTTTGATGTCTCTCAGTTGCCATAGCATGAAAGAACTTGGTGTTTTCACCACCCACTTTTATATATCTGATAGTACATCTTTTTTTCCAATAAAGACATTGAAGGTGGAGCAACTTCTCCACATGATTTTTGACCACTTTTCTAAAATTGGATTCATGTCTGTATAATGGTCTGAGCTCCTCAAGCTCATCCAATAGCAGAAGAACCTTATTACATTTACAGACAAGAATTTTCAGTTTGGAGATGTTCTTCTACCATCTCTTGAGACACATCCTCAGGGATTTGAATTTGTCAGCTATTCTAGCAGTAATGTGTCCCTTTCTGGATTGTTTTTGCCACGAGGAGTCAACACAATCCATAAAACCCTCTAGCTCCAACCAAAAATTCTCAAATCTAAAAATATTAGACTTGGGAATAGAAGTTTTAATTGTAACCACACAAGGCACATGGTCAGATGCAGTTTTTGCCAGAGGCAGCACCTCAGTCATGGGATAGTCAGATATCCAATCAACAGAAGTGAAAAACCAGTCTAGCTGCTCAAGGAGAGGATTATCTTGCATATTGGACCAAGTGTAAGATCTTCCTTTGATGGGCAATTCCAAAAGGCCTAGGTGCCCTATAATCTCATTAAAGATGAACATGTCATTCAGGTCTCCACCAGGCAAGTTTCTGTTATCGACAGAACGCAGGAAATTAAAGTCCCCCAGAAGCAGCCATTTTTCATCCACTGGAATATTCAGGTGGTACAACCAATTAACAAAGTTATCCCTAGCTTCCCCTGACAAGGACCATAAACAGCAACAAGAGTCCACCTCTCATTATTTTGCCTGGAAACAAATTCAATCACCACTGCAAATTGTTGGATTTCCAATAAGGTCCCCTAAAAAACAGAGGAATTCCAAACAACTATGATTCCACCAGAGGCCCCCAAAGAAGGGGAAAAGGCAAAACTGTCAAATCTCTTAGGGAAAAAACTTTTAATTGTTCTGGAATCAAAATAAGCACATTTAGTTTCTTGCAAACAAGCAATTGCACAATGACTCTCGTCGATCTTTTGTCTGACAGCTCTTTGCCTAGTTTCAGAGTTTAAACCCCTGACATTCCAGCACAGGACATTCCAGTTTCTACATTGATAATTCATAGATAAAGATCATAAATAAGTCCCCAAACCACATGGCACACAATGCCACATGTCCAAAACCCACATTAAGGTCTGATCCAACATTATTACATAACCAAAGTTCAGAAAATAAAGACATGCAGGAAGCAAATTTAGGGGCTTGCAAAACCCAGCATTTGAGGAGCACACTAATCATTGGAGACTTGGTTGGCTGCAGTAGTAGGGTCCACCATAAGTGCATCCTCAGTAAGCAGAGCTGCGTCAATTTCCAGCTCCTTGCCAATAGCTTGCAGATGACTGACGGGAGTGGGAGGAGGGACATCTTCATATGCAGGAGCGCTGGGCATCTCAGCAGAAATGGGCTTGGCCTTGGGCTTCTTCTTCTTGGGCTGCAAAACCAGCTCATGGAAAGTGGGCTTAAACCCATCATGCTAGGCCAAACTTCTGGTACATCTACGAACAGATGTTTCAACCAGAGGTGTTGGCGCCAGAGTTTTGCGAAGCCTCCTTGATCTTGCGCGCACAGGTGGAGAAGGGACAACATCCGACGTAGCCCTATCCGCGTCATCCACAAAGAGAGCTCTTGCCACAGGTCGAACAAGTTCGGGCTCTTTCCACATCAGCAAAGGAAGATCATCAATCTGAAAAGCAAAGTCCCAGCTTCTCTTTGGCAGAATGACAGGCGACATAGGTTTAGGCAGCAAAGGTTTGGGCACGTCAAACACCACGGGTGCATTCAGCAAATTCTCAAAAGATCGCCTCCATATCATTTCGGGGGCAGAGGGGGCCCAAAAGGGACGGGAATTGCAGGTTGATCAAGGGCTTGAACATCAATGACTGGGGGTTGATAAACCACAATTGCCCAATTGCTAGCATCTTCCAGGTCCGGGGCAATGTCCACCAGATCATTTCGGTTTTCAGACTCAGATCCATCAATTAGAATAGTTGCAGGGGGCTCCTGAGGCTGCACATCTGAGCTTGGCTGGGCAGAGCTTTGTTGTGCAGAGGCAGCCAACACCATGGATTCTTGATCTTCCACAGCTGGTTCCGCAGCAGGCTCGTCCCAGATGCCCCAATTGTCCTCTTGAACCTCATTATGTGCAGGAGCGGGCGGAGGAGGCGGCACATCGTTCCACCCCAAAGCAGGGAATGGAGGTAGATTAAAAGGTGGCATCTCCGGAAAAGGTACTCCAGGCAGAGGATGAGGATTGCCATTGATGGGCATCCAGTCTTCATCTTGAGGCATCTGTTCAACAAAATTGGCACCCAGAATATACAGTGGCGCCGTCCAAGATACCCTGGCACCACCCCAGGCTGCAAACTCCATGAACACCACATCTCTGGGCACAAGAATATCTTCTGGAAAGGAGGCAAATACTAAAGAACGCACAAGATATGGATCTTCACTGACTTATGACTGTTACATGATGAACCGCATCCGGCATAATTATCCATCACTGATCCGGTGCCTACGAGTTTTCCATATACTGGTTTACACTTATTTACTTTCCCATTTCTACTATTACAATCACTACAAAATACTAAAAACATTACTTTTGTTGTATTTACTTTTGTTGTTGCTACCACCACTATCATATTACTTTGCTACTAAACACTTTGTTGTAGATACTAAGTTTCCAGGTGTGGTTGAATTGAAAACTCATCTGCTAATACTTGAGAATATTCTTTGGCTCCCCTTGTGTCGAATCAATAAATTTGGGTTGAATACTCTACCCTCGAAAGCTGTTGCGATCCCCTATACTTGTGGGTTATCAAGACAAATTTCTGGCGCCGTTGCTGGGGAGCATAGCTCTATTCTTTGAGTCACTTGGGATTTATATCTGTCGGACACTATGAAGAACTTGAAAGATGCTAAGACAACAATTTATCCCTCAACTACGAGGGGAGGTAAGGAACTGCCATCTAGCTCTGCACTTGATTCACCTTCTGTTATGAGTAAGCTAGCAACACCTAAACCTGCTTCTGCTATTTGTTCCGATATGTCGCATGTTATTGATGATGCCACTTCTGCTATGCATGATACTTATGATGAAACTGCTTCTATGCCTGATACTACTGTGCCCCTTGGTGAATTTCTTAATGAACAAATTGCTAGGGCTAGAGAAAAAGAAATTATTGAATCTGAATATGATGATGAAAGTGATGATGAAAATATGCCTGTTATTCCTGAGGGCTATCTTTTTGATATGGAATCTTCTACCGCTATTTTAGCTTGCGGAGATAGATATGAGCTTAAGAGGTTATTAGTTAAATGAAACAAAGAATCACTTAGAGATAAAATGAAACTTGACCCTGCTTTTGCTACTTCACCTATATGTGTTCCTGATAAGGATTATGAATTCTCTGTTGATCCTGATATAATTACTTTGGTTGAATCTGATCCGTTTTATGGCTATGAATCTAAAACTGTTGTGGCACATCTTACTAAGTTAAATGATATAGCCGCCCTGTTTACTAATGATGAGAGATCGCGTTACTTTTATATACTCAAAATATTTCCGTTCTCATTAAAGGGTGATGCTAAGATATGGTTTAATTCTCTTGATCCTGGTTGTGTGCGTAGTCCCCAGGACATGATTTATTACTTCTCTGCTAAATATTTCCCTGCTCATAAGAAACAAGCTGCTTTGAGGGAAATCTACAACTTTGTGCAAATTAAAGAAGAGAGTCTCCCACAAGCTTGGGGGAGGCTTCTCAAGTTACTTAATGCTTTGCCTGATCATCCTCTTAAGAAACCCGAAATACTTGATATCTTTTATAATGGACTAACCGATGCTTCCAGAGATTACCTGGATAGTTGTGCTGGTTCTCTTTTCAGGGAAAGAACACCAGATGAAGCTGAAATTCTATTGAATAATATGTTGACAAATGAAAATAATTGGGCACCTCCTGAGCCAGCTCCTACTCCAATTACTGAGCCTATTCCTAAACCAACTTCGAAGAAGAGAGGTGTTCTATTTCTCAGTCCCGAAGATATGCAAGAGGCAAAGAAATCTATGAAAGAAAAAGGTATTAAAGCTGAAGATGTTAAGAATTTACCTCCCATTGAAGAAATACATGGTCTTAATATACCGCCTGTTGAAGAAACATATGATCTCAATTCTTTATTTACTGAAGAACCTCCCGATCCCGATATCATGACACAGGTAGTAAAGGTAAATTCTCTCTATAGATATGATAAAGCTGAAGTCCCTCCTACTAAAATTGCTAGTCAGTGCTTGGATGAGTTTGATAACTTTATGTTTAAGCAAGACGACTTCAATGCTTATTTTGGTGGACAATTAAAAAATGCTTATATGATTAGACGCTTGGGTGATTATATGGCTAATATTAAAGGTGAACTTAAACTTGTTAGCAAACATGCTTCTATGGTTACCACTCAAGTAGAACAAGTACTTAAGGCTCAAAAAGAAGTGCTTGATGAAATGAATAGTAAGAAAAATGATTATGCTGTTAGAGTGGCTACTAGAACTGGTAGAATGACTCAGGAACCTTTGTATCCTTAAGGCCACCCTAAGAGATTCGAGCAAGATTCTCAAAGAAATAATATTGATATTCCTAGTTCTTCTAAAAAGGAGAAGAAGAAAAATGATAGAACTGTGCAAACTTCTAGTGAACCTATTGCTGAACCACCTGATAATCCAAATGATATCTCTATGTCTGATGATGAAACACAATCCAGTAATGAACATGAACCTAATGAAAATATTAATGATGATGTTCATGATGATGCTCAACCTAGTAATGACAATGATGTAGAAATTGAACCTGCTATTGATCTTGATAACCCACAATCAAAGAATCAACGTTATGATAAAAGAGACTTTGTTGCTAGGAAACATGGTAAAGAAAGGGAACCTTGGGTTCAGAAACCCATGCCTTTCCCTCCAAAACCATCCAAGAAAAAGGATGATGAGGATTTTGAGCGCTTTGCTGAAATGATTAGGCCTATCTTTTTGCGTATGTGATTAACTGATGTGCTCAAAACAAATCCTTATGCTAAATATATGAAGGATATCATTACTAATAAAAGAAAGATACCGGAAGCTGAGATTTCCACCATGCTTGCTAATTATACTTTTAAGGGTGGAATACCAAAGAAACTTGGAAACCCCGGAGTACCTACTATACCTTGCTCCATTAAAAGAAATTATATTAAAACTGCTTTATGTGATCTTGGAGCCGATGTTAGTGTTATGCCTCTCTCTTTATATCGTAGACTTGACTTGAATAAGCTGACACCTATCGAAATATCTTTGCAAATGGCTGATAAATCAACTGCTATACCTGTCGGTATTTGTGAGGATGTGCCTGTTGTGGTTGCAAACGTTACTATTTTAACGGACTTTGTTATACTTGATATTCCCGAGGATGATAGTATGTCTATTATTCTTGGAAGACCTTTTCTTAATACTACAGGGGCTGTTATTGATTGCAACAAAGGCAATGTCACTTTTCATGTTAATGGTAATGAGCATACGGTACACTTTCCGAGGAAACAACCTCAAGTTCATAGTATCAACTCCATTGGAAAAATTCCATTGATTATAATTGGAGGTTTTGAATTTCCTCTCCCTACTGTCAAAAAGAAATATGATATACTTATTATAGGGGATGTGCATATCCCCGTCGAGGTAACTTAGTGTTATTCAAAATTTCTCCGGTTTCATGATTATCGGAATGAGTTTGTTAACAAGACTTAATCAACCTTGTTAGTGGATTCTTTTTGATGAGCATGAGATGGATAAAACTAGAAGCACAACCTTCTGTACCCTCTTTATATTTCTGTTAATTAGTAGAAATAAAGTAAAAATAGTATTTTTCTGTCTGTTTCCTGACTTATCCATGCAATATAAAAATATCCCGAAAATAAGAGTCCTCAGAATGACATGCCAATTTAATATGATTTTTTCGGGAATATTTGAGGATTTACTGTGCAAAAATTACCGCGGGAGGAGCTGCCACCTGGCCACGAGGGTGGTGGGCGCACCCCCCCTCTAGGGCGCGCCCCCTACCTCGTGGGCCCATGGTGGCCCTCCTCCACTTATCCCAGCACCCATCTTCTTCCTCTGTCTCACACAAACCCGAAAAACCAACTCAAGCATGAGTTCCAGCCACTTTTGCTGTGATTTTCGATCTCCTTGCTCAAAGCACCTCTCGCAAAACTGCTTGGCGAGATTGTTCCTTGGTATGTGACTCCTCCATTGGTCCAATTAGTTTTTGTTCTAGTGCTTTATTCTTTGCAAATTTGTGCTGCATAGGTGACCATGTTCTTGAGCTTGCATGTCAAATTTATATGGTTCCAAGTAGTTCTAATGCTTGATTTAGGCTCTAGGCACTTGTAGGAGTAGTTGCTATCAGTTTTATTGAAGTTGGTTCACTTTTGTTTGAAGTTACTAAAAATTTCAGATTATTTCAGAAAAATAATGAGGAGATTTCTGAGGGGTTCATCAAGCCGAAGCTCAAAGGATAAACAAAATGAAGAAGCTCAGAGGCCCAAATATAATTTGCCTCGTACCGCGGAGATCCGACCGTGTGAATGGCCTTCTGATAATTTCTTGAGAGAGGCCGGTAATTATGAGGATTTCTATTCATTGATTAAGAATGATGGCCTCACCGACTTCGTCCGCGACCAACGTCCACAGTATCTCTTACTCACAAATACTTATGTGCAAAACTTCTACTTTTTCCCTAAAGAGTCACCTCCTTCAGTAGAGTTTCATTTATATGACGTTGTGAAGAAAATGCCATTGTCTGAATTTTGCGCAGTCTGCAACATACCTCCTGTTGGTATCTTAGAGGAACCACCTCGTAAAGAGTTGGAACCATTTATTAACCTTATCTCTATGGGAAAAACCAGGAAGGTTTCTGATGCAAGAATCACTAGCATACATTTTCCTGTGTTACGCTATTTTGCTTTATTTGCTAGTCGATGCTTGATTGGTCGTGGGAACTGTGGGAACCTTAGTGTTCCTGATATTATTATTCTGTTCCATGGTTTATATCGCGACAACACTGTCAGTATGGGCGGAATTATCGCTAGGCGGTTGAGTCTGAACCATACTAAAGGCCCCATCTTTGGAGGCATTTATGCTTCTCACCTTGCTGCACACTTTAACATAGCTATTAGGCATTATGATAAAGAAGAAAAATTGCTGCCTAATGCTTATCTAGACTATAAGAGCATGATAGCCCATGATTTTCTTGTTAAGGACAGGAATGGAGAGCTCAAATATAAGTTATACTTTGATAAGCATTATCCTGAAACTATTACGTTGCCTGCTCCTTCTTTGTTTAATTTTGTAGGACCCTACCTCGTTACGTGGGCTGCCGTCCAAGCTTACAAGAATCTTGCACCAGCCCTGGAACAGGAACCATAAGATGAGCCTCCACGACAATCTGTTTATTCTTGGGATCCAGAGATGACTGTCAGCCAGTGGCAGTCAGAGTCTTCTTCTTCATCACAGTATGATCCCAACTATTCTTCGTCGCAGTACGACCCCAACTACACCTATGGGTACCCGCCAGGCTATCCCTGGCAATAGACCAACTTAGGCCAAAAGCCTAAGCTTGGGGAGTACGTATTTCTCATCGACATTACATTTATGTTCACACACACTCATTGCTAGATGTCGGTGCTCATACTCTTTCACTGTAATATCCATGCTAGTTTATTTTCTTTTTCCTACATTCTTCTCGTGTGTTTGTTAAACCTTGAGAAAAACCAAAAAAAATAGTAGTAGTTTATTTTTCTGCTGTAGTAGTAATAATTAAAAAGAAAACCCAAAAATATTTCCTGTTCTTCTTTTGCTTGTTGGGAGCTTTCCCGTGTAAATAGTTTTATTTCTTTTCTTTGGGGGTCAGTAGGAGAAGACCATAATTAAATTGTTGAAGTGGCTCTTATATGCATTATTGTTGATTTAACCAAGAGCTCATATTGACTTGTCTTCTCCTGTTTATTGAATGCTCGCAGATTCCAGCTTAGTCCAATGCACGTGCACTCTTATTATTATTCACATCATTTGGTCGTGCAAGTGAAAGGCAATTATGATGATATATGATGGGTTGACTGAGATGAGAAAGCTGGTATGAACTCGACCTCTTTTGTTTTTGTAAATATGATGAGTCCCTCGTTCTTGATTCAGCTTATTATGAATAAACATGTTTGCAATGACAATTAGAGATCATAGTTGCTTGTGCCATGCTTGATTAGCTATGAGTTATAATGATTTACCTTGTGTGCCAACATGCTATTGCGATGATTATGATGTGGTATGATGGGGTGGTATCCTCCTCTGAATGATTTAAGTGACTTGACTTGGCACATGTTCACGCATGTAGTTGAAACAAAATCAACATAGCCTTCACGATATTTATGTTCATGGTGGATTATATCCTACTCATGCTTGCATCCAATGTTTATTAATTTTAATGCATGTACGTGGCTGTTGTCGCTCTCTAGTTGGTCGCTTCCCAGTCTTTTGCTAGCCTTCACTTGTACTAAGCGGGAATACTGCTTGTGCATCCAATCCCTTTAAACCCCAAAGTTATTCCATATGAGTCCACCATACCTTCCTATATGCGGTATCTACTTGCCGTTCCAAGTAAATTTGTATGTGCCAAACTCTAAACCTTCAAATAAACATTCTGTTTTGTATGCTCGGATAGCTCATGTATCAACCAAGGTTGTCCTTATCTTCCATGTTAGGCGGGTTATTCTCAAGAGGAGTGGACTCCGCTCCTCACTCACGAGAAAATGGCTGGTCACCGGGATGCCCAGTCCCATGCTTTATGCAAACTAAATCAAAAGTAATTGCAAACAAAACTCCCCCTAGGACCTGATGTATGTTGGAGACACTCGTTGTTTCGAGCAAGTCATGGATTGATGCTTGTTGGTGGAGGGGGAGTATAAACTTTACCATTCTATTTGGGAACCGCCTATAATGTGTTTAGCATGGAAGATATCGCCATCTCTTAGTTGTTACGTTGACAATGAAAGTATATCGCTCAAAATACAATTTATCTCTATTTGAAAACCGAGCTCTAGCACCTCTACAAATCCCTGCTTCCCTCTGCGAAGGGCCTATCCATTTACTTTTATGTTGAGTCATCACCCTCTTATTAAAAAGCACTAGCTAGAGAGCACAGCTGTCATTTGCATTCATCACTATTAATTTATATTGGGTGTGACTATGATTGGATCTCTTTTACCATGAATTACAATGTCTAGTTAGTCCTTGATCTTTAAAGGTGCTCTGCATTTATGTTTTGCGGTCTCAGAAAGGGCTAGCGAGATACCATCTTGTTATATCATATTATGATTGTTTTGAGAAAGTGTTGTCATCCGAGATTTATTATTATGGCTTGCTAATTGATTATGCTATTGATATGAGTAATCATGAGACCTGAGAATTATTGCAAATGTGGTTAGTTATGATATATGCTGAAAACTTGAATGTTGGCTTGACATAGTTACAACAACAAGAGCAAACAGAGTTTGTAAAAGTTTTTCTTTCTTTCTTTCAGTTTGTCAACTGAATTGCTTGAGGACAAGCAAGGGTTTAAGCTTGGGGGAGTTGATACGTCTCCGTCGTATCTACTTTTCCAAACATTTTCGCCCTTGTTTTGGACTCTAACTTGTATGATTTGAATGCAACTAACCCGGACTGACGTTGTTTTCAGCAGAATTGCCATGGTGTTGTTTTATGTGCAGAAAACAAATATTCTTGGAATGACCTGAAACTCCACGGAACATCTTAGAAAAAATAATAAAAAATCCTCACCAAAGATGAAGACTAGGGGGCCCACACCCTGTCCACGAGGGTGGGGGCACCCCCCACCTCTAGGGCGCGCCCCCTACCTCGTGGGCCCCCTGGATGCCCTCCGACGCCAACTCCAACTCTATATATTTGCTTTCGAAGAGAAAAAAATCAGAGAGAAGAAATCATCGCATTTTACGATACGGAGCCGCCGCCAAGCCCTAAAACCTCTCGGGAGGGATGATCTGGAGTCCGTTCGGGGCTCCGGAGAGGGGGATTCGTCGCCGTCGTCATCATTAACCATCCTCCATCACCAATTTCATGATGCTCACCGCCGTGCATGAGTAATTCCATCGTAGGCTTGCTGGACGATGATGTGTTGGATGAGATTTATCATGTAATCGAGTTAGTTTTGTTAGGGTTTGATCCCTAGTATCCATTATGTTCTGAGATTGATGTTGCTATGACTTTGCTATGCTTAATGCTTGTCACTAGGGCCTGAGTGCCATGATTTCAGATCTGAACCTATTATGTTTCCATGAATATATGTGAGTTCTTGATCCTATCTTGCAAGTCTATAGTCACCTACTATGTGTTATGATCCCGCAACCCCGAAGTGACAATAATCGGGACCACTGCCGGTGATGACCATAGTTTGAGGAGTTCATGTATTCACTATGTGCTAATGCTTTGTTCCGGTTCTCTATTAAAAGGAGGCCTTAATATCCCTTAGTTTCCAATAGGACCCCGCTGCCACGGGAGGGTAGGACAAAAGATGTCATGCAAGTTCTTTTCCATAAGCATGTATGACTATATTCGGAATACATGCCTACATTACATTGATGAATTGGAGCTAGTTCTGTGTCACCCTATGTTATGACTGTTACATGATGAACCGCATCCGGCATAATTATCCATCACTGATCTGGTGCCTACGAGTTTTCCATATACTAGTTTACACTTATTTACTTTCCCTCTGCTACTGTTACAATCACTACAAAATACCAAAAACATTACTTTTGCTGTCTTTACTTTTGTTGCTGCTACCACCACTATCATATTACTTTGCTACTAAACACTTTGCTGCAGATACTAAGTTTCCAGGTGTGGTTGAATTGACAACTCAGCTGCTAATACTTGAGAATATTCTTTGGCTCCCCTTGTGTCGAATCAATAAATTTGGGTTGAATACTCTACCCTCGAAAGCTGTTGCGATCCCCTATACTTGTGGGTTATCAGATTGCCTTCCTGCGGGCCGTCCATATTGCCCATAGCGTGACCGCTAGCAGTACAAACTGGTCATGTGAAAGGGATTCCATAAGTGTAAAGAGCCATGGCTTAGCTTTTGGTTCGGTGGTAGCGACAAGCGCTTGTGCAAGATCATCATCAACCAAAGCCCACACACATCTGGATGATGTATAGTTGAGCAACGAGTGGCTCCATGAATCTAGTGCTCCACACATCCTGCAAGTTGAACTGTCTAACATATGTCAATGAGCTCGAACATCTTTTGTTGGGAGAGACTGTTTTGATAAGCGCCACAAAAACATTTTCACTTTCCCCAGTACCTTTGTGGTCCATAACATTTTCCACAATCCTTCCTCCGCTACCATCGTTGAAGAGCCTGCTATGCTTTCCAACCAGGCCTCCCGGCCCCTTCTAGTCTCCACTAACATGCGATATGTCGACTTGACCGAGAAAACACCGTTCCTTTCGAAGTTCCACCTCCAGAAGTCATCAGTGTTGCGTGTACACAAAGGAATGCTTAAAATGATTTTCGCATCCATTCGCATGAACACCTGATTGACGCGTTGGACATCCCATGCGGCGCTGGTATTGTCAATCAGCTCGGCCACCAAAATTGGTGGGTTGGCCACACGGCATCCGTACAGGCGCATCATCCCGTCCCTCGGTATCCATGTATCAGCCCATATGTTGGTAGATTCACCATTGCCTATACGGTGAATGATTCCTTGCTTTAGCACATCTCGGCCTTCAACTATTGCCCGACAGACCTGACTCGGGTGACCGCCCAGGTTTGCATGCAATATATCTATGTCCGGGAAGTAAATACTTTTCAGCAAACATGCACTAAGGGCCTCTGGATTCTGAAGGAGTCTCCATGCTTGACGTGCCAGCATAGATAAGTTAAAGAGCTCAAAATCCTTAAACCCTATCCCTCCCATACCTTTTGGTTCTGTCATGGCCTTCCAGGAGACCCAATGAGGCTTTCTCTTGCCATCCTTAGATCCCCACCAGAATTTTCTTATGAGCATATTAAGGTGTTCACACAAACCCCTCGGTAACTTGAAGCAAGACATAGAGAAAACTAGAACTGCTTGTGCCACTACCTGTTGTTGACATAGTATTCTCTAGCCAACCTTGAACTTTACTCCACAACCGATCCTTCAAATATTTGAAAGCCCCATTCTTGGAATTTCCTATGTCAGATGGCATACCCAAGTATTTTTCATTGAGTGTTTCATTTGGAACATTGAGAGTGTTTTTGATTGCTTCCCATGTGCTATCAGGAACACCCTTACTGAAATAGATGGAAGATTTTGCAAAGTTAATCCGTTGGCCCGAAGCTTCACAATAACTGTTCAGTACCAGGTTCACCTCTTCAGCACCAGCATTACTCGCCTTACAAAACAGCATGCTGTCATCAGCAAATAACAAGTGATTTACTTGGGGCGCCGTAGGTGCCACTTGTAACCCACTCAGATTGGATGACTCATTCTTGGACTTTAACACGCACGACAGGCCCTCTGCTGCAAGCAAGAACAAATAAGGGCTAATTGGGTCCCCTTGTCTGATCCCTCTTGATGGTTCAAACTCCTCCAACTTATTCCCATTGAAAAGCACAGAGAACTTAACCGAAGTGACTAAGTTCATTACTGTATTTACCCACCTTTCTGTGAAGCCCAGTTTCATCATTACCGCCCTCAGATAGGGCCACTCGACCCTGTCATATGCTTTCATCATGTCAAGCTTTAGTGCAAACGACCGGTGCTTCTTTGATTTGTTCCTTTTCATAAAATGGAGACACTCATATGCAGTGATAATATTGTCAGTTATGAGCCGACCAGGGACAAAAGCAGACTACTCCTCAGATATTATATCAGGCAAAATAACTTTCAGACGGTTAGCGATCACCTTTGAAGCAATTTTGTAAAGCACATTGCAAAGGCTAATGGGTCTGAACTGAGCTAGCAAGGTGGGGTTTTTTACCTTTGGTATTAATACCAGGACTGTCTCATTAATGCATGAGGCTGATTCTGTCCCCTCCACTATCCTTAGCACTGCCTTTGTCACTTCATTACCACACACCTCCCAATGACGCTGAAAGAAATGAGCTGGGTATCCATCTGAGCCTGGGGCCCTCGTTGGGAACATCTGAAAAAGAGTTGTTTTCACCTCCTCCTCTCTATATGGAGCATTCAGTGCATCATTCATCAGACCCGTAACTTTGCGAGGAATAGTGTCCAGGACCGGTTCCATATTCGCTACACCTTCTGACGTGTAAAGGTTCTTGTAAAAAGACGTTGCCATAGTCTCCATCTCCAACACATTGTCTGTTACCGTTCCATCCGGACGCAAGAGTTCTTTAATTTGATTTTTCCTTCTTCGCCTACTAGCACGCAAGTGAAAAAAGTAGGCGTTCTTATCACCATGCATCAACCAATCAATGCATGCACGCTGTCGCCAGAGTATTTCCTCTCGGTGAAAAAGTTCGACTAGACGGTCTGTAATTTTTGTTTCATCTCTGGTCGGCCCTGATCGTCCCGATATAGCGCGTATAATCTGCAATTTTGTCTTCAGTGCACAGATATCCTGCCGAACGCTGCCAAAATGCACGCGATCCCAAGTTGATAGCTTGCCCGACAGATCCTGTAGTTTCGCCTTGATCTGATCCACTGATTCGCCTGGCGCCTCTGCCCACTTGTCGGCCACCACTGCACCTAATGAGGGATCCCACTCCCAGCAGACTTCATACTTAAATGATTTCGGGACCCTCATGCATGCATGCATTTCTTGCATCATAAGTAGCAGGGCTACGTGATCAGAACTCGTCGTCGCTAGGTGTTTAACCTCCACTGTTGGGAATTCCATCAACCAATCTGGCGTTGCTACAGCTCTGTCCAGTCTCACTCTCGTGAATGATCCCCCGGTGACTTTTTTCTCAAAAGTCCAGCTCTGCCCCTTGTATTCGATGTCAGTGAGGCTGCAAGTGTCCAAAGCATCTCGGAACATATCCATCTACGCTTGGCTTCTTGCACCCACCCCATCATGCTCGTGGCCATGTAACACTTCATTGAAGTCGCCAACTACAACCTAGGGGTGATTGCTAGTATTCGCAATGCCACGCATCATATCCCAGGTTTTATACCTTTCTGGCACTGGTGCTTCGCCATAAACAAAAGTGATCCTAGTTTGCACCAGGACTACTTCCTTCACAAGTACATCAATGTGATACTCTGAATAACCAAGAATTTCCAGCTTTATTGATTCATTCCAAAAGATTCCAAGACCCCCACTTCTACCTCTACTGCTTACAGCAAAACTCTTTTCAAAACCTAACGATCCTACCATACTCTCAACATGTGAGCCCTCTATTTGGGTTTCTAAGATGCAAACAATAGAGGGGGCATGTTGCCTCGAGAGATCTCGAAGCTCTCAAACTGTCGCGGGTTTGCCAGCCCCGCGGCAGTTCCACACCAGGCAACTCATTGCGCCAGGCAAGCCCCGCGGCAGTTCCACACCAGGCAACTCATTGCACCAGGCGCGACCCCCCTGGGAGGCCCGCCAAACGCGCATCAAAAGTTTTGTTTGGAGCAATGCTCTTTATGTTGGTAGGATCACTTGAAGTTGGCTTTGTTCTCTTTGGTTCTTGCTTCGAGGAGGGGCTCTCTGGAGCTTTCATTGGTGGCAAGAGGGGAATTTTGCTTCCCTGGTGTGATGGCGGGGGGCGATGGGTTTGCTCCCCTGAGGAGCTCCTATCATACCCCTTTTCCTGTTCTGATCAGCATCCTCCATGGTGACATCAGCTTGGTGATCATCTGATTTGATAAACTCCTCCCCATGGTTATCCCTTGCAGCACCACGACCCCGGCCTCCTTCAAAACGCACACGGCCTCTGCCACCTCTGTTATTGTTACCTCGTCTGTAACACCCCGGATGTAATTTACCTTATATGTATCCCAACTCTTGCCGTTTCCGGCACTAAGTTATTTTATTTTCCTCGTTGTCGGGTTTTTGTCTCCGTGTGTTGTTGTCTTTGTCATGCATCTCATATCATGTCATCATGTGCATTGCATTTGCATACGTCTTTGTCTCATGCATCCGAGCATTTTCCCCGTTGTCCGTTTTGCATTCCGGCGCTCCTATGTCACCCGGTGTCCCTTTCTACCTCTTTTCGTGTGCGGGTGTTAAACGTTTTTGGATTGGACCGAGACTTGCCATGCGGCCTTGGTTTACTACCGGTAGACCGCCTGTCAAGTTTCGTGCCATTTGGACTTCGTTTGATACTCCAACGGTTAACCGAGGGACCGAATAGGCCTCGTGTGTGTTGCAGCCCAACACCCTTCCATTTTGGCCCAAAACCCACCTAAACCCTCTCCATCATCTAGAGTGTTCGATCACAATCGCGTGGCCGCAAACCGCACCTCATTTGGAGTTTCCTAGCTCCCTCTACCTCTATATAAAGGGCACCCCCAAAAAATTCACGGATCATTTCGCACCCTAACCCTAGCCCCAGCACCTCCACGCGGCCAGACACGTCTGGTCCGGCCAGACGCAATCGCCGCCGCCAACCAGGGCATGCCACGTGGCACAGCGCACCCCACTTCGCCGCCTCGTCGCCACCGGCCCGCGCGGCCCAGGGTGGGCCCTCCCCGGCCCACTTCTCCCGCCGCCGCCCGTGCCCGCGCGAGGGAG